>NC_047679.1:2890596-3243930 GCF_011762505.2 Arvicanthis niloticus
TAGACATTTATAGTATTATACTTTACATCATGCCTTTCCTGTAATTCAGAGTGACTTAAAATCTTTATTTCTGGTGTAGTGCCCCTCATCCCTGGTTGGTTCTAGATGGAAGAAAATAAGTTTCTAAGGAATTATATTTTATTTGCATTATTTTCACCTAACTAAGGATTCATGAAAGAACAGAAGCTTATTGTTTTATCTATCTCAGGGCAAGTGATATAATGATACTCAATAGTTATCTCAAATATCAAGTAGATATTTGAAAATGCCCACATAGTATGGATTCTATATAAAAGTAAGTTCTAGTTATAATGAGAGATTCCATGACTGTATCATCTACATAAAGATCTTTAAGGGTAAATAAAGCCTTAGCAAAACCTTGTAGTTTAAAACATGTCTGATGCAAAGTCACCTATAACAGACATCACTGTTCAATATAACCATTTGATACAAAGACATGCAAAATGATACTTTTTATAATGTACTGATTAAAATATATACATCCCTTATAAGACCATGCCATCTAATACTGATGACTTTTTGAAATGTGAACTGCACGGGGCAGCAACTGTATAGTATACAATGGATTTCAAATACTTTGTATGAAAAAATGTAAAATATCTTTTAATTTTGTATTGATTATATGTTTGTATTTTGGATATTATAGGGTAAAATTAAGTTCAGTTACTTTTTTCTACTTTAATGTATCAAAGTAACTTTTAAAATTACATATGATTTGTATTGTATTAGACACTACTCCCTTAAAAAACTTCTTCAGATAATTTGAGAGAATGGAAGGAAAACAGTTACCAACAATACATCAGATAGGGGATTAATATGTAGAAATCTATAGAAAAACATAAATGTTAAATTCTTCTTCCTCCTCATCCAACCAATAAGTAACTAATGAACTAAGGTTTCAAACACCAAAACCAACCAACCAAAAAAAAAAAAAAAAAAAAATTGTTTGAAACTGCTGCCTCTTCTCCTAGACAGAATAGCTACAAAAAAAAAAAAAAACAAAACAAAACAAAAAAACAAACAAACAAACAAACAAACAAACAAACAAAAAAACCTACTAAGGACAAAAAGTGCTGGTAAGGATGCAGGGAAAGATAAACCCTTCTACACTTCTGGTAGCAATAAAAAACAGTGTGGCCACATGGAAATTATTATAGCGATTGCTCAAAAATTACAAGCAAAACTTCCAATTTAATTCAACATATCACAGAAATAAAAATGTTTTATTTTTTTACTGCTGCACTATTTATAATAGCCTAAACATGGAACGAGCCTAGATGTCAATAACCCGCCCCCACACACTCACACAAGTGCACCCACACCAAAAATTTTATTCAGCTATAAGAATGAAATTATAACCTTCAAAGGAAAATGTATGAAGTTGGAGATTATTATGCTACATGAAATGAGCAGGCTTAAGAACAAGTATGTTTTCTCTAATGTATGAAATTTATTTTTAAATTTATATTAAAATGACTTTAAGAAGATAAGATGTTAAGATTTCTAGTGCAGTCACTTGGTGCATTTTCAGAACCTTCTAAAGCCCCCCTCCCCCAACCAAATAAAAATTTATGAACAAGGGGGTAAAGGAGCATGAGAGTCCAGGGCGAGTGAGCTAGCTCAGCAGGTAAAAATGCTTGCTATTAATAAAGCTGGTCCTCCAGATTTACATGGTAAAAGGATAGAAACTGACTCTGGCAATTTATCTTCTGACTTCTACATTATGTGCCATGGCACAAATGCACAGGTTTGTGAAGTATATATGGACATATACAATAAATATGTCTAATGATGGAGCAGAAAGTAGAACACAGTTTTCCTGACAATTTATGCCAGAAATTTTTATCAAATTCTATAACATACAGAATTAAATTTCAAATGACACACGAATACAACTGCAATCAATGGTTCCCATACTGGCTGTAGTAAGATTCCCTTGGGGAATATTTTGTGTTGTTTGTTGTCTTAGTAATACTCAGTCTCAGATCTTAAATCTCTAAAGATCAACGATATATTCTACAAAGGAAATTAATCTAGGCAGCCAGAGAAAGAAAACAATGATCTATATTAGTCAAAACCAAAATAGAACTATCTTGAAATGAGATTCATTAAGGAACAAAGAAAGAAAGCAGTCTGGATTTTAAGTCATGTGTACTTTATCATGTGAAGTTGAAACATGCGACATGCAGTAACATGACTGAAACATGTTACAAATATGCAATGTATAGACTCTAGTTTCTTATCAGTAACTGTAGTAATTCATTTATGCTAGGATTATAGTGATTGTTAAATATTTCAAAACATTACTCTAAAATTTCATATCAATCCATGGGCCCCAAAGACAGCATATTACTGATTGATAAAAACTTGAAAGCATAAAATTAAATTGTTTGAGATGAAAGAAACAATTCCAAGAAAGCATATGACTTGGAAAAACTGAGCTGTCTAGTTGGTGGTCAAGTCCATAGAATGAGTTTAGTAATCACTTCATATTAAGTGCTTTTGAAACTATCAAGTTGCAAGTATAGGATTATAACCACAGTTTCTTTTGAAAACCAAGTAGAATGGAACAGATGGGAAAATATGGTTTTTAAGTGAAGCTGCTATATACAAGATACACACTAGGCCATGATATAAAGTAAGTACATAAAAATACTGTTATAAAACACTATACCCTATCATTCTCAGAAGTATGCAAGATCAACAGTATGCAAGATCAACAGGCTAAAGGGTACTCTAAAATTTCAGAAGAAATCATTAGGATTAGATTTTAAGGATATCAAAAGGAAGAAATTCTGATCTAAGTCAGAATTTAACAAAGCATCAAATCTTGTAAGATCAATCCTTTTAGTTCTATTCATTTAAAATGAATAGAACTAATAGAGAAAGATATTGAGTATCTTTCTTTAAACTGAAAGGTGAAAAAAGGCTTCATGTTTTATGAGATATTAATTCAGAAGATTTACCTGGTGTTCTGCTTCCTGGAACTTTCATGTATAGTTGAACTGTGTTCATGCCCAGTATAGTATGACCAACGTGGCTTAGAAGATTCCCTGCTGATACAACTCGAACGAAGGCAGGAAGTTTAGTCAGCTCATGTAGCTGTAACTTCCACCTATAAAGAGATAAGAGTAAAACCCTGATAAATATTTGTGAAGTTATTTATTCAAAGCTCTTATGCCCCAATCAAAAACCGAATCTATAAATATTTTACTTTCACGTAAGAAATTGTGGAATGTGTAAATTAACTTCCCAATTAAAAATAGTATTGAAATTATAGACCTAGAACATATATATATGTGTGTGTATGTATGTATATATATATATAAACTGTCATATAGTCAGGGTCTTAGTTTTTAAAAAGTATGTGACAGTTTTAAGTTAAAAAAAAAAAATAGCTGTAAAATTATTTAGTTTGACCTCATGTCAATTCTGAAAAATGCTAAGAAACGAAATAAAAGAAATTGTAAACAATTCTCAAACAAAGCAAGGACATTTTTGTTTGTTAGCTCTTGTAACTATCACAAGGACTTACTTTTTGTCATCAGACAGGTCAATGTTGGTCCCAAACTTAATGGTTTTAAAGGGTCCTTTTCTCCTTTTCCCAGAACTTAAAAAGAAAGAGGCAAATTACAAGCACATCTTTTAAACAGAACTATTAAATGGAAATGAAAAAATTACTTACTTATCTGATGATGTAGATTCACTGTCTGAGTGGTCTTTATGGTGACTTCTTTTCTCATTTTCTTCCTAAAAATAAAAAAAAGGGCGTTTTAGCTCACAATTCCACACAACTGGTTAATCTTTCATTTATGTCACTACAGATTCTCATGAAACCTTTTTGCAAGTAAAGAAAAACTGATGTAAATTCACTGTAACACAATGCGACTTGTAGGACAGATTTTACTAGATGAATTTTTTTTTGTAGAAGTATAGAGTGGGACAGTGGAAAATAACTGCTGGCTAGTTTATGTCAATTTGACACAAGCCAGACTTATCTGAAAGGAGGGAAACCTCAATTGAGAAAATGCCTCCACAAGATCTGGCTATAGGATATTTTCTTCATTAGTGATTGATGGAGGAGGGCCTGGTCCATTGTAAGTAGTACCTCACCCATGCTGAGGGTCCTGGGTTCTCTAAGAAAGCAGGTTGCCAAGGGAAACAAGCCAGTACACAGTACCCCTCCAGGGCCTCCCCATCAGCTCCTGTCTCCAGGTTCCTGCCCTGTTTGGGTTCCCTTCCTGACTGTGCTTGATGATGAACAGTGTAATATGGAAATGTAAGCCAAATAAACCCTTTCCTCTCCAAGTTGGTTTAGATCACGGTGCTTCCTCAAAGAAACAGAAACCCTAAGAGAGTAATCCAAATTTGTAAGTTAATGTATAAATGATGTCTTGACTAAAAATGTGAACTCAGTGAAACATTTCAAATATTTTAAAAGAGATAAGCAAATCTAATGAATGACAAACTCAAGACTTTCAGTCACATAGGAAATTAAATTTTCTGTGTAGGATATGTGAACAAACAACTTATCACAAAGCAGCATTTCAAAAACCTCACTTCTATGGATGTTTTATATCCATTTTGTAGAAGAGCTCACAAAGTTCTTGTTACACTATTACATGATTTTAGTAATGTTTCAATGATATAAGATCTAGAGGGATGGTTTAGTAATAATTTTGATTAGTTTCAATATAATAATGTCTTAGGTTTATTGCACCTTGTTTCTATCTCTTCCTCAGCACTTTTTAAATATGAACTAAGCCTGGAAGAAAGAACACTAATACTTTCTGAAAGAGTTGTCTACCCGGTAATATTAAACTGGCAAAAGAAAAGAAAAGGCAAGCATATAAGATCAAACACAAAGCAAACTCAAGATAGGTGTAGGCTCCAAATCCGTGACTCAAGAGGGGACAACTTTGTCTTCCAGGAAATATTTGCCAGGTCTAAAAATGCTTTTGAGAAGACGAGGATGCTGCTAAATAGCCTATAACATACAAGACAGCGCCACAACAAAGAACGATTCAACTCAAAATGTCAATGGTACTGAAGAAACCTTGCTTTAATCATAAATATACTAGATAACCTAGGAAACATTTCACTAGATAGTAATTCCCTTTCTACAAAATACTTACTGTATCAGCTCATAGGTTTAAGGTAAAATGGGTAGCACTTACAAGGTATTTTAGGTAACATAATATAATCTGATATTTACAAAAGTAATGTCTTCTTTAAAAGCTACAAAATGAAGTAAGTTTTAAATCTCTAAAAAGAATGTCTAGGAAGCAAATACTTACTCTCAATGATTCTTGGAACGAGGAGGCCTGGTACTGTGCATATTTAGCAATTGTAGTATGAGATCTATTACTTTCACAGTGCCAGATTTTCTTGGTTCCAGTAGGGTCCCAATTTTCATCTGCTGGTTGTAACAACTGTGTCCTTACTTCTACCATATGTTCATTGTTAGCTTCCACCAAAGTTTTAGTAGAGAAAAGTCCCAAGTCTTTATAAGTAAGCCATAAATAAATAAGAGGTCAGTAAAAACAAAACAAAAATGCACCCTACCTCTGGCTTTTCTTTCAAAGAGAAAACATTTTATGGCAGTATATTCATGTCCCCTAAAAATCAACCAGGTCATTTATCTACTTTGAAGGCCCGGCTATATCTAATGCTCATGTTATTCAAATAGAGAATGAGTCAAGAGTCTGATGGTCAAACTTTCACATACTTTATTTTTGTAGGTGCTAGCAAATGCCAATGGGGCTATAGTGCAGTACTTGATGAGTACTTACATTTTATATTCAAAATTCTCATAGTAAACATAAGTAATTAAATAAAAATAAAAGCTAAATTAAAAAACTAATCTTAAGTTGCCATCAACCAATACCATCACCATTATATATATATACTCAAGCATGGACTTAAAATAAAAATAATCAAAATTCCCCCATCTATTAGAATGACAATATGTTTATGTGTGAGTGGTAATAGTGAGGGCTGTTACCAGACTTTTTTACTGGTGCTTTAAAGGGTTAAAAGAGAGCATGCATACAGAACATTTTTCTTTTTACTTAAAAGCATACCTAATTTAAGAGCTCCAGCAAGGCCACGTATTACTGTAACAGGGTTGTTTGGATTTGTACAAAATTGATGTAATGGAGGAAAGAAAGCATCACGTTTATTTTCCAACTGTAAAGTTAAAATATATAGTTATATCTCTGAAAAATACAGCTTTCTAACTTCAATATTATGCCTTATATTCATTGCCCATCAAGCTATTTTATTCCATGTGTTCATATTTCTTTTCTATTTTCTAGTATTTTTGGATTTTAATTGTGACTAAATAGCAACCACGTACACTTTTTTTGTATTATGTTGAACAAATACACAAATGCTGTATACAAATTATATAGCAGAAAATTACATTTAAACTTGAAAACCAAAATGAAGATTATTGAACCTTAAAAGGAAGAACTCAAGAAGCACGAGTGGCGGGTAGAAAGAATAGCTTAGTGGTAGAATCTGCTTAGCCTCCATAAGGCCTCCACTGAGAGTGCGAGCACCAAGGATAGGCTGGGCTGGAAGGCCATGGTAGAATGTTTATCTGAACATTTGGGGGTTCTAAGATTTATCTCCAATACTACCCATATTGAAAAACTACAAAATTTGAAAAATTAAAAGATCCAATATAGAAGCTGGGACTGGTGGCAGTCACCTTAATCAAAGTACTTGGGAGGTAGCAGTGGGCCTCTCTGAATTTCAGGCCAGCTAGAGTGACAGAGTGAGTCCCCTTGACTAAAAATGAAATTGTCTTGACCTGGAGATATGGTTCAGTGGTTAGAAGCATTTACTGCTCTTGCAGAGGAAGGACTAAATAGTTCCAAGTAGCTTTTGTTTAATACTGCTCAAGATTAAGGCAGTAAAAATATTTCTCACTTATTCTAATATATCTATAATCACAGAGAAACTATGGGTATAGTAGCAATGTTACAGAATACATGCCCAGAATGTGCAAAGCACTAAGGTTCAGTCTCCAGCACAGCAAAAACAACAAAACAATACAGCAATAAATTTGGAATATAATCAATAGCTGAAAAGGTACTTGCAAAATATCACAAAATCTTTGAATACATCTTTTTGTTGTCAAATAGCCACATTGCTGCCAATAACTGCAATATTTGCTAAAGGGTATCTATATTGACCAAAAAGATTTTTACAAAAGACATAAGGAAGAAAACACAGGCTTGGGTAATTTCTAGTAAATTCAGACTCACATAAATACTAGGTGTAGGTGGATTCAACTTGTCCTTTGGCAAGGGAGGGTATGGTGAGGATGGTGGTCTTGGAGGCGGACATTTATCCAACAGAATGCTACTGTTAGACAGGCCGTTTTTTACCTAGATTCCTTTAAAAACAACAGGAAAGAGAAAAGAAAAATTAGCTTTATATTACATGGAAGGCAGAAGTCATATTAGCAGTTTCTTACTGCGTCTTGAAAATTAATCTGCTTATTATTAAGAGCAAGTTTGAAACAAACTGAAATTTCTCTAAAATAACTGACACATAATAATAAGATACTATAAACATTTACTTATCAATCTTAATGCTGCAGACAGATGCATGCTATTTTCTGAAGATTGTTTTACAAAACCACAGGCCAGATAATAAAATTTTATCAAAACAGCCCAAAGTAGACAGAAAAGGAAGAAAAGTTATGGAATAAGACGGTCACAAATAGAATTTAGAAATTATGTCATTTTAAGTTGTTCTTTTTCCCATTCTGAAGCAACCACATTAGTAGAGAAATGAAGAGAAAGTATAAAAAAAGAGTAAAAGGACCTTTTTAAAAAATCTGTTAAAAAGCTCCTAAGCCCGAGATCCCAGGTCTCTTATAGCTATGTTGTTACTTTCACCTGAGTTCTGGCACAAGCTAGTTATCAACCAGACACCCCATTACTTGCAATCTCAAGACTCTTTCTCTAAGCTCCAACTTACACAAGTGATTTCCTGCCTCTTCATTAAATTAATGCCTAGATTTGTTGAAATAGTCCATCCCAGAGGTTGATAAAAGTTTTAGTGCATTTAGTTATTTACAATATTAAGTGTCTATAATGAAGCAAAATGACCTTTGTAAGTTTAACACAAAACTATGAGAACATACTCAAGTAAATGTCCCAATGTCTTCATTGGCCTCAAAAATGAGATGGAAGAGTATCATTAATAACATAACTAGCCACTCCATAACGTAAAATTTTATTAACAAAGACTGCCTTCCACATTGCTTATAACTTTTGGGACATAATATAGCGCTAGAATCTACCGCCAGAAAACCATTTTTATGACATCTTGGTTTCCCATTTATTTATTTATTTATTTATTTATTTATTTATTTATTTATTTATTTATTTATTTTAATAGCAAATGTCTTGAGTTTACAAAGACTGGATGAGGTATTGTGCCCCTGCTTTAACTGAGTAGAATAAACTAGGAAAGGAGGGTAGAGGCCCGATTAGCCAAGGCAGAAGCAGGCAGATAGAAGACAAGCATATTGAAAATCTATCAAGGTACCGCATCTCAGTCAGCTATGGGTATTGACCTAGACACTTAAAGGGGTTCAATGTTGAAATGAATGATAGTAACTTAGAGACAACAAAGTTAATGTGTCTAAATTTAAAATTTCTAAAGAAGCAAATTTTAGAAATTAAGGAATCTTACTGTATGTTTAAAATATTTTTAATTTAGAGATCTAATATATTAAATACTGGCATGAAAAAAAAAAATCACATTCATTTAGGACTGGGTAGATTTGGTGATGCACACCTTTAATCGCAGCACTTAGGAGGCAGAGCAGCCTGGTCTGCATAGTGAATTCAAGGCTACATAGAACCTGCTTATGCCTCCCCACGCCCCCAAAATAGTTAAGATAAGTGACAGCTGTTCCCACTGAGAAAAATGATACCAGTAAGGTGGGATCAACAAAGAAAATAATAAAAAACAGACATAACTTCTGCTTAAACTTGTAAAAGTAACTATCTGATCTAGTATTACAATTAAAGTGATAAATTAAGATTAACTGAAATTTATTTTAAATGAATTCTTCCCCCTGTGCCAGTCCTATTTCATGTTCCCTGTAAGTAGCAAACTCTATAAAGTTTAATTTTAATTAGTGATATTTAATCCAGGATATAGTCTAATAAAGCAATGTAAATAGCAAAAGATAATCACATTTCTAGATAATAAGGCATACTAATACTGATAGATGAGAACTGTTTTGAAATTTAAAATAAAATTGTTACATTAAATAACCAATGTTAACAGACCCAATGTTATATTTCCTATTTATAGAATTATTATTTCTGTTGATTAAACCAGCAACCAAAGGCCTTTAAAAATCTATACCACTGCTTAAACTTAAAATTTAATTTTAGAAAACTATGCAGAATTCTTTGTGACTATTCCAAGCAATGTTAACTGCTTACATCCAAGATTTATTTATACATAGATGACAAATACAAACCAATGAGAAAAATGAGATGTGCCACGCACAATGAAGACTATTAAAATCTATATTCTTTAAATATTACCAAAAGATGATACAGTCTAATCAGAATGATCCTTTGATGACTTTTTTGTTCTAAACAGGAGACTTATTATCCTTCTAAGAGCTTGAAGGTTATCCTTTAAAAACTAAAACAAATATGCTTTTCCTTTCATGAAAAGCTAGCAGTCTGTTACATTTCTCCATTGTCCCTTACTTTTCCTATCTCTTTATAACCTCTTCTAGAATCAAATGAATTGTAAAGAGAGACTTACCTGGGCGATTGCTGACGTCTATTTCTAGTCTAACACTTAACAGACTTTGTTCAAAATCAAACAAACAATGGGCTTTTCTAGGCCTTGTTTTCTAGTCAGATGTGATTGAATTCTCATTTCCATCCCTAGAGCAGTCAATCACACTGAAGCCAACAACTGTAGTAGCCAGTAGAGGGCAGTAACAGCACATTCAGACACACCCTCTCAGACTAAGCATGTTACAGAAGTTTCACAATCATTAGTAAGTACAAGCACAATACCACCAAGCTCTGTTCAAACTTTTACTTTGGATGACTGATTACATAAATAATAATAATAAATAATAATTTATTTCCAAGATCATGATCAGGCAAATTGTCAAACACTTTACTCTGTGATTAACTTTACCACACTAACCTGCAAGCTTTCAGAACTTCTGCTGAGCTGGGATATATGGACACAGACATTGATGGTATGATCTGAGGGCTAGGTCTGTGGCTAACTAGAAGCAGATCTGTTTTAATGGGGCTCTGTGATTCTTCCATTCCTTCTCCATTAATTGTGTGCAGCCCACTGTGTGGGCTGTTAAGGCTGGTAACACTGTTTGTGGTTGTCTGCTCAGTGGACTTAGGAGAAGGTGTTGCTGTGGAAATGGCTGAAGATGGTGAAGAGGCAACAGAATTATCAGTCTTTGTATGGACAGTTGGGTGGATGTTATTGACTTTGTCACAGGTTCCAGGACCCACATTGTTATTAGCTTTTCCCATCAACAAGGCAGAGAGCTGAGGATTGTCTGAACTTAGTAAACCTGGTGACTTAGAATCTCCATGGCTAGGACTGCAAACAGCATCTGCCATCACCTGATGGACATGATTAGGAAGTCCCTCAACACTGGCAGTGCTGTTAGGTGTCTCTCCAGTTTGCCTGCTTGTTTCAGGCACCGTCAATGTGTTTCCTGAAGGCTTGCTCTCTTTGGTTAAGATAATGCCTTGTTGTCCACCTGAGGTAGCAGTGTGAGAGGAGAGGTGATTGAGAGCAGCCCCCTGTGTTACTGAATTGCTAGGCAGGGTGGGATGTCCATTCTGATTCTGAATACCAGAGCCAGCTGCCTGGAGATGCTGGGAAGCCCCAGTGGAAGAGAGAGGTCGTTCACCATTAGGACCTGCCAAATGTGAACTCTGACCTTTGTGAAGCCCCTAAAAAGAAAAAAGGACCGTTTAAATCTTATGTTAAACTCAGAGCATATACAAAATTTTAAATATTAAACGTAAAAGCCACTAATATCTTTATAATTTGACCCAATTCCCAAATTTATCAAAAAAGTACTCATAGTTAGCTAAAGAATTTCCCTAATTAGCATGGCATACATTAGTTTACAAAAAGCACAGAAAACTCTAAATTAAGTTTTAAAGTAGGGATTTTCATTTCTAAAGTCAGATATAGATAGACATATAATATCACTAATAATTAAGCTATGGATATGATAAACCAAATAATACATCTGTGATCTATTAATAGATTAATATAGAAAGTAAATTTTATCTTTAAACGTATTCATCCCATTACTGCTAAAGCACCTATCCTCTAGAGCAAAGCTTCTAAAGAGTCTACTAAAAAGTTTCCACACAGTTAGAGAAAGGACTGAAGGAGCTGAAGGGGTTGCAACCCATAGGAAGAGCAACAAAATCAACCAAACAGACTCCCCAGAGCTCCCAGGGACTAAACCATCAACCAAAAAGTACACATGGAGCAACCCCTGGCTCCAGCTGCATATGTAGCAGAGGATGGCCTGGTCAGGCATCAATGGGAGGAGAGGCCTTTGGTCCTGTGAAGGCTCAATGCCCCAGTGTAGGGGAATGGCAGGGCAGGGAGGCGGGAGTTGGTGGGTAGCTGGGTGAGCAACTTCCTGGAAGCAGGGGAAAGGAGGATGGGATAGGGGGGTTCTGGAAGGGAAACCGGGAAAGGGGACAACATTTGAAATGCAAATCAATAAAATATCCAATAAAAAAGACAAAAATTTCCTCACTTAGTCAACCCCATATATTATTTATATGTATATAGGATATAAATATACATCCTAAGTCTATACCAATAACTTATAGAAAAGCTGTATTTTTTTTTTTAATCAACTGCGTATAAACACTTAGGAAAATATCTGCCAGGACAGATAGTATACTATAGGTAAGAAAAGTTTTAAGTCCAGAGGAAGGTCACTTAATCCATCTAGTAGAATAAAAATAAAATAAATAGAACTAAGAATAATTTTTAACCTGAAAATTGCTCCCTGGAATCACAATTTTCATTTCATTTTACTGACAAAATAATTAAATAAAAATGCTAATTTTTCAGCTACATTGAACAGTGGAATTAAGACCTAATTTGATACTTTACAACTTTTTATAATTTTAGATAAAAAAACTGTGTGAGATTCATACAATTGTAACTACACACCAGCATATTTCATCTTACATGCCCAATAACTGGACAAAGAAATTAGAACTATATTGTGAGTTGAGAATGACTTTAATAGCAGAGTTGAAAGCTTTTGTGAAAAAAAGATTTAACTTGGCAATAAATTAAAAAATAAAAATTAGATGACTATTAGGGGCTTTCCAGCTGCAGTATTATAAAACAACCTCATGAGGGAAAATTTTGACCTGGAACTAGTATATTTTTAGACAATTTTCTTACTTCATTACAACTATATTGTAAGACTCTTAGGTAATAGCTAATCATGAAGGACTAGGGTTCCCTGCCATTTAGCCACCTACAGAACAGTATCCTGCACAATCGTTGTAGTGGGGTAAAATATTTGTTTCCCTGGCAATATCATAGACATGGATACCCTGAACTTGAATTCCTCCTGCAACAGCTTCCTAAATGCCAGGTTAGAATGAGCTAAGTTTTTTTTTTTTTTTTTAAATGTTAGCAGAAATCTAAAATAGGATTGAGTGTTTTTGAAAATTTCAGCAGTTAAACAAACCTGGGATTTAGAAGGGAAAAATAGAAGAACTAGTCTTCACAATCATAACAAATGCTGTCACTTATATAACTGCCAATTATACTTTAGAACCTTAATGGGCATCTTAATAAATGTCTCATGTTATCCTTTTAACAATCTTTTAATGTTTAAAGATACTGAATTCCCAAAATACATCATCTCATCTAACAATTTTTCTTCTATTTTACCTATCTCTACTGAATATTTCCCATTAGCTTATACTACAATTTCTCATTTTTATTTAAAATACAAATAAAACCAAACTCTGAACTCTATTCCTCCTTTAGATATACTATCTCTTACGTGTGACTGCAGATGTCCCATGGGAACAGTCTATACTTGCTACCTCCAGTTTTATCTATTCTTTCATCTTGAAGCCAACTATACAATTAGGCTTCAACTTATAACAATCCACTGAAACTAATCCTATTCAAAAGTTTCCCAATCATCCCTATATAGAGTCAAACAGCAAGTATTTGGACTTCGCACACTTGATGTGACACAATATATTTTTTTTTCCTATTCTTTAAAACTGCAACAAAGACACACCACCCTTAGGTCCATGCTACTAGAAAGGAGGGAAAGGGGAAAAATGTACAGCACAGGTTATGGTGTGGATTTTGCTTGCATTCATTAATTTGTGAATCCCAGAAATGTCAGCTCAGATGATCAATTTCTAGATCATCTTACTGGATTGTGGTAGTTTGAATAAGAATGCCTTCTGTAACCTCGGAAATTTAAATGCATGGCACTGTTATAAAGAACTAGGAGTTGTGGGCTGTGAGGTTTCAAAAACCTTACTCCAAGCCCAGTCTCCCTCTTTCTGCTGCCTGTAAATCCATAGAACTCTTGTCAGCATCATGTCTGCCTGTGTGCTGCCATGCTCCCTGCCATGATGACAATGAACTAAAACCTCTGGAACAAAGCAAGCCTCAATTAAACGCTTTCTTCTATAAAAACTGTATGATCACAGTGCTTCTTCACTGACTTAAGACATGGATCTAATAGCATTATTTGATATACCCTTCTTGAAAGACAAGAAAGATATGGTTTATATTCTCATCAATGCCCAATACTTCACAGCTTAATCTTTTACTCTAGTCTTGATAGTTCTTTTATTTCCTGCCTGGCAAATTGGTCTAAAGGACATTGTGATTCAATTTTGAATACTTTCCCCAATCTGCTCCCACCCTTTTGTGATCTTACCCAATTACTGTTCTAGCTTTTCAAGACAGATTACAACAGGACTCTTTACTCTCATAATCCATTTTGTCTTCTACTCATTCTGTCTATATCCAGATGTTGACCACTATCATCATCTTCAACTACCACCACCACCACCACCACCACCACCACCACCACCACCACAACAACAATAACAACAAAAATATGCATTTTGCTTCTGAGGCCAATATAAATTAGAAGTGGACTGGGGGGACAGGGAGAGAAGGTTATACAGTTTATTTTTTCTTCATTGGTAAATCTTCCAGATTGTTTATCTGTGGAAATATTACCAGGGACACAGAATATATATGTATACTGAATTGAAACATAGCAACAACATTATAGGACTATATGATTCATATAAAAAAGGTTCCTCAAACACTTACCATGCACAAACAAAATAAACACAAACTATTATGTGA
The DNA here is from genome assembly GCF_011762505.2 of Arvicanthis niloticus. NCBI lineage: Eukaryota > Metazoa > Chordata > Mammalia > Rodentia > Muridae > Arvicanthis > Arvicanthis niloticus. Next base: position 2,905,057 of record NC_047679.1, read on the forward strand.
GAAGTCAACCTAAGCAGCTAGTCTTGTTACCTGAGTGGAGTTAGACAGTTGGTTTTTCCACGGCTCCTCTGTGCTGCTGGTCAGGTTTGTGCGGTTATGAGGTAGAGTGGGTGCGTTTCGCTGCAGGTAAGGCACGTTTCCATTACTTCCATTTCCTGTTACATGATTATTGCCTATCAAAATAGTGTCTGTACTTCCCAGTGTTCTTGATGGGCTACAGGGAACATGGCCTGCAGAAAAGGGTCCATTGGCCAAAGCCTGCCTGGGACAGGCAGGGTGGACTCCAGGCTGAGAGACACTAGGCATTCTGGTCAGAGGAAGCTGTGGCTGCTGGCCAGAAACTGAGTTTGTAGGCAGTGATGAGTCAACTGTTGGCCCATTAGGAATTCCAGTAGGCCGTACCTGTGCAACTCCTGTTTGTCTCATCTGCAGGGAACAAATGAAAAACAAATAAATGCAATGTATGCAGTCCACAGAGGAGAGAATCAGCATATTAGCATGTAAAATCATGGATCTGATCCCAACATTTAATTTCTCTAAGTTAAAAAACAACCAACTTCAAAAACAAGAAACTATTTATTTATATGGCAAGCTACCAAAGAAAAGCAGAAATAAGTTTCATTTCTTCAAGGAACCTCAAATTCTTAACTTTAAGGTGGATCTAGTGGTGAAGCTGTAATCCCAGCTACTTAGAAGGCTGAGACAAAAGGTTCTCAAGTTCCAAGGTCAACTCAGGGAACTTAGTGGGACCTTGTGTGTGTGAAGCAGAGAGTGAAGGTAGAGAGGAAGGAAGCAGGGAAGGGAGAGGGACAGAGGGAGAGAGGGAGGAAGAGAAGAAAGGAGGGGAAGGAAGTAAAGGGGAAAGAGAGAAATTAGAGCTTAGTGGTAGTGATAGCAGACTCCTATTGCATGAATAAGGGTCCTGTGTTCAACCTTAAGAGCCCCACCCTCCAAAAAAAATAAATAAAATAAAAATAAATAAAATAAAAAATTTATAATTATGACAAATCCTCTAAACTAAAAGGTTTAGTATAGAATTACTAAGTAATGACGAATATATATGAAGTGCCATGGAATTAAATAACAAAAAAGATTTAAAATAAAATAGCTACCCTTTTCTTAAAAACTCCTAGTATTTTAGAAAGTATAGATCACAAAAGTTCTATCAAATATAAGTAGATATGAGTATGGGTGAATTCTACAATGATGCTATAGTCAAAAAAAGTACACAAAATTCTATCAAATTTTAGGGGGGGGGGGAATGTTATACACACTTGGTGTTGCTGCATTAAGACAAACTGACTTTCCAGCTGTTCCAACATTAGTTTCTGTGCTGGATTTAAATTATTTCTATTTGCTCGGAGCTGTTCCAAGTGCTGGGGAGAAAAGGGGGAAAATATAATTAAAGACATATCTAGAAAGAAGCTAACAAATCTGTTCATTTTTTATCTGAATAATTAGAAAAACTCAAAACCACTATTAAGGTTAAACACTGATTTCTGATCAACATAATATAATTCAATCTTTAAGTCTTTTTATAGTTTAAGAAATCAAAGTAAGAACACTAAGCATTCATCTGAACATAGTTTATTTTAATGTGATCTTTGAGAGAGATGGTCATGAGATTTTACTAGTACAGAAATTTTTGGTGTTTATGTAGAAAGCTCTTTAAGCTTAAAAGACATGGTAAATATGCTCCAAAAAGCATTGATGGGAACAGGAAAAGTCTGAAGACATTGTCTAAAACTAATTAACTTAAGCAATAGTATAGTATTTACATAAAGAAATGATTTTTTTCATGTAACAAACAAGTAGACTGTTTCTATACTGACCTGAAAAGGTTTGTAAAGAACATTAATAGTTTATACAGGAGACCCCCTTAAGTAAAGGAGGTACCTTTTAAGATCCCCTAGTAAATTTCAAAAATTGGAGAAGAACTAAACCTACAATTTAATGTCTTTGCAGTCTTAACACCACTACAAACTGAAGCCATACCGAATACGGTATTAGGTGTGACAGTAAAACTAGTACAAAACTCTATTTATAACTTGAGGTAAGAGAGATCTTAGCAAACTTAGCATATGATATTGTGTGGATTTTTTTAAAGAACTTTTTACATGTTCACATAGAGGAACCACTATGTGGCTTCTCCCTGATATATTACAATTGTTAGAGTCATTATTTTTGTGGTTTGTGGTCCAATTGTTTTGACAATGAGACGGCTACTAAATGATTAAGGGCCAATTAGCATATAACAGCCTGAATACAGTGAACAATGAGATGATTGATGTCTCTGGTAGGACAGAATGGGATTTCAATATACCAGCAGAACCTTATAATTGAGAGGTTATTGTGGTTTTTTTTTTTTTTTTTTTTTTTTGGTCTGAAAATTCTCATTTAATATTTCTGGACCATGAATGACTACACTTAAGTGAAATAACTTGTACATACACAACACAGCTCTGCTAAGCAGGTAAGAAGCAAGTAATACCAGAAAACTGTTAGGAGACATCAGTGAATTAAAGCACTAGTGAATTAGCTGAAAGAAGGCTTTATCCTATATAATCTATATTCATAGTTGATGCATCTACATGCATATTCTATTCCAAAATCTAAGTAGAAACAAGTGAGCAAAAAGACTGAATTATCTTCACTATAATGTACACACATCACGTACCGAGTTTCTTTCCATTTAACTTTAAGAATTACTAAAAGTTCACTATCACTATTTCTGTTAAATAATTTTTCTTACAAAATAATCTTACATACCTGTAATTTCTGTGGTGTCAAACACCATGAATGTGTTTGTTGCTGTACTGGAGGATGTAGCACAGCACTGCCACCACTCCAATTATCAGAAGTATTCTGAGGAAAATTGATAAAAACAAACATTAAAAAATATTTGGTTAAGACAACAGAATTAACATTAATTAATGACTACTGAAGACTAAATGACTATGGAGCAATTACATATAAAACTTATTTTCTTTAAAAATTTACATGCATATTAAACTTAATATTCATAATTTTAAAAATGTTGATTCTGTAATAAACCACCCCCAAAAAAGCCCACCCCTAAACTATGGCCCAAACTGCTAGCCTAAATACCACACTGTTCACTAGATTCAATATTAAATATATTTTAATGTTGGTAAAAAGTGATGATGAAAAGTGTGCTGATACCTTAACGGCAGGGAAATGGATAAAATGATTTGATGAATGCAAATTTAACCCTACTTTATTTAGTATGATTCTAAGAGTTAGGGATGGGAAAACTCAAACCGTTTACTCTTCTGATGTCCACAGATTTAAAGTAAAGGACAGGAAATGTTCAAACTGCACAATTATAGGGCAGTTGGAGCTTCTTTTTTGACTGGGATTTTCTATTTCTCTAGGACATATACCTTTGTTGGACTAGATGTTCTTTTCCTCTTGGCAGGACTGGACAGGTCATCTACTTGGCTAGGAGGAATCATGTGTAGTGGCAAGGACTGCTGTGAAATTGGTGTTTGACTGAGGCCTAATACAGGTTCAGTATTTGGATGATGAGGTTTACATGCCTAAGAATCACAGAAGGAAGACAAAAATAGGGTGCTATATATTCTTAATTCATTCCTTCAAATTATAAAACTTACAAGCTGCATACTTTTCATTTTCAAAGTCATGTGGACATCTCTGATTGCAATTATTGAAAGTCAAAAAAATCAATGAATTATCATCAATGGAGGAATGTGTACCTTCCTTTGAAAATCTTTTAAAAAAAAATTAAATAAACTACTGCAGCATTATTTTAAGAAATGTTGCAAAAACATGAAAATGCACAAAGGTTCTAAGTTGGTACCCCCAAATTTATTCCCGCATCAGAGGGAATTTTATTTTGATCTAGATTCCCTTAGCACTTAAATGAAAGGCTATTATTAATTAATAAAAGCCTTCTATGCTTACTTAAAATAAGCTTGACTACTACAGATTGAAAAGAACCCTTAAAGCTGGGCACCTGCAGAACATAACCCAACTTCTCACCTGCTGTGCTGTGTTCATGGCACCCTGCCTGGAGGTAAGCTCTGCGGGGATTGGTAGGCTCCATGCCTCCTCAATACTAGGAAGTAATTTAGTTTTATTCTGTAGACTACCTTGTGGAAGGTTACACAACTGAGCCTAGGAAAAATTATGTAAAAAGCAAATTTAACACAAGCCTACTTGAGTAAGAGCAAGTCCACTAAATCTTCCTAAAGGCTACAGCTTATTGTTTTTAAAAGAAAATAGATTCTAAATTTGGGGCTTTAGAAAGATAATAAGTATAAAGAGGGTAACCAGAATATAAACCTTTGTGAGAATCAAAACATAGCTAAGCTGTTTCCAGGGTTCTCATTAGCTATCTTCTCATGAAACTTCAAGCAAGAGTGAAAGACAGTGTTTGTGTTTTTTTTCTTTAAAATGCTATGACAACTTAAAAATGTAGACAGTACACTGAAAAAAGAAAACTTATGCAAATTAATATGCATCAATGTGCAAAAGAGCATTTTAAAAATCTCATTTAAAATGAGACAGAAAATAATATTACAAGCTATGGTATATTTACAAAATACAGAAACATATTTTGACATCCAGAGATAACTAGACAAACTTTCCAGCAACCCTATTCCTGCCTGAGTGTTCTAGGGAAATATGTGGCTTTTTAAAAAATTGGTATTTAAAACTTTTACCTGTAAATACTTAATTCGTGCTGCAAGCCCAGAGGTATTACTACAATTTTTGCTTCTAGTTGCATTTAAATAGCATTTAATAGCATCCTGAGGCTGGTTGCAGGATTCATAGAGAGTGCCTAGATCCATCCAGGCTGCAGCATGGCCGTGGTCCAATTGTACAGCACAAATATAAGCTTGCAAAGCATCCATAGGCTGATTTTGCTGTTGATAGAGCACACTGAAAGGAGAAGAAAAAAATAAGTCAACTAAGAACTGGTTAGTTTCATAGCATGATTTTCATTACAATGTATGTTATATGTGATGCAGTCATCTTTGCACACCAATATCATTAATTTTAGACAGTCTTACCCTATTGAACACCATGTATCTGCACTTGCTTCTGATTTATCAATAGATTGCCTGTAAGATATAAAGGCATCCTGAACTTTCCCAATACTTGAATAGCACCTGAGAGGGAGAGGGAAGGGGGAGGGTAAGAAAATTCCATCAATACCAAAACAAATTACATTTACTTGCTTAAAAAGGGTTATGTATCAAAGCAAAATTTTAAAACTGTATTATGTTAATATATTTAGGCACATGTGTGCATATGCGCAAGGAAATTACAATACACATGATAACTAACAATTCAAAACTGTATTATAATCTTTCTTAGAGGTGCTAAAGTATAATGCATTGATATAGTCAATTAAAATAAGTGTAGGCCATTTCACTTCAATATTATAATACTAAGACCTCCAGTTTGTCATATAGTCAGAATATAGAGTCCAAAAACCCAAATTATATTTTTAGTAAGACCTAATGAATTTTCTTTTCTTAAACAACAGCAAAGGGCAAACAAACATTATTTAATTTATAAAGACGTTAATGTAATGGTTTGTCTCTGAGCATCACAAACAGTATATAGTACTTCATGACTAGTAAAGACAGCAATATAAGATTCAGGTTTTAATGCCTGCCATTTTCATAAAGAATATCTACCTAATACAAACATCACTGAAATAGCAAGGACAGAAATTATGTTTGGTAAAAAAAAAAAAAGAAAACAGAACCATAAATAGTGTCTTAAAAGAGCTTATAATTTAATTATTTTCCTTTGTCTTTTGTACCCCAAACCAAGGACTTGCTTTGTAGCCCTGGCCTAGAACTCACAGAGGTCTACCTGCCCCTGTGTCCTGAGTATTAAAATTAAAGGCATACTCTACCACACCTAAGGAATTTTCATAGAAATGAGGACTGAAGGTACTGTAAATATCACAATGTCATTATCAAATGGCTAACGAACAGTTTAAGAGACTATAATTCACTCAGAATTAGGAAAAGGTAAAAAGATAGGTAAGGATAGCTTTCCAATAAACTCGTATTTGTCTTATTATGTGCTTATGTTGGGAGATCACTGGTTTAGAGTAACCACCAACAACAAAAAAGTCAATCTGGAAATATTTATTTGTTCAGAAACTATTTTTATCCCCACAGTTATTCTTTGAAATTTTACTGATTTATATAATGTACAAGAACATTGACACAGAAGATGATAGGAGATATTCAAATATATTTGAACAGTATAAACAAATCCTAATGTATTTGTTTAAAATACATATACATATTACATGATTGTGCAACACATTCAGGCACACACAAACATCAGCGCACACACACTTTAAGACCCCATCCCCACCCCAAAACTTTGAAATCTGTTCCCATAACAATGGGAATGACTGTGATAAAAGCACAAGAACCTGCCAACAATGAATAGCATAGACTGAAAGTAATGTATAGAAAAGATGGTTTTATTTACTGGTTTGGAATGGGACAAAGCTGAGATGAAAGGAATAGAAGCAGAAAAAGCAAAAAGAGGGAGAAAAACCAAAACCGAAAGAGTGGCAGAGACTACCCGATTGACTGAGAGTAAATAAAGGGATAAGGACAAGCTAGAAGTGTAACTCAGCCACAGTAGTAAAGGATTTGGTTAAGATATAAGATATAAGCTAGAACCCCTCTCCCAAAAAAGAGGAAAAAAAAAAAAAAAGAAGGAAAAAGTCGAGTATAGTTTTATGAAGCTGATTTGGAGGATATGATGAATAAGAGGTGAGGCTCTTAGGAAAACATCAAAATTTAAACTATCTCTATAGAAATCTACCTTTGAAATTTATCTATTTGAAGAGAAGCTGAAAGAACACAGCACATCTATTAGACAGCAGTAAAACCCAGGCCTAAGGAATTACTGTCAGAGATTAGACAGAATCAGATAATTTTACTGACTAAACAGAGAAGCAAGTTTCAAACACTACCTGCAAAAACTGTTATCCGGAAAAAGAATTTGTGACAAGAAGTCAGCAAAAAAAAAAGATCAAATTGGAACAAAAGCAAAAGACAAAGATATGAAAACAAGCTTTAAAATATTTTCTATTCATAAGCATTTCTCATATTAAAAGCAAAGCATTAAGATGGTAGTAACTATAAAAAAAGCATCAAAAGTTTAAAACACACCTAGAATATTGTGACAGATGAAAAATAATTACTGTCTGAAATGATCATCTTCAACCATAAGGCATATTAGATTGTGATAATTATCTCTTAATTGAGAAATCAGGAAAGTTTAATGTCTATCTGCAAGTTTAATACATCTCAGTGGTTCAAAATATACAATTAGTTGACTGAAGAAAAGAAATCAACATGGAATATTGGTTACTGAAGCTGAAAAAAAAGCACTGCATTTTAAAACATTAATTCTAAATATGGTTCATTATAAACTAATTTTATAAAACTAGAATTCAAGGGAAAAAATTAAAAAAAAAACACAACAAGTTTTGAAGTAGGAATGTATGTAACAGATCATCTATTTTTCAGTCAAGTTAATTGTTATAAAGGGCTGGCTGTCCTGTACATTGGAAGACTCTTTTTAATTTTTTTTTTTTTTTTTTTTAGCAGAATCCTTAGTCTCCACCCATGAGGTGCCAGTAGCATTCTATAACAGTTTTCCTTGTCTCCCAAGAACCATTAATTTAGTGCAACCACCTTATAAAAGATAGCACATACTAGAATCATAGAACATGGGTGATACCAAGCTGGTACTGAGCTAGAAGCTGGAAGATGCCATTCATGCTACTGGAGGGGAAAAGCAATTATCAACCCCAACCAGCTGTGAACCCTGCAAGCTAGAATAACAACGGGCCTGACAAGATATGCCCACTGGTGTAACAGTAGCATGAACATATTGGAAATAATCAACCACTTTCTAATTAGATTTAAGGCCTAAAGGATGGAACTCATACCCAGCACCATTACTGCAGCCAAGAACCTATGACTAGAAAGGCTGTAAGTCAGAGGAAGAACTTATTACTATTACTCTGCTAAATGAACATATTAATTGATTCTTAATGGCTTATTGCTATAACTATAAATTTCTCACCTCTCAACCTTCATTAGAGAAGCTTCTATTTACAGTAGATGGTGACTAACAGAGACCCTCAAGTGGTCAAAGTATAGAGTTTAAGAGAATGAAAATACCTAGTCCTAAATGTGGCATTTATGCTACACCTTCTCTTTTCAGGACTCAAGAATCATTGAAGGTAGAGTGTTTGTAAAGAGTGTAAAAGGGGCAGAATTGGGGATGAGTGGGTTAAGTAAAGGAGGGAGTCCTGAGGAGCTGAAGTTGAGGGAAGGGTAAACATGATCAACACATCCTGTAAGGAAATTCTCAAAGTAAAAATGAAGAATCGGAGGAAAAAACGGAAGTCTCAAAAACGGTGTTGTGAGTGTGAGTGTGTGTGTTCCACAATTCTACAAAAGTTAACCAAGCTCTTACTTAAATTTGAGACTTTTGGTGCCTTGTATTCTGAGTTTTCCACTATACAGTGAAAGGCAAAATGGATTAGAAACAATGTATTAAATACATATATAGAGAGTATATCAAATAACCCCTGAACAAAATTCTGACAATGTCCAGACAGTTCAACAATAACTCACTTTCTTAAAAAATAGAAAAATTTCAAGTTAAAGTGTGACTTGAGTTCTACTACTAATCAAATGCTAGAAATTACATGAGGAAAAGCACATAAGTAATTCATGGAAAAATGTAATATCTGATAGGACCTTTTAAAGAAACTAGCAGCAATTAAGGTTAATGAAACCAAAAAATGTTCTCTTAAGGCAAGGTTATGCTTTGAAAAAACTACTGTACTTAAAGCTTACTTTTATCATTTGCCTTTCAGGAATCGTTATTATGATCTATTAAAAGGAAAAAATATACTGTTTAAGATACAAATGTAAATTAACATTTGAGGTTGAAATTAAAATCTCCTAGCTATTACAACTATAAACAACAGAATGTAATTATCTGGTTAAGTCTCACCTTCCAAGGAAATACCAGGACTGGCCAGAATTTGGATCTGCTTCCAAGGACTTCTGGAGATACTGAATAGCATAACTTTCCTTGGTGGCCTTATCTCCCAGAAGATCCACAGTGTGGTGCATCCAACCTTTAAAACATTAACATACGTTATATAATAGTTCCATTTTTAAGAACCCACAGGAAAAATTTAATAATATATCGACTTTAAATGTACATATAATTGATCAAAATTATAAATACCAAGGCTGTATTGGCTATTAACAGTCATTTTCTTATACAAAGAACATAGAAACATCATATATACTATTCCACATAAAATTTAAGTCCAAAGAACTTCCAAAACATTCTATTAACCCAGTATTTATTTCCAAGGAATAACTAATGATAGTTCAGTTAACATACACGCAGAATCCCATCTCCTTAGATAAATATAATTCACATTGTATGTAAAATAAAAGCCAGAGAAAAATTATAAAATACTGAACTTTGAAAAATAGAACTAAGAACTATTCAAATGCTAAGAGTAATAAACTTTTCTAAGAATATGAATCTGGAGATGGCTTATCAGTTATGAACACTGAGCTCACATGGATGGTGGTTTACAAACTTCTGTAACTCCACTTCCAGAGGATCCAATGCCCACTACTTAATTTCTGTTTGTTTGTTTGTTTGTTTATGGAGCCTTGGTTGGCCTAAACTAGGATGGCCTTAAACTCAGAGATCTGTCTGCTTCTGCCTCCCAAATGCCCTTGCCTTAAGAGAACCTCTTCTGGCCTTGGGGGGCACTAGATATGCCCTTGGTACACCGGCATAAATTCAATCAAAACAACCATACACATGTAATTGCAAAATTGGGGGGAAAAAAAAGAAAAGAAAAACTTAGTAGTTTTTAAATTAAGCAAAATAAATACATCATGGAATACTGTATTCTAAATATTTGAAATAGATTAAGATCTATTTGGTTAAGTTTGCCAATAGATCACATTTCAACTGCATCTCTCTCCAATGTATAAAATTTTATTCTTTGTACACACTCTACATCAAGACGCTTGGTTTTTAATATTTGGTATGTACCCAGAGATATCTTAAAGAAATTCAATTCCCATGCTTTATCAGAATTAAAAACAAAATTCAAACCGCACTTCCCATGTCCTATTACTAGGGAAAAGAAGATTGGGGTGGGGGTGGGGCGGCACATGTCTCACCAGGAACAAGTGTATGTTGTACAAGCCTGAGCGCAGAAACTCAATCCCTGGGACAAAAAGACAATGAACTCTTGAACGGTGTAGGAGCCTTTCTGACTGCCACAGGTCTGCCACAGCACCTGTGTACCTGCAAGTGCATGGTCTTCTCTGACCCCATAGTAAGTTTGTTTTTTGTTTTTTTAAAAAGCAGGATTAAAAGAAATGGCCTCTAACAGAAACTACTCCAGAAACAGAAAGCAAGTTGCTATGAAGCAGACATAATTACACAAAGTCATGAGTTTACTTTTATATTCTGAAATTTAACAAACCACTGTCAAGTCAGGTGATTTATGAATCAGACTAAATAAAACCACAATATTCCAATCTATTTCTTAAAAATATGTGTGTCTGTATGTGTATTAGATACATAGTAATTGGATTAGTAGAGAGGAAGGATTTATATATATTCTCCTATGAAGCTAAAAGTGCATGGATAACAACTAGAAATAAGATGAATAAAAACATTAATATTCATGCATTAGTTGAGAGGTAAGTAACTTTGAAAGCATCACACATGTTTTTTCCAAGTTAAAAAGCAAAAACATCTTCACTATACTTGCAGTATGTTTAAATTTAATAATAAAAATTCACATTACTCAAACAGCGTAGTTCACCAAAAGTATTTTGATACTCTTATAATTCTTAAAAATACAGGCAATTCAAATAAAATTCTAATAGACAAAATTAAAATGTAAAAACAAAGGTTTCATACGAATGTATGGTGGTATGGGTGGAACATTTGATTAATTGGTTCCCAGTTTGTGACACTGTTTGGCTAGGATTAGAAGGTATGGCCTTGCTGCAGGAAGTATGTCTCTTGGGTGGGCTTTGAGGTTTCAAAAGCTCCCTGCCATTATTACCAGTTAATGTGTGTTCTCTCTCTCTCTCTCTCTCTCTCTCTCTCTCTCTCTCTCTCTCTCTCTCTCTCTCTCGGTCTGCTGCTCTCTTCTACTTTCTGACTTCCTCTTTATGATTGGAAACATGTGCTTTTCAATTGTTCCTGCCAACATGCCCACCTACTGTCATGTTGTAATATATTCTTATCCTTCTAGAGCCATAATCCCAAAACAAACACTTCTTTTTATAAGTTGTCTTTGGTCATGCTGTTTTATCCAAGCAATGGACAAGAAACATTACAGCAGGTAATGTCATTATGTATATATAGTCAATCACAATAAATGTAACTTTACCTGACTTCAAAATTACATTAAACTATTATTATAAAAATACATACATACATATATATATATATATATATATAGTTAGTATAAAGACTAAGATGGAGAATGCTTAGCATAGGGCTCAGATTTTTACCAACTATGAAAAAAAATACAGAACACATAAGACATCATACGATTACATACCTAATTGTTGTAAGACGGTTGCTTTTACTTGTGCAGAAAGGTTTTCTGTCTGCAAAAGTTGCTCATAAGCTTCTTTTGCAGAATGATATTTCCTCTAAAGAGCAGAAAAAAAGAAATTTAGAAAAAAATAAAACAAATATAAAATTTTTCCAATATTGAGAATTATATAATATTTATTATGCTTTGGCACATTAAAAAAAAAAAACTAGCTGAAAGTAAGAAAGTGCTGATTCTATTACTGATGTTTCTTTTTAACAGCAGACAGGTTCAGATAGGCAAGTTCCACTATATGTACTGCTAGTAATAACACCCACTATAACAACGTATTGTTAAAATATGACCTTTTAAGTATTTGCCAACTCCCAATAGCTAAAATCATCAACTCATTTGATAATGTAAATCACCTCAATTTTACTTAATAATATTAATGACAGCAGAGTACTCTGCATCTAAAAGTATAATTTACCTGCTTACCAAGTTCTCAAGAAACTCAGTAATATAGAACAACCCCCAAAAAAGCTATAATAAAAATCACAGGTACAAAAGCAATTAAAATCCTGTTATAAACATAATCTTTCTAGAATATGAAATCTTACAAAATATTAATAATATCTATATATGATATCTATAACTTTAAATTTATTAAGACTCCCATAATTATAGTATTTAAGTTCCATAGGCAAGTTTCTAAATGCAACCATTTACACATTGTACTGTCTGCAAAACTTTAACATGACCGAAAGCTGTTCTCACAAAAGTCATAAAGTTTAAGCAATACCTTCAAAGCAAAAGGTCAAAAAATAGAAAGCTTGAAAAGATTGCCTTTACATTACATTTCTTAGAACAATAGGTTGCAGTGGCTTTTATTCTCATTACTACAACCATTTAACTGATTGAATAAAGTAAATCATAAAAAAATGTAGGAAGAAATACAAAACTAGCTACGTGAGCCACAGGCAAATCATGTACCCTATGATCTGATATCTACAAATTAAATATTTTTAAAAAAGGTAATGTCTAATCACTCTATTGACTAAGTATCAAGCATTGGAAATAACTAAGGAACTACAAATTATAAATTATATCAATAAACGATGAGGGAGCATTTTAGACAACTGCACATTGAGATTATCAGTACTTATTAGCTGAACTGCTGTTCATGAACTAAACTAATTCCTAAGACATTAATCTTATGTAGTCTACACAAAAGTTAAATAGGCAGTAGTTAAGTAGGATAAGGGTTAACATGCTCAATCTAATTCCTTCAACCAAAAAGATATTGCTGAACATCTAACACATAAAGGAAACGGTTGGGGCTACAAAGTAGTATGAAGACCAAAGACAGAAATAGAAAATACACCATGCTGTATACAGATATTTTGGAGAAAAACGTTCAAATGCTTAGAATACCAGAAGAATAAAATTTCAGAGACTGCTTACAAAGACCTTACTAAGTCAATTTAAGATGACTGATTATAATCCAAGGTAATGAAGACAAGTATCTATTTCAACTAATATGATCAGATTCATATCATAGAAAGAGCATACACTGTGAAACATATCAATGTTATTACATAACCAAAAAAATGACAAAAAGTATAAAACAGTGACATACTTGGAAATGATTACATCATATCAAGAAACATGAAGTTGGTTTTTGCCTCATATCATGTACAAAACAATGATAACTGCATTAAAGGTTTAGTAACAGGAAAGAAATAAAAGAAAGATTGCAAGGGAGTTCTTCCTTGAGATGGGAGTTCACTGAACATGATAAACCAGCACAAATCACAAGTGAGAATAAAGAGTTGACAAAACAATTATAATCCCTGCCTGAGGATGCTAAGGTGAAGAATAGTAAGCTGAAAGCAACCTAGACTGCATTATGAGATCTTTCTTAAAACAATCAAAATAAATAAATATTTGGAGAGATGGCTGAGTGCCTATTGCTCTTGAAGAGGACTATGATTCTGTTCTCTGTACCCATATCAGGAGGAGCACAATTTCCCATAAATCTAAGGACACCTGCACACGTGCATACACAAACTCATGCAGACGTACACACACATGTGGTGACTGATAAAAAAAGTCATTTAAAAACAACATTATTACAATAAGCATCTAAAAGATAATTATGCATTCTCTACCACAAAAGAAATAGTAAATGCAACTACTTGAAATACCAAATCAAGTTTATAGGCAAGTTATAAGTGATTCTTCTCTGGATTTATCAAGTTTTTTTGTGTATCGACTGATGAAGCAACATTCTAACTAAACTTAATGAGTGAGTATGTATGTATGTATGTATGCATGCATGTATGCAACAATACCCAAAATTGCATTAGATTCCCTGCATACACTTAATTTCTTTCATTAGTGCATTTTATAAGTGATACTGTATATTTCTTTTTCACTTGAATAAATTAAAACACTTACCTGGGTTTCATATAAGTGGGCAATGTGAAACTGAACTATAAGAAATGATAGAAAACAAAAATAAGTCATTAATAATACAGCAAGGTTTGGGGCAAATTAGGCAAGAATTACATTACAGAATATAAGCATGGCTTACATTACATAGATTTAAGTAATAGGAGAATAACCTTTACTTGCTTTTAACAAAAAAAAATATACAATCATACTGAAGAAATAGGACAATAAGCCATATTAGTCATTGTTGATCATTAGCAAACAAAATATTAATAGTTAATATTAGTTATTGATTACTGTTAACAGATATGGCAAATAAGTATATACTTTAAAAAGTTCAAAATGACAACATTAAGTAAACAGGGAAATCTTATAAAACTTTTACATTTCAGAACAGAGTACTTGAAGTTGAGTTAAAATTAAAACGTGTATTAAAATCATTACCTAACAGAAAACACATTAAAACAAAAGAGCTATCAGATTTATATTTTTATATGTTTCTGTGTTATATTATGCATAAACAATACTTTTATTAAGATGTTATAGGCCAGAATGATCATGGTAGTAACAAAGAGATGGCTGGTTGATTTCTTTTTCTTGTAGTGCTTCAGAGTTAGATTTCATCATTAACCAAAACCAAACAAGTCAAATCACTTGGAAGAAAAGTACTAACAGTCCTGGAGTTAATACATAAATATTGAAAATAAAAGGAGAGTATTTTGGCTTTTATTTCTCCTTCTTCCTCGATATTCTATCACCCATGTATGAAAGCCAACCAAGAATAAAGACTGATGTCTGTTGCTCTCTCCCTTGCCTTTCCGTTTTTAAAATTTTGTTTTGTTTTATGTTCTATTTCAATTTTATAAATTGATTTCAAGTACTCTTGGAGCCTCTCAAAATTACATAAACATAGCTTAAAAATTATATTTTTTAAAAAATTTGTTTAAAAAAAAAAAACCACAAGGTCCAAAGCTATGATCAAGGTTTCAGAGATTTGTTATGAATATAGTTTTCTGAAACGATGACTCTAACAGTGTGGGCAAAGTCTGGAAGGCTACCTTTATTTCATTTCTATACATGATTCTTCATGCTTATTCTCTCTAGCTGAACACCAAACAAGGTAAGGAAACATATAATGAATTTTAAAATAATGTAAATTAAAAAATATTACACTGTGTTAAATATCAGATAAGTGAAAATTAAAATATCTTTAGATAATAATTATAAAAATTAATTATAATTTTTATTAGGATGATTTATTAATTATAAAATTAATAAAAATAATAATTAGTTTTAAGTTATACAGAAGATATTTAAGGCTACTCCTCTCTGCCTACTATAGAGCAGTTCTTATGGAGAATTCCAGTTTTATTATTTCCTTGTTATGTGAGAGACAGACTATTATAGAAAGAAGAGACAGAGTCTTCTAAAATACTAAAACTTCTTGCCACTAACATTTTTCTACAGTGTTCTCTAATAAGAGATGGTAATTGGAAAAATTAAAACAAAATATTAGCTACTTGGTATTCTACCACTACTCTATAAACTTCCTCTAGGCCATCTTATGGACTAATAAAAAAGGATCTCATTATTTCAAGAATTACTAAGTCCAGTGTTGTCCTTTATAGTATGAAAAAATACCATACAGTTAAATTCTTTGAAGTCTTCTTTGAAATAGAGCGAAGCAAACAAATAAAAATATATTTACTACCAAATTATATTTTAGATAAACTAATATTGTCACAAAAGGTCATAAAACTAAGTTTATTCAGAATTAGCAAAACTAATACCAGGAGACTATTTTATCCCAAGGCAATCTTGTAACAAAAACTCTCACATCACCATGATCTTGCTTTACAAATTATAAACAGTAACTTATATTTCTTAAATATTGCTAGAAACATTTTTCCTACATAACTGGTTTTCAAAGCTTGCTTTACCTTAGACTTCTTGGGGGGCGGGGGGGGGGGGAGAGAGAGACAGTGTTCTATCACAGAGCTACAATTGAAGTGTACCCACTCTGTTAATCCATGTTATATTAAAAATTCTACAACTTTTCACTAATCTAAAATTTTCCTTATGTATTTCAAAACAATGAAACTATTTGTCACTAACATTTTCTATACGGCTATCAGAGAACAGAATGATAGAATCTGTACCCTTTAGCCCAACTCTTTCTGCTTCAACTTTCATATTCAGGTTAATACAAGGTTTTTCAACTGTTCTCTTTCAACTCTTCCCTTAAGAAGGGAGGAAGAGGGAAGGAGGAAGAGGAAACAGAACAAATTAAAGGAAAAGGATGCCCAAACAATTTATAGCAAAATGGTTACTGCCTAACACACAACATGTACTGAATACCTGGAAATTTTCATATAGTGTTAGTCAGTTTCTCTTATGTGATTTTTCAATAAGTATTTTTTTTTAAATCTAGATAAAATTTAAAAAATATTCTTCAATTATCAAATTGGTTACTTTAAAGTACACTAAATGGACACTAAAACATACATGCTGATAAACATATCAAGCTATCAATTCCTGGAAAAGAAATCTATGCAGAGAAAGAAAATAAAGAAAACCACTGAATCAGAACATACTTCACAACAGCGTTTTTCCTTAATTAAGTGGAAAATGTCACTTCAAACTTTGCATATGACATATGAAACTATTATAATAAAGTCAACATATTTTCAATAATTTTAACACCAGAGCCTGTGCCCTTCCCCCCAGGCCTGAGTAGGCCTGCAAGTCTTTTACCACAATAGACCAAGCAACAGTAGGACCTGAGATTCATTGCATTACCAGCCTTGGCACCTTGGAGACTGCTACCTGAGCTAAGAAGAATGGACTGCCTGCTGAGCTAGCCTTGACACCTTCCAACTGCTATCCTTGCCCAGCCCCTGGACTGAACGGAGAAGAGACTCTGGGGGGTGGGGCTTCCCCTTTATATGTGAAAGCAAATTATTAAACTTGGGGCCTTGATCAGAATACTTTGTCTTGGCCCCACGTTTCTCTTGCCCTCCATTCCTGTTCATTCCCAGGCTTCCTCTCAGGAGAACCCAGTTACTCTTGGCTGCAGGCAGCTACAAGAGCCCAGTCAGTGAGCTCCCACATAAATCTTTGCATATCTACTAAATGATTGCAAATGCTATTTGTAATCCAAGTCCTTTACAATTTAATTAGTAAGTTATTTAAAAAAAAAATCAACTTTATTCATCAGCTTACTTCAATACATATCTGTTTCAGACAGATTAGTCACAATATTTAATCTCCTAAATTCTATAAGTAGCCATATCAACCCATAGTTATACTCAATAACTGCAGAAGAAATAAACTATACAGAATTTGTTAATATGATTTTAAGTACTGTTATCATTTGTAATAAACTGATCTGAACACATGTATCAAAAGGTACTTAGTACTTACTTTCAGCATTGGACAAGGTGCAGGGATTACAGTCAACCAAAGCTAACTGAAAATGCTGCAAACAAGAGGAAAGAAAGTCAATGCATTAAAAATTTATAGAGTTGTATGAAAGGATCTTAAGATATTTTTCAGGTGTGTTAGATCTAACAAAATACTGAAGCTACATTCCTCAAATAGAATTTACTAACCAGTGAAACAGAATTCCTTTGAACATTTAATGCTAGCATTTGAGATATATTTATTGTTGGGTTATTTTCTTGAACCAGGTGAGAATAGAGAATTTGAAGACTCAATCATATGAAATTATCATATGTATCTTTTTATTTATGAAAAGGTTTTAGATTTTAAGTATTCAAGTAAATGGGACGTGTTACAAAACAATTAAAATACAATGCATCTTTTTTAATTATTAATTTATTTTTAGAAACAATTCTGGTGATCAAACCTAGGGTCTCCTGTTCTCCAGGCAAGCAACCAATCCACTGTGCCATCCATCCTTTTTAAGAATGCTAAGTCAAGCCGGGCGGTGGTGGTGCACGCCTTTAATCCCAGCACTTGGGAGGCAGAGGCAGGCGGATTTCTGAGTTTGAGGCTAGCCTGGTCTACAGAGTGAGTTCCAGGACAGCCAGAGCTACACAGAGAAACCCTGTCTCGAAAAACCAAAAAAAAAAAAAAAAAAAAAAAAAAAAGAAAAAAAAAAAAGAATGCTAAGTCAAAGTCCAGCTGTACTGTCCAGCTACTTTTTATCTTAAAGTGATACTTAAACTTTTGAAAGGAAAAATTTCATTATAAGAAAAAAAAAAAAAGAATGCTAAGTCAAAGTCCAGCTGTACTGTCCAGCTACTTTTTATCTTAAAGTGATACTTAAACTTTTGAAAGGAAAAATTTCATTATAAGAATGGTCATGAAGGGTAAAACTAATCAGTCCTTCTAAAATGTATGTATACAATTTGTTTAAGTCCTCAGGCAATATTAAGCTTAGTAGTTTAGTAGTATTACAATGCCCTACTACAAGCAAACAAAAAAAATTATGTTAACATAACATTTAACACAAGTGTTTTAAAATGCAAAATACTTGGTCTGATACCTAGTTTTGCAAAATAAAATGGAGCATATAAAAATTTAGAAGTAAATGAGCATCAAAGAATTGGTATAAATTTTAGCTAAGTAAACAATCAAATCTTTGAACTGTTCTGAAAAAAAAAAAAAAAAGTCCCACAAATATATATTCTCTGATTTTCCAGGCTGCCACAAAACTTTAGCATTGAAATAAGCAATCATAATCCAAACCATTTTAATCAACTTTAATAAGCTTATTTCTATTTATAAGCAAACAGTAGGAAAGTAACTAATATTCATGACAGCAACTTTTAGAGAACTAATAACTTTCATTAAGAGAAATACTATCACCAAGTATTAACTATTGTATTTCAACATGGAAGCAACAAAACTGAACTTGGTGAATTTGAACCTTCAAGTAATAAGAACAAACTGTCAGTTATCCAACAGTATATGGAAAGGAAAGTTAGAAAAGTACTTTGATAAGAATAGACTATTATATATACAATTACAAACATCTGCTACATATAAGCAAAATCAAGCTAGCCTCTACATTTGTGGCTTTCTTAAATTTTAAGGCTTTCAGTAACTTTTCTAAATGGCTAAACTATAATAGAACTACAAACAATCTTAAATGTTTAGTCCACTTAACAAGTATTTGTTTGAAAGCCTCCAATGCACTAAGGACATCACACACTATGGGCACAGTGGTCAAAATAAGACAAAACAACAAAACAAAACAAAAAACAAACAAGCCAACCCAAAGGTAAAAAGCTACATGCCACACTTGACTGAATTAAAGAAAGAAAAGAAAAACCCTCAACATCTAATACTTCAAGGATTCCTTGTACTTTTCTATTGTCTACTAAACATATCGTATATCTTCAAACATCCCTTTGGTATGCCACCAAAGAAATAGAAAACAGTCTATTTTAAGACACATAAATAGTATGAAGACAAAGCAGGCTTTCCTCTAGTCAGAAAGAGCAGCATAGCAATCACACTTTCAGACTATACTGTATTTCTGTCTCATCTAGCCTGCAAAAAAAAAAAAAAAAAAAAAAAAAAAAAAAAAAAAAAAAAAAAAAAAAAAGCCACCGTATCTGATACATCCCTTTCCTCTCTGAGGAAGAAAAGAACTGAACTAAAAGGGAACAGCTTTGAAGAGGACAGTCTTGGGTTTTACTGGTTTCAGTGAAACATTGAAACGAAGATCATCTATCAGCATCCAAGATTCTGCAGAGAAACCTGGCATGAGTCATTTTGGCCATGTATTTATATAATTACCCAAAACATTAAGGTAGCAATCAAATCACTGGTCCATCAGTTCAAAACTATAATCCCAAAAAGAAAAGAAGAAATTTCAGCCAAAGTATGTTCAAACCATGCATTAGAAAATGAAAGATCTTACAAAATAATTACTGTTTATAATTGAATAATTACTTAATTTCTACTTGAAGCCTGAAATCTATATCCACATAATTACAAGTAAAATAAGTTTAAAATTTTTTCTTTAAAGTGCTTCATTTCTAGCTTTAGAGTTGGTCTATTCAAAATCTTATGGATAAGCGATGGTTTTTTTTCCCCATTTACTTATAAATTATTAATTTGGAGCAATATTTGGATTTAAAGCCCAATACAGGACGTTTTAGCTAAGCAAGAGTTGGAGGTACCACCATTCAAACCAGCAAAACAATCTGCATAACATTCTGATATATCACCAGCAGTGTTAAATGCTGCCACTGTTCTGGGGTTTTTACATTGTGTGCTTATCTCTAGAGACCATCATTTCAGAACATATAAACATAGTGGGTAAATAGCCAAAATATTGTATGTGTTCAATGTTATATGTTATATGTTAGTGCCAAGCGGTGGTGCTGCATGCCATTAATCCCAGCACTCAGGAGCAGAGGGCAGGACACCAGTGCTATACAGAGAAAAAACCCTGTCTTGAAAAACCAAAAAAGAATTACATGTTAGCAACATTACCAGCTTTTTATTCTATACCAGATCCTCTACTATGGCTTTAGCACTACATGTAATGCTCACTAAAGTTAGTGTGCCAGAAGGTTTTTGTTTTAACTTGTTAACAAAATAGAGAACAGACTGTAACAGGAACAGACAGACAGACACACACACACACAAAAGATAATGAAAAGAAGAAATATTTCAGGCTAAGAACTTATTGTAGGGCCCTTAAAAACAAGGCTTTATGTATTACCCGAGAGAAGGAAGACATGCCAGATACTGTTGCAAATCAAACTTTCATTATTATAGACTTCTAAAGGTATAAATTAAAAAAAAAAATTTAATCTAAAACAAGAGAAATATAGGCTGAAAGGATACTTATTGATTTGATCTTTGAAATTAGTTATAGAAGGGCACACGAGACATTCTTGATTAAGCTGATGTAACTAACATTCTCTTAAAGCCTTCAAACTTAGCTCCTCTCAATCTTTTTAACTACTGAGTTATTGTGATTGCTCAAGGAAAGATTATGACATATTAATGTCTTCCAAATAACAGCCAGATCCTGACTATGCTTACTGGAAAAATAGGAGTTTCTGCAACCTACCTATTCATTGCCATCTCAGGTTTCCGTCCCTATTTCTTCTTTGCAATGATGGACTGTATCAACTAGAACAATAAAGCAAACTAAGCCTCTCCTCCCCTGAATTAACTGTCATCTATCTATCTATGCATTTATCTCTGAGAACCCACTTGTCTTTCTGCTCTTACTCAGCTTTTCCCCATGTACCCATTCCATTTAGTCTCCCAATATTGTTACTGTACTTGGCAAATGTAGAAGTGACTCATTAAAAATGTAATAGGTGGGAGGCAGTGGCCCACACCTTGAAAAGACAGAAGCAGGTAGACCCCTTAGTTCAAGACCAGCCTGGTTTACAGAGCAAGTTCATTCCAGGACAGCCAAGGCTACACAAAGAAACCCTGTGTTGACATCCTCCACAACCACCCCCCACCCCCCCAAAAAACTAGACATAGCATGTGTCCAATGTGTACACACAAATGACAGAATGAGGCAATCTCATTTTCAAATTATTTTCAGAGTGAATAAATTGTAGTTATATCAAAATAAAGCTAGCACGCACATAATTTTTACTGTAAAATGTTATTTTCAAACAACTTTTTAAGGGTGAAGTTAGATATATTGATTGCTTCATAAAGTTGCAGTTTAAGACCAAATAAAATTACAAATTTAAGTCATGAGTAAAAACTAATAGTCACTTTTTAATTACAAACTGAGTTATGCTCTTATAGCATCTAGGGAAGAAAACTGTGACTTAAGACACCTGTAATTACCCTAACTCCTCTGTATAAGGCATACTTACATATATAAGCAGTTAGGAAGTTTTCAAACATATTTCATAAATGCCAAAGTATTTCAGACATTTTATTTTTACTTTCTATATGGAGAACATATAATTCAACTCAGATATATCTCAAATATAAAGACAAAATTTGACAGGTAAAGTATTATTAAATGGCCAGATAAATCAATTGACCTATTACCAGTAAAGTAAAAATTGACAAGTAGTAGAAAAAGGAACAAAGAAAGAAAAGATATAGCCTTCCACAAATGAGAAAAAAACATATAGAAAGCATTCAGCAATGGCATCATATCAAAAGAAACAGTGGTGTTCTATCCAATGGAAAACAGGGTTGTACTTTAAGGTTTAAGGTTTCAACTTTAAGAAATGGTTTCCAATTTCCACAAGTATAATTCGTATTTCTGCTGACCATAAAAAGTCAAGCAAAATCTTGCAATATTGTAAAGAACCAACAGTTATTCTGAAGGAAGAAATATACAATTCAAATAAAAGTAGGAAAAATCCTACTAGAACAATATTCTCATGGTTTTAATATGTTTAAATACATACATACAAACATACATATACACACACACACACACACACACACACAAAGTATTAGAATGTCTCTCATAAGGCTTAATATGTGGTAATGAACACAACTTTATTTATAGACTTTTTCCTAGAATTAGTGACATTGTCACCAATAACAAAGACACTAGAATAATGAAATTCACTAAATAAAAAGTTCAAAAATATAATGAACAGTCCTTTCTCACTATCTCTATTTGTTACAACCAATTCAAAGAATTCACAAATATGGATTCTATAACATGCCAATACTATGTAGGATCCTTTAGTGAAGTTATTTCCTTATTACCTTGCTATATATAGGCCAAATCCAACACTAAGTCTTAAGTTTTAAAGCTTTCAACATTTTTTTGTAAATTACTGGAGGATATGGGGAACTTTCCAATTACCTTTTCAAAAGGTAAATCATATATGCGTGAGATAATCTCTCTCAAACCACTCAAAAACAAGAATTTTCAAAATGTCAGAAGAGGTAAGAATTGAACATCAAGAAGAAATGAGAACACGTCAGGTATGAAATAAATAACTGTCATTGTCTCCAGACAACAGAAATAACAAAAACGTAAGATTAAAGTATCAATAAAAAACATGGATATTTTGAAATTTAATACTATGGATAAAATTAACAATAATTAATATTCAAATTCCTAGGAAGTATTTGAGTTCACAATAGCTTGACTACATGAAACAATCCATAGATCTACAATAATAAAATTAAAAAGTATTTTAAAAATTCAAAGGGCCGGGCGGTGGTGGCGCACGCCTTTAATCCCAGCACTTGGGAGGCAGAGGCAGGAGGATTTCTGAGTTCGAGGCCAGCCTGGTCTACAGAGTGAGTTCCAGGACAGCCAGGGCTACACAGAGAAACCCTGTCTCGAAAAACAAAACAAAACAAAACAAAACAAAAAACAAAACAAAACAAAACAAAAAAAAAAAAAAAAAAGAAAAAACAAATAAAAATTCAAAGGTGGTTTCTAGAAAGAAAGTGAATATCTTGTTTTTATTTTTTTCTATGTTAATATATGACCATTTAAAACTGAAACTAAAATTCACAAATTTTGAACCAGATATTGTGACTCATACCTGTAGTCCCAGAAATTAGGCACTGAGACAGGGAAACTGGAATATCTAGGGCAATAAGATCAAAGCTAACCTGAGTTAACATAAAGACTGTGTTTTTAAAAAGATTATTATATATCAAAACAGACAACCAGAAATGAATAGTTCCCAGTAAGGTGAAAAGAATGTGAATTGCTACTTTGCATAAAAGTATGATGTTGAATATAAGGTAAAATGATATAGTCAGGTATTCAGAGAAACAATGACATTAGGTCTTTTTAGACAACAAATAAAACCAATTTCTCTTCTAATTCTTTTTAGTCTACATTGTGATTAGGCATTTTAACATTTTATAGCCTCTTGCACTTGACTATCTAACCATTTAAGTCATAGCAATACCTGGTAAAGTGCCATGTTTTTATTTTCTAAAGTATTATTTGAGTTCCATCTATTTTACCTCAACTGTATTTTATATTCTTATTTCATTCCTTTCATATTAACTTTTTAAATCATTATCTTCAAATATCAAGTTATAAAAAGAAACTAGCAACAACCCATAAATTCTGATTTCTTAAAAAGAAATATCCTCAAAATGAGGCAGTGAGATGGATCACTGGGTAAAAAACAATAACCTAATTTAAATCTCTGGGACCCACATGGTGAGAAGACAGAACCAACTACTGCAAGTTTTCCTCTGACCCACAAGCACAGAATAGATAAATCAGATAGATTGCTAACGATCAACCTTAATGTTCTTTTGGGCAGTAAGATTTATTTTAAGGTATGAGTGTGCGTGTGTGGGTGCCCATTGAGGATAGAAGAGGGTGTCAGATTTAGATAGAAGGAAGATAGTCTCTCAGGCAGTTGTAAGCTACCCATCATAGATGCTAGAAAGACAGGAAGTACTCTTAAGCACTAAGTCAACTCTCCTGAATCCAAATCTAGAAACTCTTAACTTGATATGTTTTAATAATATTTAAATATGTAAGCATTAGATTTTCCTCATTATTCACATTATATTAAACAGATGCCCTGGTATTGACTGCCTGAAAAACATGGTTTTTATTTTAATTTCAATTTTAATAGTATAGCAGGGCATAGAAATGTGGAGCAGTATAGGGACTGTCATAATCAGCGTACTTTTAGACAACCGGCCATATAGCGCACTGCTTTAACTATATATATATATATATATATATATATATATAGTAATTATCATTAACAGCTCTAAAAGATAATAGAATCACACCCTAAATTCATTCAATTGAGTTAAAATGGCAATTAAATCCAACTAGGGCAGGGTATTATGTGATGCAGGAAAGAGCAAACAAAAATCTTTTATTATCATCTGAAATGTAGTCACATTCAGGTAATAGTAAACCAGTTTACAAATGAACTAGGAAATGGTGTGTCCACCACCAACTAAACCCAGGAGATATTTAGTGGCAAATTTAATGGAAAAAATACTGTGTGACTGAAAAATAAGGTCATTAATTTCCTATTTCTGAGGATGGGTAGACTGACAAAAACAATCAAAATAAATCAGACATACAAAACAAAACCACATACACAACCAACGAAGTTATGGTAGTACACACATATCACATATCATAGGACTTAGAGACAGAGGTAGAAAGATCAAGAATTAGGGGCTAGAGGCTCAAGACATAGCTGAGTGGTTAGGAGTACTAGTTTCAGAGAACCTAGGTTCGATTCCCTGTACCTATATAACAGCTCACAAACTTCTATAACTCTAGTCCCATGGGGATCTGATGTCCTCTTCTACCCTCCTCAGGTACCAGGAAAAAGTAGTATACAGATAAACATACATGTAAACCATCCATACACATAAAATAAAATATAATTAAAAACAGGAATAGTTCAGGACTAACTTCTGCTAGGCTCAAGCCTGGCCTGAGTTACATCAGATCCTATCTCAAAAACAATAAAACAAAACAAAACAAAGGGAGGGGCAGGGGAGACCAAGCCATTACATCCAAATCAAAAGCATAGTTAACTGAGAACTAAAACTGGACTAGGTACATACTCCTGTTGAACTTATAATCTTTTCAGATTCTACATTTTTGTCATGCAGAGAAGTGCAGTTTTAACAACAACAACAACAACAACAAAAAAAAAAAAAAAAAAAAAAAAAAAAAGCCTAGTACTAATGACAAAGACAGTAGAAGTAACTCATGAAAAACTGGGAGAAATATTGAATATCCACAAAAAGGAAGATATTTAATAAACTGACAATATTTATATTCACAAACCAGAGTCCAAATGCCTTGTAAGTAGTGTTTTTATTATTTATTTAAATGCAAGACATGCCTTGCTGGTTGAAGTTGATAAATCTATATAGTCATATATTAAAAAAAAAAAAAAAGTTCAATGGTCAGGTCACAGATGCAACATTAAGTAGCTCTATGGTGATCAATTACTTCTTCAGAGAATTGATGCTCCAAAATCCTTTCTTAGCAAAACTTAAAATGAAAGTTTAGCGGTATGATTAGTTACCACATATCAAAATTACTTTGCATTTGAAACCCAATTGTTCTTCAAGATCATAATTGATGAATGGTTCCTTCATCTAAATAAATTTTCTTTGAAAGCGCCAATATAAGTTTCAACATTTCTCAAAGCTCTAATATTTAAGAATAACAACAATCACAGAAATAGGACATTGTATCTTGAAAAAACCCAACAACCTACCTTTAAACTAGACTCATAGTCTGTGTTCACTTTGAACATGAGCCCAAGTCGTAAATGAATTTCCTTGGCTCGACAAAAGCTGGGATCAACATAAAGCACCTCCTGAAATGCTTTTATAGCCCTGAAAGAATATAGACATAAGATAGCTTAACTTTTTAACAGGTACATTTCTGATTAGAAGTATAGTAAAATTCGTTTTATGCAAATCTATTTTTAAATGTCAGACTTATAAAAAAATAATGTAAGTGTTCTTTAAAAATGGGAAGGAGCCTTGTATATATTAAATGCAAATAGTCTGATTTCACATAAAAGGGGAAGATTAAATTTACTCCATTACTACATTATTTAAACAAACAATACTTCATGGTTTAATCCAATTCTGTGTAAATAACTAGTTTGACTATTTCTAGGATTTCTTGGGAGAGGTAGAGAAGAGCACATCGGGAGGTTATAAAGGAAGAAGGGGAAAGTTTAGGGACTAATCCTATTTCTAGTCTATTCCATAAAATGAGTCTTCTCTTAAAACTTTAAATTTGCTTTTGCATGTTTTGGTGTATAAGGCACCTGCACTCTATCTTTCATACCGCATTAGTGAGGAATCAGTTTTCATTTCTAGAGTAATATCCAGCAACCACATTATTTATATAGAAAAGACATCCTTACTTGGAAACTCTCCAGAAATCCCGATATTCACATGGATTTATTTTTAAGTTTGTTATTCTAGTTAACTTTCATTGGTCTGTCAGTCTCTTTCCCTCAAACTCTCATTGGATATTAATTTTTTAAAAAAGAAAGAAAAAAGTTTGAATCAAGTAGAACAAACTCAGGGAAGAGAACCTTTTACTGAATGGACTTTTATGTGGTTATTATTTAACTTGATCATGTTAGTGTACCCAAGGCTTAAAAGGCATATTAAACAAAGGTAAAATGTTTTGAATTTTTAAAGTTATAAAATGAGACATGAGGATGTAGTTCAGATGGTATAGAGTGTTTACTTAGCATGCATGAAGCCCTAAGTCGGATCCTTAGTACCTCCTAAACCCAGTATGGTGATTCACGGTTATAAATCTAGTACTAAGAAGATAGAAAGGAAGGTAACAAAATTGGGGTCAGCCTGGGCTACTGAGACCCTGTTTCCAAAATAAAAATGCCGTGAATATTCATAATTACATACCTGGAAAAAGTAAAATAAAATATCAAAAAAAAATATATACTGAAATCATGTTAGGTAGTATTTAAATCCTTCTATTGGTTAAAAAATCTCTATCAAATATAATGTATTATTTGCAAAGCTTTTTAAGAGCTAACACTAGTCCTATAAATATTAAAAGTGAGTATTTTGAATCCTAGAGTTTCCAAAATAAAGGCTAATTCTTTATGCAAAATATTATGTCATAAAATACTTAATGTTGTATTTTGAAGGATCATACCTAGTCTACTATTTAAAAACAAAAACAAATGACTACTTATATATGTATTTATTTTTAATGTTAAAGACTTCTACCAGGTAGTTTATTTGGCAGGAAGAACATAGGTTTGGCATCAGACCTATATACCTGCTTATGACAGTACTTGACTTTTTTCCTAAAAAAAAATAGATGTGTTAGATGATTTCTAAGTGGGTCTGGGGAATGTTTAATATTGGAGAGAGGTGAACATGCTAATAGAAAAGAATAGGGGATAAGTTAAAATTCTTATTCAAAATGTTTCAGAATCAATGTAAGCACAATGAGAGGAAGACAGTATATCTGTGAGTAGAGGCATCAAGGTTAGAAAGTAGGACTGAGAATTCAGTGAAAAAGAACAGTATGCACAACATGTTCAGAGGCTTCTACAATGGTTGTAATGTTTACACCCAAAAGTGATGGTTGTATTAACTTTTTATTTTATAATAGCATGCTGCAATAAATATTTATGATTTATATCTTTTAAGGTATGCTAGCAAAAATTATGACCAAGAACTAGAGATGTATGTAGGAGAGTTGAAAGAGTGCTTGCCCAAAATGGGTGAAGCCTTAGATTCTAGTCCCAACAAACCAGAGGTACATGGGCAGGTTGACTAATCTCAGCACTGAGGAAGTAGGGGCACAAGAATCAGAAATTCAAGGTCATCCCTTGCTACCTAGCCAGTGCACTCAAGACCAGCTACCTAGCCAGTGAACTCAAGACCAGCCTGGGATACTTGAGACCCAGTCTCAAAAAATATGAAAATCATGACTAATGCTTCACAATGTCCTTATGATATGACTCAACATATGTGCCAATAAAAACCCAGGCAGGTCTGAGGCAGAGATATGAAATGAAACTGGAATCTCAGACAAGAAGTTAGGGGAAAAAAAAAAGTAGAACAAAGAGTTTATGAGGAAAAAAATAAGATTACATAACATCAGTAACAACCACAAAAATATTTGCAAAAATATTTCTTCTTGTCTCAATTAGAATTCTAGTTTTGTCCTCTAAATATAGTGTTTGTGATGGGAGCCTTCAGTACAGATATCTCTTCCACTTGATTCACATCACACACATACAAAGCTTTATTTTAAACATGATCTCTGAGTACACAATTAGCCTAGATTCAGAAACACTAAAAACATATTATGCTCAGTGTATGTCCATTCTTTAAGGTCTAAAAGTGCCAAGGACAGACACACGTGTGCACACACATGGCACAACCACACGCACAGCCAATACACATACACACACCCCTTTGGTGCTATAATGTTATAGAAATAACTTTCAGCAATTTATAAAAATTCTATAAAAGATTGTGTGTTCTGGCTTACACTTATTTCCTCAAAAAGGTAGTCTGTATAACATTAATAACTTAATAATCACATCTCTTTGTTACACTTAACATTTGTGGGCAGTTGGCAGTCAGCTCCATTCTCAGTTGGCTGTTACTGTTCATCTTCAGCTGTGAAATGGCTTAACTCAAAAATTTCTGTCTACAAATATTGGTGCTCTTGCCTTCACTGTTTCTTTATACTATATATTGTCCTGACTTAGGATATCATCATTTTTCAGCTTCCTTCTAAAAGCACTATTATAATCGTAACTCGTCATGCAAATTCAGTATTAACTATTTCTTACTTAGTGTTAAATCTAGTGATAAGGTACAATCTATAATCCAATCATTTTATTTTCTACCTATGGTGTACTGTCCCCAGTTTTTCTAAGTTTGTTCCTTCAGATCTCCATCATTCTTTTCTCTCTAAATCATTATCATCAGCAAAACAAATTAACAGATGTTAATCGATACCATCATTTAAAGATAACAGATATGGATATTTGTTGAGAAGAAAGAACTCTACAGTATAATCTCTTTATTGATCGAGACTCCTAACCAAACAGACAATACATTTATTTAACTATCCAAGTTTGCTTTTCTATCTAAACTTTTGCTGGTTTTCTCATGTGACACTTCAGTTTCTACATCTCAGGAAAATAGAACTGGGGGGGGGGGGGGGGGGGCAGGAATACCACTAAAAATTACCTTCAAATTTTGGTTACTATCTTACCACAACATTCCTATCTCTCGAAAATACATGGAGCCAAAATATGGTTTCTGTAGTATAAACTAGACATTGCTAACAAATATTTTATCCTAACAGAATTTTAAAGCATGATAAATGGCGACTAAAAATTGTATGAAATACTTTGAGAATGCAATGCCTAAAATAGGCAAAGAATATGGTCCACTTGGGGGGGGAGGGAATTTAAAGAAACATATCACTGTGTCTAGTTAGAAAATCTTTGATTAGCACTCTAATAAGTTGACCACATTTTCCACTGCCTTACTGTAAGATTTAAATATTTATCCTTAATTCCTCTAAAATTTAATCAAAATCCTTCCAAATTCTCTCTGGCTATCTTTTTGTCAGTCAGACCTGCCTTAGTTAAATTTTCTAGGATCCTCTCCCCCCAAAATAGAAGTATAAATTATTTTAAAAATTCTAGTATACGTTATAGCATCAACTGTTTGTTGGTAATAAAATTTTGAAGTAATAGCATGTTTGTATAATAGGTTTTTAATCACACTCTGTCAGACAAGCCTCAGGATCATGGTATCAAAACTACATTAGGTTTAATTTTTTTCTCCTACTCTTTTTTATGCTATCAGAAAGTTTTTAACCATTGCTAAAACCAATATCTTTTCCTCCACTGCACTCAATACAATGACTGTACTGAATGGCAGAAATTATTTCACCCCTAAGAACACACAGGACTTGGTGTTGTATAAATGAATCTTAAAAAGCTGTACTAGCAATGCATCAATATCTGTCCTTCGAAGCACATATTCACTTTATTCTCCTAATCCTTTTTGATATCATATCTGCCAATTATATTTGGGAACCTAAATTCTAAAATATTATGCATGTAACACAGATACACACACACACACACACACACACACACACACACACACACACACACACACACACACACACACACCTTGCCAGAGCAAGAACATGCTGCTGCTGATGGAAAGAATACTAACAGAACAGGCCAGAGATTGGTAATAAGGGCTTTTAAAGAGATAAACATTTAAAGATATGTACTGAAAGGAACAGATCCTATTCCTTCAATTATACTTTCAAAAGAGTTACTTTTCCTCAGCTATCTTTTTCTGTCAGTCTAAATTGTCCTTCTCTTTTGATACTCGCACTTGAGGATACTGGTTTTCTGTAAAACCATCTTAAATTTTAAAGGAATTTTAGCAATTGATCACCTTCATCCACACATGCATGCACAAATAAACAACTTTAAGAGATCAATTCCTACTTCTCTACTACACTGTGTTTCTTAGTCTTTATTTTTCATTCTAGATATCTTAGCTTAAGCTCCTAGATTTCCAAGTATTAATAATAATAGAGCTGAATAGTCACATGCCACGCGAGGATCTAACATTTGCTCTAATGTATTAGTACCTGCCATGGCTCCTCTGGCTAAGAGGCTATAACTGAAACTAGAAAAGCTAACAAATATAACTGAATGAAGCAGAACAAAAAAAGAGAAATCAACTCCCAAAGAAAAAATGAACAGCATATTCTGTCAAGAAACAAATAGGTTAGCTATAAAAACGTAGTTAATAAAGTTGCTCCTAATAATATTAAGGATCACAAATCTGAACATACATGTTGATTAGACACATTGGAAGACACTGTCTCATCGAATGCCAAGACATCATTACCAAATACAAATCTTATTTAAATCCTACTCATATCAAAAATAGAATATTCTGAAACATCTGACTCTTTGTACAGACAAATTTAAGAAAAAAGAAAAAAAAAAGCTCTTTTAGCAACACTTTTCAATAAATCTCAAAGATTCTGGTGCTCAAAAAAACTTTCTAATAGCAATCAGTATTTATCACCAAATATATCACCAAGAATAAAGTAATTTCAATCTAAATAAATTACTATCAATTCAGTCTATACTCTGAAATTCTCACCAAGAACTATTGAGTGTTTTTCAAATTTTGCAGTTGTCCAAGCAATACCAAAACAAGTTAGAAATGTGAGATGCAGACTCAGGGGAGGGCCAGGGGGGTAGCTAGCTGATCAGCAAGAAAACATACAACCAGGGCAAAAGTATAGACAACTCTTTTAGGAAGAAGCCATAGCACTGAGATTTAAGATATAAGAAACTGTGGTGACCTAGAGCAACAAAGGGCACTTATTTAAAGTTAAACCCTGTATTACTTACCCTTTTATCACACTCAAGTTTCATTTCCAAAGTAAAATGAATAACGTAGAAATCATACATAGATGAAGAACCAAAAATAAACTTAACATGGACACAAATTTATTAACAACATTCAAACTTCAGTACTAATTGTGTTCTTACTTTCAATATAGAGGTAAGGTCATAAGTTAACCATAGTTACGTGAAACCTAGCTGGTCTGAGAAACAAATACCCTATCTTAAACTGTAGAGTTCCTTGCTTTCCCCCTTCCCTACATTATTTCCAATGGGCCATAAAGATTTCTCAATCAAAGAGAACCCTCACAAATACTAACTCATGTGATGGTCTGCACCTGTGATGTCACCACTAAGGAAGGAAGACT
Source organism: Arvicanthis niloticus (assembly GCF_011762505.2). Taxonomy (NCBI): domain Eukaryota; kingdom Metazoa; phylum Chordata; class Mammalia; order Rodentia; family Muridae; genus Arvicanthis; species Arvicanthis niloticus. The sequence goes on from NC_047679.1 coordinate 2,937,399, forward strand.
GCTCTGAGTTTAAAGATAGTCTGCATTACACAGTGATAAAACAACAAAAACCAGTAACAAACAACCAAGAAAGAAAGGTTGGGTGCCTTTAATCTCCACTGAGGCAAAGGCAGAGGAAAAGGCAGGTGAACTCGGTGAGTTCCAGGCCGGGGCTGAACAGTTAACTGCACTTACTAATTTAAAAACAAACACATGAGGGCACACCATCCTAGAAGTAGGAGGAGAAAGGATGAGATAGGGGCTTTCTGGGAAGCAGGGGATGGGGAAAGGGAATAACATCTAAAATGTAAATAAATAAAATATCCAATTAGAAAAAAACAAAAATATAACAGGAAAAAAAATCTATGCGTGGAGATTAACCTTGCTTCTGGCACCAACTAAACAATACCAAGTTAAATACACACAACACATCCTCCTTTCTCTGCTTACATTAAGAAGAAGAACATAAATAACCTCTCTGACTATTTCTCTAGTTCTAAACATTTACAGTTTTTAATTCCACAAATAAGATCCTTCTTAAAAATTACTAGACTTAAAAATCCTTGGTTTCAAATATGAAATAATGAACAGTAAAGATAGAATGGTGTGGTGGTTCAAATGAGAATGAATGACTTCCATAGGCTCATAGGTTTGAATATTTGGTCCACACAGAACTGTTGGGGAGGGTTGGGCAAGGCCTTATAAGTGTGCCTTCTACCTGTGGATCAGGATGTAAGTTCTCCGTAACTGCTCTAGCATTGTGCCTGCCTGCTTGCTGCTCCTTTCTCCACTATGATAGTAATGGATTCACTCTCTGAAACTGTAAGACCCCAATAAACTCTTCTGTCAATTGACTTGGTCATCCTGTCGTATTACAGCATAAACAAACCAAGACATAAGTATAATTTAGGGTTAATGTAAAGGAAGGTATGGTGATGTATGCCTGTAAAGCCAGCACTGTGAAGGTAGAAACAGGAGGATCACCTTGAGTTTCGTACTGGCGTGATCTACTTAATAAATTTTAGCCTAGCTAGGACTGCACAGTAAGACACTGGATTGTTTTATTCTTTTTAATGGGAGGAGGAGTACACAGAAAGAGCTATAGGGAATAAAGGTAAAGGGAGGAGGGAAATGGTGTAAATTATATTTTAATTTCAAAAAAAATTAAAAAATAAATTTAAAATGGTAACATTTTATAAAGTTAATCATAGCTTTGTAAAGTTGACAAAGCAAACCCATATTCTTCTAGGTGCTTAAAATATATTCTGTATTAGTATATATAAAAGCAGGGTTCTAATAATGTGATATTTCCTTATATGATCAAAAGCCAACCAACAAGATTAAAAGCTAAGAAGAAAATTCACACCAGCAAAAGCCATCCATGTCTAAAGTTTCCTTTTTAAGAAACATAAAATCATTGTCAACTGATGTAAAAGTTCTACAATATTCAGTATAACCATCAAGTATATGATAGAGCTGTACCCAGTGGCCAGAGAAGCAATCTCCTAAGGACTTCCACCACACTCACTTTAAAAAAAAAAAAAAAAAATCTAGCACACAGAAGAGACTAGAACAAAAGAATCAGATACACTTCGAAATAAAAATGCCCACACAGGGATTTATAGTTTAGAAAACATGCATTTTCCATGGGACCTTCAAATTTTTCTAAAAGGTAAATGATGGTTTGTACTTTGGTGGTTTTTGAAGTTAGAATATGAATCTCCCCTATATTCTTTTTATTAGAACATATTACTATGTCTGGCAAATAAAAGAGAAATGGTGGAAAGGTGACAATAGTAAGGTCCAACATTTTACAGTTTATTAAAATTTACATGCTACTATCTTAATTAACCATAATTTAATTCTAAAGTTAGGTGCTAGTACCCTTATTTTATAAGAGCAAGAACAGACTTTTAATTTGGTACTTAAGTTAACTGAAAGTAGAAAAATATGCTAAGCAGTGTGAGGCAGGAATGTTTTGCCAACCCTCTCTAGAAATCAGAAAAAGTCAAAAACAAACAAACAACCTAGCCATCACAGATATTTCTCTCACAAATCTTGGGATCTGAGTTTAATCATACTCATTCTTCAGTTCAAATAACCTAGGGGCCAGTCATCAATAAGTAATGGAGAAATTCCAAGATAGATAAACAGTCCCTACTTAATCCTCTTTGATTAGAATCTTAAATCACAATTTTTAAAAAGACTTCTAAATAATCTTAAGATTGGTCAATACTTCTGAATCTTATCACCTCAAGAGATTATTGCAAACTGAAGGTTTACTAACAGTAACATATTTTATATTAATATACCACATACAAACAAAAAAAATGTAAATAAAAGCCAAAAAACCTAAAACAAGCTATTTGTTGGAAGCAGTTAAAATTAATTAACTGTATGGTATGTTAACTTACCACTGAAATGCATTGTAATGGAAGTAGACCAAACCAAGACCATATAAAAAGGCAGCATTCTATAAAGGAAGGAAAAGAGAGACTTTTAAAGAACGTGTTTATATGTAATGTACAGTATGCTGTTGATGTAAAATATAGTATTCACAATGTTTTAAGTTCTTAAATTTTCTATCATGTCTTACAATATATTTAAAATATATTTTTTACACACAAAAATGACAGTTATGAGTAAGCAGATGGCATGGAATCCAATCAACTTGGAGATATATTCTGGTTTCTATTTAATTTGTTCTAGGGAGAAAAAACTACCAGAATTCAATCAGCAAATTTAAAATAAACAGCTTTTCTTCAGAAGAAAGAAAATGCTTTGATTATGCTATCTTATTTTTTCCTATTGGCACATGTATGTATGTATGTATATGTGTGTGTATATATATGTATGTATGTATGTATGTATGTATGTATGCTTTCTGTGCCTCCCACCCCTCGTTCCCCAAGATGAAACTTTAGTTTTATGTTCAATATCACTGGAAGAAAAGGTTAAAATTCAACAGAAATTCAAAAGAAAAGTCTACAACAAATTTTACCATTTAAAAAAAGAATTATATATCAAAACAACACCTACTGAATTATATTTAGGGGTTTAAACACTAATGAATATTCTTTTTGTAGTTTCAAAAATAAGGACTATACTTACTATTACTCATTTTATCTTCATCTTACCTCTAAATAGGAACTAACCTTTAGGTTTGTGGTGTTGTTGTTTTGGTGTTTTAAGTTTTGTGGAGACATGAACTTGTTTTTATTCAAGATAAATTCTTGAATTAAAAATAATGCTCCTCCGTCAGCTTCCCTTGTACTAGATGACATGTACCACCAGATTTGACCATATTCATTTTATAAAAAGGGCAAATGTTTGAGCACACACATATATACCAAAAACCACACAAATCTTGCCTAATAAAAGTCAAACTTTCAAACTGTCCTTTTCTCAGAATTTCTCTTAAACTGTTATAAATTTCTCTGTTTCCTTAATGTTTAAAAAAAAAAAATTAAACTATTGGCTGGCTAGATGGCACAGCAATTGAGAAATCTGATCTTCTAGAGGACCTGGGTTCAATTCCTAGCACCAGATGGCAACTTACAATCATCTTTAACTACAGTTCAGGACACAGACATGGTAGACACACATGCAGGCAAAACACTAATGCCCATAAAATAAAAATAAAGAAATGTAAAATAATTGAAACTATTGTTACAGTACTTCTTTTAAAATTATGTTGAATTGTATTTTCTAAGCAATACAAACTTAGCTAAAGGCATCACTACTCGTTAGTAGCTTATTTGGTCAGCTAACCTAGCTAAGAAGGTGAAGAGGTCAGGAAGCAAAGAAAGGAGGCCATTAAAGGACACTTTATAGAGCTGATTAGGATTATGGCTGTTGGCACTGGGACTCAATCTTGCTGGGTATCCTTAGCAACAGTGTGGAACATCCCTTCAAATCATCTTGCCCTAGGTCTAAGGGATCCAGGGCACATATTTCACAATAGTTTTCAAATATTGACTATAATTTTTTGCACATGATTTTTTTAATAATAAAATTTTTGCTAGGACTATATTGGTAATTCTTTTGAATTCTATGTGACTTCTAAAAACATTGAAAAACATCTAAGTACATTGTAAAATTTAATAATGTGGTAATTTACTTTCATTATATCCTCATTACCCCCAATTTTCTAAATGAGAACATTATATGTGACTAAGGGATTCACAAAATTAAAGAGTTAAGAAGGTCTCAACATCCATTTTGAAAATTGATATTTAATTTTCTTTAATTTAGTTAGAACTGTTTTTAATCAAAATCATTTATTTCCTATTCCATCCTCTGAAAGAATCTGAACAATATTGATGAGGCTACGCAAAACTGACTGAAATAAAATGTATTTCCCCAACTCTCCAATAAAATATGTAGTATGTGACACAGGAGGAAAGGCATAAATACGCCAAATACAAAAGCAATTGAGTCATGAAATCCATTATCTATAAAGTCAAGACTTGATAGACAACTACTTTCTCTGAAGAAGGAAATACAGATTGGATCACAACAAATAACAAAATGATACACAGGCAGAGGCAAGAGGATTGCTATCTGGCCAAGGCTAGCCTGGTCTACACAGCAAGTTTCCAGACAGCAGGACTAACATACAGTAAAACCTTATCTCAAAAAAAAAAAAAAAATTAAAAAAGAGAAAGAGAACTAATTAAATACATGTACTCCCTGTATTCCCTCCAATACAGCAGATGCCAGAGACTCGCTAAATCCATTCCTGAATACATATCCAAAGGACTCATGCTGCAACCCTTCAATACTTCATGTTGTAGTGAAGCCCAAAGGTAAAAATGATTTGTTGCTACTTTATAACTAGTTTTGCTACAGTTATGAATCATTCTGTCAGTATATGTATTTCCCCAATGGTCTCAAGCAACCCTTTCACAAGTAAGTCACAACCCACAGGTTGAAAACTGCTGCCATGAATATCTTTCCACATCTATATATATTCCTGTACTATTCATAGTAGCCAAAAGATAGAAGCAGCCTAGCTGCCCATCAAGAGATGAATGGATGATGTGGTTTGTTAGTATTCTGTCTAAACTCCACCTCCACAGTTACCTGGCAACAGCAAGGTATGCTCCTCCCCACAATTACCTGGCAACCTCCAGGTAGGCCTGGCCCAATATAAAAGGGGCTGCTTGCCCCCTCTCCTCACTCTCTTACTCTTACTCTTAATCTCTTACTCTTACTCTCTTACTCTTAATCTCTTACTCTCTCTCCCCCCCCCCTCCTCTCTCTCCACGTGGTCATGGCTGGCCTCTACTTCTCTTCTCTCTTATCTTTCCACCTTCTTCTCCCCACCTTTGCCCTATCTCCTGAATAAACCTCCTCCCCCTTGAAACCGTGTGGTCTGGGGTGGTCTGTTCTGAACTGCGGTCGGACTTCTTAAAACAACTAACATGGTTCATATACACAATGGTAGTTAATTCAGCTGTAAAGAAAAATGAAGTCAGGACATTTACAGGAAAATGGACAGAACTGGAAATCGTGTAAGCAAAATTAGTTCTGCTCAGAAACACAAATGTTACATGTTTTCAGCCTGGCAATGGTGGCACACACCTTTAATACCAGCAGAGGTAGGCAAATCTCTGTGAGTTTAAGCCAGCCTGTTCTACAGAGCAAGTTCCAGGACAGCCAGGGATACACAGAGAACCCGTGTGTGTGTGTGTGTGTGTGTGTGTGTGTGTGTGTGTCTGTCTGTGTGTGTGTGTGTGTGTATTGAAGGAAGGGTTTTGTTTTCTCTCATACAAAGAACAATGGCAGTTTAAAACCACACGCACATGTGTACTTTTTAATTTAAATTTGTGATGAGAAAGTGAGTTAATAGAAAAGCTAGTTTCTCCTTTTCTTTTTGTAAATGTTTCCCTTCCTTTGTGAGTCAAAAGTTAACAGAGTGCAAGAGATTAAGTGCAGGCTAGAGTTGTATGAAAATGATTTCTGTGCCCTTCCCGCAGGCCTGAGCAGGCCTGCAAGTCTTTTACCACAATAGACCAAACAACAGTAAGACCTGAGATGCATAGCCTTGCCAGCCCCTGAGCTAAGAAGAATGGACCGCCTGCTGAGCTAGCTTTGACACCTTCCAGGATACTATCTCCTAGCCTAGCCCCTGGGCTGAACTGAGAAGAGACTCTGGGGGGCGGGGCTTTCCCCTTTATATGTGAAAGCAAATTATTAAACTTGGGGCCTTCATCAGAATACTTTGTCTTGGCCCCATGTTTCCCTCACCCTCCATTCCCGTTCACTCCCAGGCTTCCTCTCAGGAGAACCTGGCTTCCCGTAGTTGCAGACAGCTACAGATGTCAAGTTGAAAACATCTCAATAATCAGCAGTTCTCTCCCTTCCTCTTCCATCCACAGACATACACAAACATACTGTAGTACTATTTCACTTTTTACAACATTTCCAGGCTTGAAAAGGGCAAAACATTTGAGCAGACAAGCTGGTTATCAGGGATTCGTGTGTCCATTAGCATAAAAAACCAATAGAAAGTAATCCATACAGACAATAATAACTTTGTTTTCGTTGGGAGGAAAAGATAAATCAATACACTAGAGGATGAAAATATTTTTAGGGCAATGAAAATTCTGTTGTATGCTACCATAATGGCAGAGCCAAGTAGCTACACATTTTCCTAAGACAATGGAATATACTATACAGAGTGAACCCTAATATATACTCTATGGGCTTTGGATGAAAATGATGTATCAAATGTTAAGTTTACTGAAAGCAACAAATATACCACCATTAGTTACAAAGGTGATACAGAACTCTGTCCTCCAAGTATAGCATAGTCATTGCAGTCCTAATATCAGGGCAGATATATAATCATCTGCACAAGACCTTCAAAGACTGGATCCATTAGCATTCTTTTGTGGAAAGAGTGGGAAGTTCACAAGGCTCAGGAAGTCCCACAAATACATAAAAAATAAATAACCATTGCTGGGGAAAGACTACTTTCTGGTAGTACAGTTGCCCTATGTTGCCCGTGCTCCTGAAGTAAACCCTCACATTCAAGCTTCTGAAAGTCTTCCAATTAAACCATGGTGGACTTGGGTGGAATCATTTTAGTCTGTAGTTCCCATCTTCCCCCAATCTGAGATGGATATAGACTTCCTATGAAGAAACATCTCACAAAAGCAAGCTATACATATACAGAGGTGGGGTAGGTGTTTGCTACAACACTAAATCTGATCTAAAAAACAATAAAGTACAACAGAACCTTCTATATTTTTCAATTAAGCCTTTAGTTGATAATGTATAAACTTTCATTTCTAATTAGTAACTCTCAAATGCAGGAAAAATTTCTGCTTTTCCCCTGAACCTGTCTACCATCAATTGATAGGCAAGGCCCCAACTCTGTTTCCCAAAGGGTGAGAAAGTGGGACAACAGAAACAGACCCATGCTGAAAAAGGAAAAGCAATTGCTACCTGGTAACAAGCACTAACCTGTAAAAAATAAACCGGATCATAAACGGGCATGATAGTCTTAAATACATTAGAATTTTAAGACAAGTTTTACAGGCCACAGAATACTTTGAATTTACTGTGATTTGAGGATTGAGAGAAAAACTATTAGCCTTTATCCTAGAAGCATACAGCAATAAGTAGCGCTAATGAAAAAAGACTTGTTTCCCAAATGGTGTGAGATAACAGAAAAAAATGTTGAGGTAACTAATTCAAGCCTCTAAAACGTTCATTAGACATGCTCTAAATCAAAAGCGGTTTGAGACCATAAACTTCTTTTATTGGTGTTTTGTCTTTCTGTCTTTCTTTGGTTGTACTGGGGATGGAACTTGGGGCCTCAGAAACACTACACCACTGAGCTGCCACACCAGCCCCAAGATAATTTTGGGGTAGAATAAGTTTGGCTGTCAGTCAACACCAAACACTCTATATGCCAGTAATCATCTTTGAAAACAATTGCATTTTATGCTGAGATGTAACTGAAAAATAAATTCATGTCAAACTATGGAAGTGGCACTAAAAGCTGCTTATACTGAAAAGCACTGACTTTTTTAAAATGTCACAAATTACTGAAAACAAGATGAAAGCCTAGCATCTCAGGCTTCACTCTGGATCTGTTTCTTCCTTGATGGCTCAGATTCCAACTGGAATGCCTAAGTAATCTATCCTATTTCCTTCAATGATAAGTGACAGGGATGTTACTATAGTAATACATGCAGTCATCTTGGATTTCAGAAAAAAACATGCAGGACAAGCCACCCACAAATGAAAGCAATTGTTGATTAGGAAAACAGTTATATCCTGGAGAAAGAATCACTGCCTGCAAACCTCCTTGTCACCTCTAGCAACAATGACTTCTAAGCATCTTGTAAGGGTCCACAATGGCTGGGTCCATGTCTTGAAGAAGACTGCTTAATTATGCACATTTCTTAGTGTGATTCTTCCTTTATTTAAACCTAGAGCTCATGTTGTTACCAAATGGTGATTTGGGTTACTGTACCTCTTTATTCCTCTTGCCAATGTGACTACCTTGATTAAATCTCTAACTTTTTAACCATAGACTAAATCTCTTAGGTTTGTCTTCTTAATTGGGTTTTCAGGCTAAGTTGCCAAATCAACCCTGTTGGGGAGTATCAAAGCAAAAGTTTTAAAATGTCATAGTAATGTCATGCTGTCACTAATTCCACAAACTTAATGATAGAGAACAGAAAAAAGAAATTGACTATTAACTTTACTGGAGATCACATGAGGTGTAGGAAGAATAAAGATTTGAAGGCATTCCAAGAGGCCTGAGCTATAAACTTCCTCATTGTTACCTCAACCTGCTGTATAACCTATAAATACCTGAGAATATTAAGAATCTCACATGGAGACTGGAGAGATGGCTCAGTGGTTAAGAACACTAACTGCGCTTCCAGAGGTCCTAAGTTCAATTCCCCGCAACCACATGGTGACTTGCAACCATCTGTAATGGTGTCGGATGCTCTCTTTTGGTGTGTCTGAAGAGAGCAATGAAGTACATTTAAAAAAAAAAAAAAGCTTTTGAAGCCGGGCAGTGGTGGCGCACACCTTTGATCCCAGCACTTGGAAGGCAGAAGCAGGTGGATTTCTCAGTTCCAGGCCAGCCTGGTCTACAGAGTGAGTTCTAGGACAGCCAGGACTACACAGAGAAACTGTGTCTTAAAAAACAAACAAAAAATCTCACATGGAAAAGAGAAATTCAGAAATTCAGATGCTGTAAGGTATTTACTTCAAATAGCACCAGTTCAGAGCTTTGATTTCATTAGCCACATAGGAGGCAAATTAGGTACTACAAAGTTTACAGAGATTTCCCATGCAAATCTGAATCCCTGAAAGATTTTTTAGTATATTATTGATTGAAAATATACAGGGAGGGGAGGTGTGGGGGTAGAAAGAGGTACAACTCTTACTTATCTGGGAGATAACAAAGAATAATTTCCTATCAGATGTAACTGGAGGATTAGTGAACCTAAAATAAAGTGCAGTAAAAATTAGTTCCTAATGTAGCACAAAGCCAACAGCATGGGACTCTGAAAGGGAACTTGAGAATGGGCAAGCTTGGTATATATCTAAAGGCAGCTGTATAGAGAAAAGGTAAAATGGGATCTAGGTCATATTTGAAAGATAGGATAGATTTAAAAACAACAAGAGTCAAAAACTTCTAGTTCTAAAGATGATAATACCCAGATGCAGAAAACTGAATAAATACAACGAAATGCCATACACACAGTAAAGTTGCAGAAGACAAAAAACAGATCTCTTATAAGAAGCCAAGAGATTTAGGAACTTGAAATAGGTTTTAAAGAAATACAAAGGATAGAAAATAAGCTAAACCATACCAAAAGAAACACTAACAAACTTTGAAAAACATAAAAGAATAAAAATAACCAAGTTTATACAAGAAAAATAAATGAGAAATACAATAAAAGAACAAAAGTTAATGTCTTCAAACAAATAAACTTACTATATTACACAAATAACATATCACTGAATCTATGATTTCATCAAATTTAATATTCAAATATAACAGGAAGAAAAAACACTTCAAATTAAGCTATAATTACATGTAGAATTAGCACTAAAATTAATTTTGAAGAAATTTTGTTATATTTCTTTTTATGGAGGACATTTGTGGGTTGGAGATAGATATACACCAAAGTACAGGTGTGGAGGTCAGAGGACATCTTACTAGTGCTCTCTCCTTCCACAATGTAGGTTTTGAGGATCAAATGCAGCTCATCAGGCCAAGTGCTGGAATTAAAGACATGTGCCACCACCACCCAGCATCAACAAATATACTTTTAAGTTTCGCTTTCCTGGGAGCTTTTTTGGTGTTTTGATTTGCATTTTTCCTTTTAGTAATTTGTGTTTGCTGATATGAGTACTGTTAACAGTCAGCAGAATGAGCTGTAGCAACTTCATGCTGGCCCTTAAAACTATATTATACTAAATAAAAGATAAATCTTCATCATACTTCAATATTTAACACATAGAGAACAGTATTAATAAGGTAAATAAATTAAGCAATCAGAGCTGGAAAGATGGTTCAGCAGTTAGGAGCATTTGCTGATCTCCTACAGAAAACCAGGCTTCAGTTTCCAGCACAGGTGGCTAACAACCACCTATAATGCCAGTTTCAGGGGAGCTGATCTTTCTGGCCTTCTACAGAACCAGGCATGCACATGGTACATATACGCACATGCAAGCAAAACACTCATACATATAAAATAAAAATAATCTTAAAAGGGGGACACATATTTAAGTTTTTTAAATTCACTATTGTCTGTGAAGGTGTATTTAAAATAATTTTTATATGGTATGGTTATGGTAAAGCAAATGAAATTATTACTGAGAATAAATTCTACCCCAAAATAGTTCACACAGACAATGCAGGCAAACAAAAAATTCTAATACGAAAAATTGACAAAATTACAACATCTATGTCCCAGAAATGAGAGAAAATATGGGATTTGTCTTTTGGAGGCTAATTTAATATATTTAATATGATTATCTCCAGTTGCATCCATTTTCTTATAAGCAGTATAATTTCATATTTCTTATGACTGAAAAAAAATTACAGTCACAGATACTATGTTTTCTATATCCATTCATCTTTTGTTGGATTCCCAGGTCTGTTCCATAACTATTGAGAACAGTGCTGCAATAAACAAAAATATCCAAGAGTTCTCTGTGATATGTAGACTTGAAATCTTTTGGGTAAATACAGAGAAATGGTATAGATTGATCACATGGTAGATCTACTTTTAGTTTCCTTTAGAAACCTCCATAATGCTTCAGCTAGTTTACATTCCCAGAAATATATTTCATATATTCACTGGTCATTCATTCTTCATCCTTTGAGGATTAGACTTTGTGGGGTTATTGTTTGTTTGTTTTAAATAGGGTCTCATTAAGCCCAGGCTGGCCTCAAACTTTCTATGTGGTCAAGGATGACCTTAAATTCTAATCTTCTGATCTCCACCTCCAAAACACTAGTGTTTGCATCAAAATGGACCACTTGCATTGTATTGGGACTAGAACCAGAGCTCTGTGCATATTGGGCAAGCATCCTGCCATTGGAGCCATATCCCCAGGCCATTAGTTGATGTTATTTAATTTTTTTGACAAAGAGAAAATGTTACCTAAATTTTCTTCAAAAAACAAAACAAAAAAAGGCTGGAAAAACTGGTTAATTATTTAAATGAGCACAGAGACTATAGAGACTATTGTCATAAACAAATTGTAAAATATTACACTGAATAGGTACAAAATTAAAAAAAAAATTCCTCAAAAATCTAGAACCAAATAAGTATGACCACTCTCATTTCATAACACTAGAAGTGTTAGCCAGGTCAAATGAAGAAGCAAAACAAGATTAGTAGGAGGAGAAGTTAAACTGCACTTGTTTATAAATGATGTAGTTCTATGTTTAGAATAACCTAAAGACTTTTAAAGATTATTAGAACTGGTAAGTGAACTCAGTAAGACTGTAAAATATGTAAAATATGTAAAATATGTAAAAGACTATAAAATAATTTACTATTATGAAAATAAATCCTACATTCTAAGAAACTGAAACTTTTGCTGGACCTCACAGTCAGTTATTCACCTTGAGCTCCATAGGAGAATTTTCCCCCAATTACTTTAAATATTAATACAACAAGAATCCTGTGATTGGACAGGGAAAAGGGAGATGGAACTAAGAGTTTCAGTGACAGAGACAGGGAGAGATATAGAGAAGGAAGATGGAGGAGGAGGAAGATGATCCAGATTCTGTGTGGCTTTAAATAATCTATGAATATCCTAAAGAATCGAATGATTGGGATAACTTGTCTAATCTAGGTGGGCAGCTTGTATCATTATCAATTGGCTCTGAAATTATTGTGCGGGCATCTTGTGAATTGAGAATGTATTCATATATGACTGATTAATTATAAGCTTCTATAGTTTTGACTTTACTGAGATACTGGGATTTGGGACCAGTGACCACGGGAGGGGGGGGGGTGGATAGCTGGGAATGTAAGCAGAATCCACTCACTGCTCAGTTGCTGCTGGGGATAGTCTAGAGGCAGAGGCGGCAAGACCACTAGGGCAGAGAATAGATGGAACAGCACAGGATGGTGCCACATTTTTTAATTTTTTTCTGCAACAGAGCTCACTTAAGACAACTATCTATCTTACTGTATATTCCACCTGTTTGTTTAACCTATAAGAGAACAACTTAACAACCAACCTTACTTGCCATGGATTTCCCATTGAAAAGCCTAAGCTAATACACATAGCTGCAATTTTAAACTTGATATTGTTTCATGCCCCTGACCCAGAAAGATATGTATAGGTGTATGTGCTGTGGTAGTCATTTGTTAAAAGCAATAGGTTGAATGAAAAGCAACCTTATAAAACAAATATCCACCAAAAATGTTAGAAGCATTACCATAAGAATATTGTTTGATATCTAGGACCACTGTAATCAGTAATATTTTATTCCTTCTAAAAGCCTGTTAAAGAATTCTATAACGTGTCCCTCATGTCTTCTCCATGTGATGCTTTCTATGCTGTTCAATTAATACAGAGCAAAGCCCGTTTGTTAGGGTCTATCTTTCCCTCCCCCCCTCCCTCTCTCATATAAGACAGCATGTTAAGGCAAACAGATTCAGACTCATACAACAGGTAGATAAGAGAGACCAGAAGACGCAGGGAGAAAGAAATAGGGAATTTGTATCTGGGCTAGCTTTTGGTAAAATTACTTCAAGGTGGAGTGCTTTAATTTCTTTTTTCTTTAATGAGATACTAATGCATTTTAGTACTCTAAGGCTATTACTATCATGTTCAAACTAACACAGTATAATGCAAAAAATATTAACAAATAAAAAGAGCAGGACCATGGGAGATGGCTCAGTGGGTAAGAGTATTTGCTGTGCAATTATGTGAGGACCTGAGTTCAAATCCCCAGTATCCAGGTAAAAAGGTAGGCATGTCCAACAATGTTTGTAACTGCAGCACTAGTGGGCAGAAACAGGTAGATCCTAGGAGCTTATTTACTAGCTAGGCTAGCTGAAATGATAAGCTCCAGGTTCAATGAGAGATTTCATCAGAAAAGAGTGTTGGGGAGCAATAAAGAAGGCATCCAACATCTTACTCTGGCCCCTGCATGCATGTGCACAGACATTTGTGTGCTACATGCTACATGCTACAAACCACACACCAACACTGTGACTAGGGGGGTGGGAGATATAATGAAAGGAATCTTATATTCATGATAAGCTACAAAAATAGAATATCTAGGTAGAAACTTAACCATACAAATAAAAGACATTCCCAATGAAAATTATAAAACACTCATGAAAGAATCTGATGACACCAAAAGATGGAAAGATGTTTCATCTTCGTGGACTGCAATAATAATGTCAAATGTCCACACTACCCAAGGTGAAGAGATAGAAACAGAAAATGTAAAATCATGAAAGTATAAAAGACCATCCCCCCCCAAGGTCTAGCTGATTTCAAATTATGCTCAGATGATAAAGATTAGCAATGTACACAGACAAAAAGTAAGAGAACCCACGAATAAGCCCATGCAATTAAGAAGCAAGTAACTCCTTACAAAGAACCAAAAACATTAACAGAGAAAGGGAAATCTCATTAATACATTGATTCTGGTAAACTAAGCATCTCTATGCAAAGGATTAAAACTGTACTATTATCTCTAACCTTGTGGGAAAAAAAATCAACTCAAAACTAAACAGACATAAATTTAAGACCTGAAACTATGAAGCTACTAGAAAAATGAAACTCAGGAGTAACAATGTCATTAGTATAGGCAATGACTTTGGAAATAATGCACAGGAAAATAAAGTACAAAAAAGACAAATAGGTTTACATAGAACTAAAAAGCTTTTGCATAGGAAAGGAATCAATCAGTAAAAGTGACAATACAAGTCCAATGAAAATTACAAAATTTTTGGCGGTGGTGTACATCTTTAATCTCACTCAGCACTGGGGAGGCAAGGCGGCAAAGACCTCTGAATTCAAAGCCAGCCTGGTCTACAGAGTGAGTTCCAGGACAGCCAGAGCTACACCAATGATTAATATCCAGAATATATAGTGACTTCAAAATTCTTAGAAGGAAAACAAATATATAAACAAAGGGGTAAAAATGTAACCTAGTTGTGAGGTGCTTGTCTAGCAAGTGTAAGTTCCTGGGTTCAATCCTCAGGACCATATAAACCATTAACCCAAGCACTTGCTAGGTGAAAGATGTTAGTTTGGCTCTGTTTGATTTTTCAATTATTTTACATGCAATCAGTTCATCTCTGGTTAATAAAATGTCAACAATCTAATCCTTCTTAATAAAATACAAAGTAGTTAAATAGAAAACAAAATGATACTGATTTCCTTCTTCTAATCTCTTTCCCGCAGAAGTAACATTAAAAGAAAAAGAATGAGCTGTGATCTTTTTATAACCAATAATAGATGTGCCAACAAAAACAAATAAGAAATTAGCATGAAAATGTGCACCAACCTTCCAGTAGTCAGACTGTAAACTGTAGTACCTCTGGTATGCAGATAATGCTAAAAGAAGGAGAAGAATTATGAGTCACAATTATGTTTCACTTTAGGAAAATCTTAAGAAACATTATTATAGTAGGTATTTAGAAGCCCTTGCCTTTGCTAATAAGCACTGATTTCTCAGTTAGACCCACAAGATAACTAAAGGAGGATAAAAGCTTAATATATTTGCCTTCATTTTGTCTATCTTCCTTACTTTGGATCACCCACTTAACTCTATAGGCTTACATCCAGGAATATCTGTCTAAAAATTTGTGATATGTAACCTATCTCCCAAACACACCCCAACCTCCTCAAGGCACAAAGATAAGAAAATAACTGGAGCACTGTGCTGTCATCATTCATGTCCTGTTCTAAAGCCCAGAAAAGCTTTGTTCTAAACCTAGAGTCACCCTGAATTTTTAGAAGAAGAGAGACTCATATCCAGACCACTCTATGATATTATCACCAAGGTAGGAACAACCCTTGGTGTTTCTTAGGCAATGTGATCAAAAACAGATGCATAAATTCTCCAACAAAAGCAGGCCATGCAGGTCAGACTAAACGAGTTATTGGTACATGCTCAGAGGTTCCAGTTGTTGAACTTTATAGTTTTTAAAACATGTAGAGTTAAGAATTATCAGCTATCTAAAGCAAGGGATGGGGGAGGCTAAAAGAAACAAAAAATAAATGGTAAAAATAAGATGAAGACCGTCCAAGGGGGAAAGCTCTTTAAAGATAGGAAATGCTGTTTTCATGATGGAGCAAGAATATTCTAAAAAAAACACACAAGATGCTCTAGAAAAATAAATTTGGAAAACTATTAAAGAATAATACAATAGAAGGATATGATTAAGAAGTTTGAGAGACCTCTCAAAAATGAACAACAAACAAACCAGAAGTCATTTACTAGAGGGCTAACAGTTATATCAGTAAACAGTAGTCCAAAAAGAAAGACCAAAATCAAAGGACAAATTTTAACACTAATTCTGCAATGGGCACTTGGAAAAACCTGCCATTGCTAAAGCATCAACTCTTCACTTGAGCACACAAGCTATCAATAGGATGATAAGACTAAACTATCTGTCTTCATTCTGTATCTATGTCCTTTACTTTGTCTCATATGCCTGCTTCAATCTGCTTAACCTAACGTATTTCATTCCTGTCAAGGCTAATGGCACACATAAGTTATTTTCCAAAGCCTCCAGTTGCCTTAGATTTACAAAACCAAAACTTTCCAGGAAAGATATTCCCCCTCCCAATAAAAGGTGAGACTACATCCTTGCTAAACTAATCATGTTGTAGATGTCAGATTGGTTCCCTCAGGGAATTACAATGTATTAACAATTTATCCAGCCATCTTGTAGAACCAGAGCTGAGACAAAGAAGGACAATACCACACTTTAACCAGGGACTGCTTAATAAACTGTTCATATATTCTTTAGATAATCTTTTATGTCTCTGCAGCTGAATGTTTGAATCCAATATGGAAATTAATTGCTTCTGAAACTTTCTATGTAATACAACCAAATTATGAATGCCACATAGAAGAAAATTTTTTAAACTTTATTTTTAAACAGAACTGAAGTAAAGGGGTGTAGCTCAATGGTATATACTAACCTAGCATGCAGAAAGCTTGGGTCTAATTCTTAGAACAATTAGGGAGAAGTGGGTCACAACACATCATATACCTTAACAAGTTATTTCTTCATTTGATATTAGTCTTTCTTTTCCAATAAAAACTTCACTAATCAACAAATTAAACTGAAAATTAAACTGAAATTTTTAAAAGTTTAAAAATTAAAATATGGAAATTATGAGTTAAGTTTTCAGTGTTTGAAAATTCACCTTCAAAATTAGGAATTCTCAAAGAAATCATAATAACATCCAAATTAAATGACACTGAGTTACAAAAACTACACTACTATTGATGGTTAGTAGAAACATGGCATCTATACAACAATGCTATAAATTACTAAATAAATATGAAACATCAAATTCAAAGTCAGAGTTGATAATCTAAATTGCAGGGAGCGTGATAAATGAAGCATTTCTTTCATCTTTCTATTTAATTATAGACTTTCTTAGTAACTACACTCTACCTCTATTAGGTTATCTTATTTTATTTACCTCCATTGGCATCTTATTTTAAGATACTAATAAATTTTGTGTTTCTTAATCTAAATAAATCAGTGTGATTCTATAAAGGCTACAAGTACCTACCACCTGGGTCCTTCAAGCAGTCGTCAATCTTTATCTATTAAAAAAAGTTTTTAGTTTACTATCACTGGGTATTTCTAAGAATAAAAACCACAGAAAACTTTCATTGCAGTATCCTTATGTTTCAAATCTGTATCAGAATGACTGTAACAAATGTATCAGAAACATTGATTTATTTTTGCTAGCCAAACTTACTATCAATTATTAGAAAACAGACCTTTTGTTCTTACACTGTACTTATATACTATGTTTATAGATAAGATACTCACAGTAGAGTTTTGTCATTTAATCAAAGAAAACATGCTCAGGCAAACTGACCTAAGATTTCTACAATGTAACAAATCTTGGTATACAACCAGTCCTAGCCATTTCTGTCTAAGAACTAAACCATTCCAAACATATTTTGCCACAAATTATAGATAAGGGGTGAGAGGGTGAAGGGAGTAAAGAAAGAAAGAAGGCAATTACTTGAAGGAAGTAGCAAAAACAACAACAAAAAAAATCTATCACTGGTTAAAATTTTTCAGGGAATTATATACTTTGGAAAACTTCCACCTCAACATGAAATGTGAATCAGTTATTTTTAAGGTTTTAATGTTCTCATACTAACATCAGGAATGATTATTATAATCCAACTAAATTGTACTTTGTTGAAATTGCCTCCTAAGGCAACCTTTTAACTAATTTCAACCCTTTTAATAATTGGTGAAGGCTATAATAATGGCTTCATTCTTCCCTCAATGCAATACTAGTTTTATTTCCAGCTTCCATAGGTCACTATCCTAAAGTCAATTCCTTGCTAAATGAAGGCTATCCTCCCTTCCATAGGATCTAAAGTACACCAATGGGTCTCAATGTTGCTGCAATCTCTTATCCACTACTCTTTTTAGGATAAATTCCTAAAAGTAAACTGTGGAGGTTTGGTCTGTTGTTAAGTATTATAATGCTAAATAGTGTCCTCCCTCCCCCAGGATCAGAGAATCCTCACATACTCCAAATGATGCTATGTAACCTTGCTCCATAATTTAAAACTATTGGTTGAAAAAAGCTGCCTATAGCCTATAGCTGGGCAGAAAACAGATAGGCAGAATTTCATTTACTGGGCTTGGAATCTAAGGAGGGCCAAGAAGGGAAAAGAGAGAAGGTAAAAAGAAAAGAAGTCACCAAGGAGTAGGTGAAACATGAAAACATGACCATGAAGGATGGCCAGTTGAAGAGCAGCCTGGATGAAATATAGCAAATAATATCTAGGGGCTATTTACAGAGATGTAGACAGAATAACTTAGAAAGTGGATATTTGCCCAGCTCTTTAAAGGTTTATTATAAATATAAAAGTTTTTTGTCTTATCTGGGAACTGAATGATCAAAGGCAGGGTAGAAACTCCCAACTAAGATTAAATATGACATAGTAGTGCCCAATGTGGGGTGTCATACATAAATAAATATAAAACATGAATAAGGCAGCTATATGTCTTTAGTTTATGCTAAATAACCCCAGTATCCACACAGCAGAATCAGATTTATCCAAAACTGCAACTCAATAGCTGAGCAATTAAATGGTCTACCTTTACCTCCTATGCTAATCTGGCTACTTCCCAGCCCCATTCCATGATGCTTGGATTATTATTATTGATCTGGTTCTTCAGACCCGTTCTTCAGTTCCAATTCCTCCATCCTGCCACTGATCTGCCTCTTTCCCTCTTCCTTGCAGATACCCTACCCTATTTCCAATTCTGCCCAGACATTGGGTGATTAGCATTTATTGACAAAGCAGTGAATAAATGGTAAGAACTCTTTATATAAACTTGAGACAGGAGATTCTTGGCCTACCCATTACAATGCTGTGTCCAGATTGAAACAAGATATGAGGGCAGAGAAATCAGCATTAGAATTACCAGAATAAATCAGAATTAGAATTAGAATTAGAATTAAGGGTAAAGTTTACACAGAATACAAACATTATGACTACAATAAAATAACCAAATAAGCGACAGAATGTGTGTGTGTGTACTTTTAATCAAAAGTAAGATAACCATAGCGTATCATTTACTGACCAAAAAAATTTTAGTTCATGTAAGACAGGAAGTGGGTGACATTAGGATGATAAATACAGTAAAATCACAACCCAAAATGTTCATAAAACAGATTCCACTGTTTACCATGGCAAGCATAATAGGGGGTATGCCGGTATTGCTTGTTGTTATTGTTTCTTAAAGGAACTAAACTCGTGGATATCCTGAGTTCAAGGAATTTAAAAAAAAAAATAATAAAACAATAAATCCAGGTATATAGCTGAGAATCATTCCCTGATTAACAAGGCAGTAAGTCCCCTACAAATATGTACTTGGAACATTGTAATCATAGATTTACATGTTCACTGCATGGTTCATTTTAACTTATGTTTTATAATGTTTTTTAAAAATAAGTTATCTATTTAACTGAGGTCAACAGGTTTTTTTTTTTTTTAATCTTGTGCCAGTTACAAAGAAAGGAGTAAACCTGAGAAAAGAAATGTCTTTATAATTGGTGTAGTGGTTTGAGTGTGGGTGGGTATGCTGCAGAGGCAAACAATTATAAGAATGGATGGGGTGGGGAGGGATAACTAGTTTCTGGTTTTTCATGGAGCTCTCTCTCTAGCCCTAGCTTGTATTTTAAGACAAAATTTATTAGGAGAAAGTGCCCTTCAAACTCTCAAGGAGACCTCATATAGAAGCAACTACCTTGAAATATGTGATATACCCATTCTCTTCCCCTTCCTGTTAAAAATTAAGCTACTGTCTACTAGCAACAGCCAACTAATCTAATCTTTAAAATGGTAGGTGGGTATTTACAGTAAATTGTTTTCAGTCAATTCAATCTTTAGCTATCTTCTTCTTCTCCCATCTTACTTACTACTTACACCAGCTAGTTTGTCAGGACACTGTAACTACTATTTGCTCACATTCCACATTCCAAAACATAAAAGAAAATTTCCAAATGCCCCTTGATTCTTTGTTGTCTTCACAGACAAACTTTTTGTTTGTTGCTTACTTATTTGTATTGTAAGACAAAAGTCTCAACTCTGTAACTTCAGTCTGGTCTGAAAGATACTACACTAGCCTCACACTTAGAGCAATCCTCCTGCCTCTGACTCTCAAATGGTGCAGCTAAAAGCATGAGCAACCACACGTACATGCGTGCATGGGTGTGTGCGCGCGTGCATGCATGCATTTATGTGCACAGGAGCCCAGGTTCCCTCAGAGGCCAAAAGATATTAGACTCTCTTGAACTGAAGCTAGTTACAACTGGTTGTGAGCCATCTAATGTGGGTACTGGGACAAACTTTCATCTCCTGAAAAACAATAAATGTTCTTAAATGCTGAGCCATCTATCTCTCCAGCCCCTAACTGAACATTTTATAAATTTAAAATGTAGCTAAATTCACTGAAGAATGTAGTTTAAAAAGTTAAGGGCTGGCAAAAATGGCTCAGCAGGTAAAGAAATATAGTTGCTGACAGGTTTAATGGCCTATGCTCCAGGACGCACATGGTAGATGGAAAAAAACAATTATACAAGTTGTCTTTGACATCCACATCCATGTAATAGCACGTGTATATACATATAAGCAAACACAGAAATAAATTAATTAACTAGTTAGGACATCTGAAATAAAGAGTTAAAAGATACATGGTTTAGTGATAACTAAGGTCATTAAATGACAGAGAGCCCTATGCTGGTATTTCAAGTCTAGGCCCCCTCTTCATGTGTTGTTAAAGTAACATGGCCTCTCAGTATATAAAGGTGTACAATCAAAACAAAACAGATTCCAAAGAATTCTGTATTCTTTTAGTATAACAGTTTGCTTTAAATAAGTTGCCATCTTTAACTGATGTTAAAATAGTAAGTATTGGGCCAAAGATAACTCAGTGGGTAAAAAGCACCTGTCCCCAAGGCTGACAACCTGAGCTTAATCCCTGATACCCTCAAGATGGAAGAAGAAAACTGATTCTTAATGTTGTTCTCTCCATTCCATAGCACATGCATGCCCCACACACAAAAAAGCAAGTAAATAAATACATGTAAAAAATTACTAATGCGTGTTATCCTGATAAACTGGAGCTATTTTGCTCAGTACTAGCTAGTATCACATAATAATCCTAAAACCTCTAAGTGATCATGGACTACTTTTGTGACCTTTACATACTAGAAAACAAGAACTTGGAAATGTTTATATAATCTGCAAATATAAATATCAGAGCTAAATTGAGAATGTCACAAAATAGGAACGTTTTAGACTAAAACTACACTTCCATTAGGAAAATGTGTGGCCAGACCCAAAACTGGCATGATATAATAGCAATGTGAAATAACAACAATCCATTACTATCCATTAGGCACTCTCCTCACATTTGCTGAAAACAAATGCATCCAGTGCATATAGATACTTAGTGATACCCTAAGTTTAAATGTTATCACTAGTAAGAACAGTTTTCCTTTACTGTGTTGTTTTCTTTTTGTGTTGGGGAAGGGCAGGCAGGCAGCTTTTTAAATCCCTATATGAGTAAACGGTCTAATTTGGCACCTTAGATTCTTGAAAAGGGCAAATGTCAGAAGACTAACTTCTACATTCAGACATGTAACTTAGCCTTCTTGATGAAGAACATTGAAAAAAATAAACTAGTTTTAAGGTACAAGCTCATGTGTTTCTCTCCCTGTATTACTTGCCTGTCCAGTAACAATCATTATATTGTATAATATAGATGCATATATGTGTGTATGTATGCATGTTTTGTGTTTAATTGTTCCACAAAAATCCATATCCATATATACACAAATACATATGAATCAACAAGAAAACTGATTACCTTTTGGATAATCTTCCAATAAGAGGTTGAAGTGACCTAATTGACAAAAGAAATCAGACTCCACTTTTCCTTCAGCTTTTAAGATCAGAGACTCATAGCAGCGAACAGCCTACAAAAAAAGAGCACAAACGTTTAAGACATAGGTAGCAATCCTAAAAATACATTTCCTCCATAAGATAATGTATATATCTATACTCCAGGAAATCAATTATTTTTTTCTTATATCTCAATACAATATCATTCTGTAAAAGAAATAGCTTCTTTTAAGTATTTATCAGAGATTCCACTAATTAGGACATGAATCTCTTTCCCATTACAAAATAATATTTGACAAATCAAGTAAAGAAGCACTTTAACAAATGACAATTTTGTCCAAAAATCGCAAATCTAAACTATTACTGTAATCTCTGCTCATACAAACAAACTTATTTTCAAATCAAATATTATCCATTTTTCCTACAAGCACGAAGATTTTACTTATGTGAGAATTCATACAATCTCTGTAGTAAGAACAGCTACCATTTATATCCAATGGTTCACCTTAGCCAAAATCTATACCAGATTTAAAATACCTTTTAATTATCTTTTCCTTGTAATGAACATCAGTCAAACATATTAATTCTATCTTACACTTCCAAAATATTTATACACCCTTACTCTTACACTTCCTTTCTCAGACAGGAAAAAAAGCTATTAATTGGTTTGAACTCTAAAGAAGACAAATGACAAACAGAGTTTAATGGCATATTCCAGTTGTCATACACTACAAATCTTGGGTAACTTCTCTTAACTCTCTTAACTTTAAGAGACCTGACAAAATGATTAAGATGTCAAAACTGGACCCTGAGATAGACCAGTATGTGCTTGTACATAAGCCTCACAAATCAAATCAAAAGGCTTGGGCTGGCAAAATGGTTAGCAGCAGGAAACGTGCTTACTTTAGGATCTGCCTTTGATGTTCTGGGACACCTTGCACCTCCCTTATGTCCTTGGAATAGATTAACTCTACTTTTCTCTGCAGTTATTAATTGCCTATAACTTTTCATCTAGAAGTAAGGCCTTGTGAGATTCCCTATTCATGTTAACATGTCAACTGTTGTCATTTTTCAGGTCTTATTTGGGCTTCCATAGGTGCACTTCCCGTCATATACATTATTTTGTAGCAGATGCCCTCTCTCTTCTTTTGCCCTTAGCAATTTTCTGCCTCCTCTTCCTTGTTGTTTCCTGGGTGTAGAAATTGTGTTGTAGATATGTTCATTGGAGTTGGATAATTGTTCTGTGCTTTGACCAGCTGTGAATTTCTATCATGATCTCTGCTACAAAATGAAGCCTCTTTGATGAGGGGCAAGCACTAAACTCATCTGTGGGCATAAGAAGTAAGTATCTCTAATTCAAAATTATACTAACAGGGAAGTAGCAGTAGTAGGTTCTCCTCTAGTGTCTCTGGCCTCACCTGATGAGGAGCAAGCATTAACTCATCTATGAGCATAAGAAGTATCTCGAATTCAAAATTATACTAGCTTAAGGAACTGGCAGTAGTAGGTTCTCCTCTAGAGTCTCTGGCCTCACCAGCCACAGAAAGGTAGATGGGCAAGATTTACAGTACTGGGCATGATTTTCTTCCTAATGAACAGACCTTTTTTCCAATTAGAAATCTATTGGGTGCCCCCAGGTTATAAGTGACATTGTATCTTTCTGAATAGCTTGCCATTGGTCACTATTATGGTTTGTAGGCTTTACAACTATTGATTACTGTTCTCCTTTGATAGACTACATAGCACCTTCTAGTACTATGAGAACTAATTCTCAGAAAGGAGGCTTCCAATTCCATTGTAGCCCAGTTCTTCCAGGTTCTATATCTGAAGTTGTAAATGTTATCTTCAGCTATAGAGTAAGTTCTGGAAGGCAACCAATAGCCAAAGCAATAACCTCTATCATTTGTGTGTGTGGGGGGGGGGGGGGAGATTCCTTAGGCTACGCTGACCAACAATGCAGAAGGGGTTTCCTATGCCTGGCATTAGGGTTTTGCTAGATAGTGTATAGCTTTGGGGAAATAAAGATTTCACCCCAAGTGATGCGACTTCAATTCAAAAAGTACACACACACACACACACACACACACACACACACGCAAAATAGAGATAAGTGAATTAATATATAAGTAGTTTTTGAAGTTACAATAAAGTGGGCTAGAGGGAAGCTGAACTCAGAACAATGGGCAGAAAAGTGTCAAAGCAACTTTTAGTATTAAAGTTAGACATAGAGGTTCACACTGAAAATCTTAACACTCAGGATGGCAAGATAGAATAATGAAAAGAGAATGGGAGGTTCAAAGCTAGCTTGGACTACATAAATGCATTCAAGGTTATCCTGACATACAAAGCCTAATAGTGCTTGTATAGGCAGCACAAGGGCCTAAATACACCTACATGACAAGCAAAAAACAAAGGAAACCTTTTACATGTAGGCATTAGGCAGACACAACTATAATTCCAATAGGGGACACATAAAAAAGTACAGGTTTGGGAAGCTTGCTTATTCCAGCTCTAATTTTATTATTATTATTTTATGTGTATGGGTGTTTTGACTACATGTACCTGCATGCCTGCTATCACTAGGTCTGAAGTTCCAGAAAACAGTGAGGGCAGACCTCAGTTAAAGAGGAAAGGCACACTACTCCAGAATTAGGATTAAAAACTATTGAACTTCCTGCTTGGTATTCTTGCTAACTCAGATTGGATCATGGCACACCCTTCTACAAAATGAAATTGCCTTGCCAGGTTTCTTTCATTTTGTGTGTTTCTTTATGGGACAACAATAATATTCTTTTACAACAATAACTCACTTAATTCCATACTGCTGAAAGCCACTTTACATAATTCAAAAAAGAATAAATTTTAAGATACAAAATGGTAAAAGCTGTATTCCTTCAGAGAACCTCTTGAATTTAAAAAAGGAACCATATTCAGAAAGTAACTGAAGATTTATTTATTGAATGAATAAAATGTCACATTTCCTATTAAAAAGTTCCTATGGTGTGCTGGCTAGTTTTAGGTCAACTTGACCCATTCATTTGGGAAAAGGCAACCTCAATTGAGAAAATCCTGTTACCATCCCACAATGGCCTATGGGACATTTTCATTATTGATAACTGATGTGTTTAGGTCACTGGACAAGTAGGTGGTCTTAGATGATATAAGAAATCAGGCTGAACAAGCCATGAGTAGCAATCAAGTATGCGGCAGTTCTGTATAGCCTCTGAACCAGTTCTTGCCTCCAGGTTCCTGGCTTGAGTTCCAACTGCTCTTATTTCCCTGGATGATGTTCTTAAGCTGCTTAAACTCTTTCCTCCCCACATTGTTTTAAGTCAGTGTTTTAACCAGCAATAGAAACCCTAAGACATGAGTTTATGTTGAAAATTCTACTATCTATTTCACTTGTGAAAAAGTACTTCTAATCTGCTTTGAGCTTAGAAATGAAATTTCAAACTTATGAAAACAGAAATCTGATCACAGAGCTGTCAAGAAGTCTCTCTCTGTAGGTAGCAGTATAGATACGGCCAAATCTGACAGCCCAGTTTAATCCCCAGGACACACATATTTAAAGGGGAAAACTGACTCTTATAGGTTATCCTTTGACCTTCTCAGGGTTTTTCTGCATGACACATGTGCATGTGTGTGTAAGCACACACAAATTTTTAACATGAAAAGGTAGGGAGAGAGGGAATCCAAACAGAAACTAATACTGTTACAAGACTAAAGCATAACAGAATGGAAGAACAAAATGATATATGAAACTTTATAAAAAAAAACTACATTTTTCTACTCTTCAGAAACTACTGTTAAAAGAAAATGAAGAGAAGCATCACAAACTAAAGAAAAATCTTTGCAAAACACATACCTGATACAGTGCTTATACACAAACTATGTCAAAAGCTCTCAAAACAAAATAATGTGAAGAGCCAATTTTGAGGGTGAAAGAGGCAGAGGTAGGCAGATCTCTTTGAGTTTGATGCCTGCCAGATCTATACAGACAGGGCTACAAATTGAGACTCTATTTTAGAGAGAAAAAAAATTGCAAGTAAAATAGACCAAATATGTAAACTGGTACCAACCAAAGAAAAGATAAAACATTTGTTATCATTAGAGAAATGTGAACTGACAACAGCATAAAGATGGTATACTACTATGCATCCTAAAATGTTTAAAATTAAGATTATCTATTCCAAACATTCAGAAGAATATGGAAGTACTGGAACACTCATATACTGCTGGTAGAAATGCACCCACTTTGAAAGTCTTTTTGCAATTTAATATATATAATACATTAATTCTACTCATAAGTATTTGCCCAAAGAAAAAGAAAGCAAATATATGTCCATAAAGACTATCAAAGTGTGTTCATATAAATTTTAAACATAAAAACAACCCACAAATTAAAAGACAAAGGAGTATGCAAACTGTGATTCATATGCTCAATAACTTCTCAGAAATAAAGCTTAGTATACATTCATACACAGGACAATATGGGTGAATCTCAAAGGTTATGATGAGAAACAATGACAAATGAATATATATAACATGATTCCACCAAATTAGAACTTTAGAAAATCTGATACAAAGCCAATTTAGTGGCTACTTAAGGATAGTAAAGGAATGCACACACACTTAGAAGTGTGTCCAATGGTAAAGTAGAGGAATGCAGTCAAAATGTAACTTACCTGATTGAAAAGGGAACTAGAAATGTAAATAGGCCAAGAGTTGAGTATAGAAAGCAGATAGTGGGATGAGACTGATACAAACAGAGCGCTTAGGGTATCTGTATACATTTTACCTTAAACCGCTAAATAAGTAGCAATAGGTATGTGCTGGGTTGGGGGAAGGAATTTCTTTAGGAACATCT
The DNA here is from genome assembly GCF_011762505.2 of Arvicanthis niloticus. NCBI lineage: Eukaryota > Metazoa > Chordata > Mammalia > Rodentia > Muridae > Arvicanthis > Arvicanthis niloticus. Next base: position 2,964,404 of record NC_047679.1, read on the forward strand.
GAAACAGGGAAAAAATGCATGTGGCTTAAACAGTGACAAAAAATAGTTGCTGTTCCTACATGTAAGGGGGTTGGGGGGGAGAGGGCTATTAAGTAGCATCCCAAAAAAATTTTCAAAGGAATATTGCCCTATGTATTGAGGTAAGGCTAAAGGCTGCTTTGTTTTGTCTGACACTGTACAAAACAAAAACATATCCAGAAGCTACAAAGGTAAAATTCACACTATCTTTAGTGACCAGGCATGCAAGAAACTATAACCACAGTCAACAGAAAATCAAAATTATATAAATATCAATGAAATATAGGGTTGGAAAAACTAGAGCAAAGCATAAACATGTTAAGGAAAGACCATACATTTTGTTTGGTTTTTTGAGACACAACTGAAAATTAAAAGACAAAAATACACTGGGTAGATTGAACATTACCAAAGAACAAAGTCAGTAAACTTGAAAACAAAGGAATACAAAATGAGATCCAGAAAGGAAAAACATCTTTATAACAGAACAGAAGGGGTGTGTGGTAAGAAAGAGCTAGAGAGGTTGCTGAGTAAGAAGAGTAAGAAGAGCACAAGCATGTTAATATCCATCTAAAAGCCAGGCATGACTGCAGCGCCTAATATTGAGGTGCGCAGAAAGTACATCCTGATAGAACTATCAGGCTTCCAGTTCAGTAAAAGACCTTGTAACTTCACAGATAGGAATACTGGAAGACACCTGAAATCCAAGTCTGGGAGCAGGTGTTAGTATTCCGTCTAAACTCCACCTCCCCAGTTACCTGGCAACAGCCAGGTATGCTCCTCCCCACAGCTACCTGGCAACCGCCAGGTAGCCTGATCCACTATAAAAGGGGCTGCTTGCCCCCTCCTCTCTCTCTCTTGTTCTCTTGCTCTCTTACTCTCTTATCCTCTTACCCTCTCTTACCCTCTTGCCTCTCTGTCCCCTCCCCCCCTTCCTCTCTCTCCACGTGGTCATGGCCGGCCTCTACTTCTCTTCTCTCCCCACCTTTGCCCTTTCCCCTGAATAAACCTCCTCCCCCTTGGAACCGCATGGTCTGGAGTGGTCTGTTCTGAGCTGCGGTCGGACTTCTTCTTAAAACAACAGCAGGTACACATACTTTTACACTCGCATGCATGCATAACACATACACAACACACACAGCACATCAGTAAGTTAAAAAAAAAAAAAACCTTCAAACAACATGTTATATGTGTGATTAGAATGCAAGATGTAAGGAAAAATTTCTGAAGACACAAAAACAGATATTTCAAACTGGATGAAAGTTATAGATCAAGGAGCAACAGATATCAATTAGGAAATATTAAAAATATATTCTGGAAAAAAAAAACCTACAAGTCATAACATAACCCTGGGATAAAACAGACCTAACTAATACTAGCAATGAGGGAAAAACTGCCACAAGTAGACAAAGACATACTTATGGGGGGGGCGCGGGGAAAGCAAATTTAACTTATAAAACAGTTAAAGCACTAAATCTGGGCTAAACACCTCCATAGTGTTACAGGGGGGAAGAAGTCAGTTTGTAAAGCCCAACCAAGTCCTTATTTTTAAGAAACTCCATTTTGTGGGATACCAGGGGCTATACTCCCATTCCAGGAAGAAAATCACAAAGTCCATCTGAGTAAACATCCTATGACAACACCTCCCACTACTACCACCACCACCCTGCCCCCCAGCAACAGCCAGGATACAACAGCAGGATCAAGAGATAACCTGACATCCTGCAGAGAATAGATAATTTAGCCATCCTAGTAGTCAGGTGTTTTTGGCCCCATGTTAGGTTCCTGCCAACTACGGGAAAATGCAGTTTTTAAAATATTAACTTGCTGACTCATATGGAAATTCCCCAAGCTTGCTGCAACTACAAAAAATACCCTGCACCCCTAGACTCAGGGGTTCTCACTCTGACTTGCTGGGACTGAGATGGTGAGAGACTCTGCTCATGGGTATGTTTGCATCAGAAGTGGCTCCTCAGTGGTCTTTGGTGTCCCTGTGACTTGGGCATAACAATTTAATAATTGCATACCAAGCCAAAACCTTTTAAGAAAGAAAAATAAAGTTTTACCACAAAAGCCAAAAACAACCAGTACCTACTAAGAAAATGTCACAAGAAACAAGTCCTTCAGGCAGAAAGATAATACAAGATGGAAACTGAGATCTACAAAATAGAAAAAGAAATATAGAAACTATGTAAATATTACACTTATACATTAACTGAAATTCCTTAAAAGTTAACTAGGGAGGCAAGAAGAGAGCTCAGTGGTTAAAAACATAAATGTTCTTGCCAAAGACCAAAGTCCAGTTCCCAGCACTAACTCTCAGATCACCAGCAGCTCTAACTCCAGCTCCAGGAGACCCAATACCCACTTCTAGCCTCTTTGACCACCCAAATGCACATACTAACACTCACAATTTCTTAATTAGCTATTAAACAAAAACAATAGTACCAATGCTTTATGAGACCAATAACACAGAAGTAACATGAAATGCAATTGCAAAAAAAAAAAATCAAGAGGCATTAAACAGAAGTATGTTTTACTAAGTTTCTTTACGAGGAAGTGAAGCATGTGGAGTAAAAATGCAAATACTCTGGGGAAAAAAAAAAAAACACAACCAAAAACTCATATCACAAATAGAAAGCAAGTAAAATTGATAAGCTCAAATCTATTATCAATACCTGCCCTTTAGGACAAAAGGGAGCTCAGGCTGGCCTGAAACTATGTAGCAAAAAAGTGTGCTGGTAAATCTCTCAAGTGTCAGTTTGATACCTACTGATTAGCTATGCTAGGCCTCTGGGCATGCCTGAGGGAATGAGGCTAACAGGGTGGGAAGACCTGCTCAAGGTGGGCAGCATCATTCCCTGAGCAGAGATCCTAGGCCTTTAAAAAGAAGAATGTGAGCCTAAGCACACGCATTCACTGCTTTCTTCTTCCTGCCTAGATGCAAAGTGACCAACTGATTCAAGTTCTGCTGCTTTCACTTCCCCACCATAATAGAGTCTAACAATGAGCAAAAATAATCCCTCCCTTTCTTAAGTTGCTTTGGTCAGGGTATTTTATCACATGCTCTTTCTATGTCAACCAACCTAAGATAGTGAGAAATAAAATCCAGGAGCTACAGTGAGACATGCAGAATTTCAGGGAACATGAGGCCTCCAATTCCTGGCTTTTCGAAAACCATATATGGAAGTGGATACTCCCTTTCATGATGCCTTTCCTAATCATTTTCCTAGTGTTATTATTTGTTCCCTGCCTCATTAATCGTGTTTCTACATTCCTTCCAATGACAAATACAAGAAATTTCCAACCAAGCTATTACTCAGTTCCTGTTACAGCATTATCAGCCACTGTCTACAGAGGAGCCTGATATCATTTACCAAGTGGACCCTGATGATGAAAATCAGCTACACCCGGAAACTGACAATGTCCCTAGACAGCAGGAATCAGTTTAAGAGACCTGATGCCCCTATTTGCCTTTCACTATCCGCTTCCCCCTCCCCACTTTTTTTCTTCTCTTTATAAGAAAAAGGGAGGTATGTTGGCATCAGGAACTGGCTTTACAATCAGGAACCAGCTTTAGGGTCACAGGTCACCTTCTAGCAATCCTGGTAAGGTCACCCATAGGGGACAGGGACTGTGCATCTGTTGCCATGGCAATCACCATATGTTCAGTGTCCACCTGGTCCACCTGCCCACCTTTACCTGAGCTAGCGAAGGATGCAGCTATGTCACAGCCCAAATAAAAGACAGACACTTCACACATACATACATACACACACACACACACACACCCCTTTTCTCTCCTTCTTCTCCTTCATCTTCATCTTCATCACCCCCTTTTGTCCTTTTCCCCCAACAATAAACCTCTCTGGTAGAACTGTTCTGGCCTGGTGTGATCTGTCCAGGAGCCTCAACTCCAGCAAACACTTAAAAAAAAAAAAAAAAAAAAAAAAAAAAGTGTTTCTTTTGCTAAACCAGCATGCCTCCATCTTAGGCTTGAAAGCCATCTTAGTAAAGACAAACTAGGTTCATTCATGTTTATGATTAAATATCTGTTTCTCAAGAATTACATTATGTCTACCTGTAACTTTAACTACAAATAGTTCTGTATGGCTTGTTCCAGGAAACAGCAACTGTGCCTTTGTTTCAGAAGGTTGTTATCACCTTGCAACAATGCCTTAATTGTTTAAAAACACTGTGAACAAATTATGGTTATGTTCTACTTCTGTAACCCTGCCTATTTGCCTGCCAAATCCCCCATCTGAAAACCCTCTATTATTGACCTATTAAAAATCCTTATATTCCCCATATTGAGGAGGAGGGGGATGAGGAGGAGGAGAAAAAGAAAAAGCTTACTTTAGTTTGTTTGGCCATGTCCTCACATCTATGGGATTAACACCAAGAATCTCTCTTTTTTTAAAATAGTTTCTTTTTTTTTTATTTTATATTTTATTTACATTTCAGATGCCATCCCCTTCCCCATTTCCCCTCCCTAGAAAGCCCTATCCCATTCCCCCTCCTCCTTTTTGCTTTTATACATTTTTTTAAAATAAGAACCTCTTTTTTTTTTTTTTTAAATTGATTTTGTGTGTGCATGTTCCTGCTGGGGAGGAGTCAGATGAAAACTTGTGGAAGTCAGTTCTTTCCTGAGACACTTGAGACACTTCTACCCACTAAGCTATCTTGCTAGCACCAAATAAAGCTTTTAAAACTCCAATTAAAAATCAAACTTGAAGTGCTAGTAACTGTAAATGCAAATGTCGCTTTTATTTCTTAAACTGAAAGGCTGAGATGAGAGCCAGTGCCCATGGCTAGTACTGAGCCCAGAGCACTTTCTACTCTATTCTAAGTATCCCTAGGCCAAGACCTAAAAGCTTCTAGCTGACTGATTCAATCTGGCTTCTCTCAGCTTCTGACTTAATTGCTCTGCCTGGCCTCATACTAACTTTGGCAATCTGTTCTAATTAATAGAATGAGGTCTACAGAATGAGCTCCAGGACAGCCAGGGCTATACAGAGAAACCCTGTCTCAAAACCACGCCCCCCCTCCCCCCCCCCCCCGGCAAAAAAAAAAAAAATTAGGTACTCTACCTATCTCACACAATCAAGCATGAGATAAATAAAAATGACCTACACTACCATCATGCTTTCTGGCAAGAAAATACCAAATAATATATATAGTTCACTTCAGAAAAATAACAATCTTGTTATTATTTTTAAAAAACAGATTTAATCCGGGTTTTATACTTATTACACAGACAAAAGACATTTGGATAAAATAAGAAAATATAAAAAGGAAACATACTCCCTTCAAAGTATGTATATGATGGAAGACAGGGACAGTTACACAATTTGAATATCATGAAAATGATTAAGATATGTATAGGACTCTTGACTGGGAAATAAAATGCTTTTACAATACAAGTTACCGATAGTATAACAACTACTGTTTACCTGTTATGTAGTAGACCCTAGCTAGCACTATGTTAAATATGAATTGAAGATTAAACAAAACAGGCATTATCCTCACAAAAATAGCAATCCAGCAGAGAATATAAAAATAGAAGTGCGACTGGCACCAGATTAAATTTAGGTAAAATATACAAAAGTCAGAGTGGATAGAAACACATTATGAAGAAAAAAATTCATTTTCCTTTATTTTTGTGATGGTTAATCTTCATTGTCAACATGACAAGATTTAGAATCTCCACCCCAGGAGATAGCACACCTGGATCTGTCTGTGAGGGTTTTCCAAAAGAGAAAGACCTACTGTGAATATGAAAGACATCATTCCACACACTAGGGGTCCAGAGGAATTAAAGAGAGAAAAGGAAAATGCCTATTAAGAAGTACATACTCTTTTTCTACTTTTCCTGGCCGGCCACATGGCAATCTGCCCAGCTTACTACAAAAAGTAAATAATATCTTTGTTATTCTTTCTTTTACCTTAACATTAAAAGCAGCTCATATATATATATATATATATATAAACTTAAAAACAAAGTAAAGATTGGTAAGCCTGGGCTAAGAGGACCAGTTACTTTCAGAGAGGACCCAGGTTTGATTCCCATAAGCCATATGGCATCTCACAACCAGCTGTAACTCTAGTCCCAATGGGCTCAACTACCTCTTTTGGCCTTCACAGGCACTGGGAACCAGGCACAAATGTGGTGGATGACATACATGCAAGCAAAACACCCACACACATTTACTTTAAAAACAAAAATTGCTAAGTAATTAGACACCAGGACTATCTCTCATTTATTCCCTTCAGTTATGGCTTGATGCTCATGTTCAACATAAGAGTACCTTGCCATATACATTTGTGAGGCTATAGTAATAAAGATGCAAATATTCTGCGCCACACAATACAGATACTGCTCTAATACATTTTCTCCTCCAAATACATCCATGTTAAACTCGAAATTCCTTAATTCAAAAAATGCACTGGAACCAATATGGTAGTATATGTCTTAGCTACTTCTGAAAGCTGAGATGGGTAGATCACTTAAGCACAAGAGTTACAGATGACTCTAGAAAACACTGAGAAGCACTTATTACACCTAACCTGTCACAATCCTAGCATAGCAGCACAATACACCTTAGAGCATGGGATGGTCCATGGCTGACTAGGACTTGTTCACTGCTGTAACCTAGTATCATAAGAAAACACCTTACAACTAGGCCTGGAGATTAGTAAATTTAGGCCGGGCAGTGGTGGCGCATGCCTTTAATCCCAGCCCTTGGGAGGCAGAGGCAGGCGGATTTCTGAGTTCGAGGCCAGCCTGGTCTACAGAGTGAGTTCCAGGACAGCCAGGGCTACACAGAGAAACCCTGTCTCAAAAAACCAAAAAAAAAAAGTAAATTTAGTAAATTCAATGGACAGGTTCTACTAAATGCATATCACTTTTGTAAGAAATAGCAATTAATAATATAAACTTGTATTTAAGACAAGGAATTAAGGCTATTAAGGAATTAAGATAATTTTGTCTTGAAAGACTTGCAAAATGTTTTAAATCTTCACTCAGCAAAACCTTAGTTTACAAAAAGGTCCAAAGCTCAATTCTAGGAATTTGGTGGCTTGGAGCAGTGACCTTTTTCTCCTTGGAGCAGTGACTTTCCCCTTCTGGCAAGGGCCAGCCAGATGACTCAGTGGGTAAAGGCAGTAACCATCAAGTCTGAAGCCTGAGTTCAATCCCTGGAACCACATAATAGATTCTGGCAAGTTGTTCTCTGCCTTTCACATGTCATGTGGCATATTCATGGGCACGTGCACAAATAAATGCAATTTATAATCTTTAATTAACACAAGATAATGTAAGGTGTTGAGTAGTTCTATGACTCTGTTGGGACTACAGCATGTCCTTACCTTAATACACTCTTACAAAAATACCCATGGTTTGTTAAGCTTTGCTAATACCGCTGACTGTCCAATCACAAGAGAAAACATGCTGGACATAAACAAATAACAGAAATGTTATTACAGAGAAAACATTCAACTCTACTTATTTTCTAAAGTTAATCACTTAACCAGCTTTGACACTCTACTCATATGTAGTCTTAAAGCTAATAACCAGCAAAGGGTAAGGAAAGATATGAAAGAAAGGGAAAGGAAAACATACCTAGAACTCACAATCATCAGAGGAAATACTACCTGTTTTTTGCCTATTCCTCCAAGTAACAATTTTCTTAATAGCCACTCCTTCCTTTTATAATGCTCTTTCTGACTCTTTTTACAAAAATCCTACTTGAGACATACACAACTACCCATACCAAATATCATTCTAACATCTAGTAAAATTTACCAAGTCCCTTATCAGAACTAATATTACAATACTTACTAACTGCTAAACATAGTGCATTTTATAGGCATTCAAATCCATGGGGTGACTACTATCCTGTTTTACAAATGAGGAAACAATGGCATTAAAAGGTGTTAAAAAACTTATTTAAAAGACAAAGAGAAGGCAGTTGAAATGGGAGAGGAATTTAGAGCATTTACAGAGGATAGCTCCAGTTTCTAGGACCCAGGAAGCAGCACACTACAATCCACATGTAAGTAACTGCAGTTCCCTGGCTCTCTTCAGACTTCAAAAGCACTAGAAGTACACAGGGTACACATACAGATATATGTAGGCAAACATTCATATACACAAAATAAAATCTTTTAAAAAATAAAGACAAGGGATAGTGGAGGTCCAACAATGAGGGCAGATAAAATTTTAAGGTTTTAGTAAAGGATATGGCTTTTTGTTAAGATTATCCTATGATTTTTTTTTTTTCAGGCTAGCCTTGGACCCACGACTCTTCTACCTTAATTTCTAGAGTGGTTGGGAATATAAACATAACCCACTAGACTCAACTTATCAAAGTAACTTTTTTAAAGACTTCATTAACATGGCATAATAAATACCTTTCAGCTAAAATTTTCACATTGCAAACTTTGAATACCAAAGTCAAGGAATAACTTCCAGTTTAATAAAAATTAAATGGTTTTATTCCTCCCCGAATCCTAACTCTTATACCCAAAAATTCCTTAGAGATAACACAAGAAAAAAAAAGTATAAAAAGTATCTGAAAGATGAGAAGAAACCAAAAAATTTTCTAGAGCTCTCGGGAGAGAGAATAAAAGCCATGTGTTGCCTCAGCTTTCTTACTGCCCCCCCCCCCCCCCATTTCTAGGACATAATATTGTTGCAGAAACTACTAATCCAGTACCAACAACCATAACAGATTAAAAACAAAAAACCAAAATAACAAAAAAGCATGAAAATCCAAAGTACCAAGGAAAAAGCAGCTTAACAAAAAGTTGGCTCTCTTCCCAAAATTTGAATAGATCTAAACATACAATAAACTTGTCACAAACCAGAGGCAGATGGTACTTTCATTTTCTTACCAAGACAGTATAGGCAAGTGCTCAGCAGAAGCAGGCTTGCCCATGGTACCCCTAGCAGGGTAGTATTGGCAGTATACAAGTCACTGGTCTTCAATTTCACAGATCATGGTACTCCAATTCCTTTATCAAGATACTATAGGTAAGCTAGTTAAGAAACTGATCTTCTAGGCATGGCAGGCAGGGATGCTCACTTCCTAGGCCCATGATTGGGTTAGTGAGTGGCAAGGTAGAAAGAAGAGATTATCCAAATCACATGTAAAGAAACTGCTTCCATTTACCCATTTAGAGAATTATGAGTAGCATATAGAAGCAAGGTAGGCCACTACTACCATCATCTAGCACAGTGGTTTTCAACCTTCCTAATGTTGCAACCCTCTAATACAGTTCCTTATGTTGTGGTGACCCCCAACCATATTATTTTCATTGCTATTTCATAACTATAATTTTGCTACTGTTATGAAACATAATGTAAGTATCTGATATGTGTAATTCGGCCCTCCAAATTGGCCACTACACATAGGTTGAGAACCACTGATCTAACAGATAGGAGATTTAAAGCTTTATTACTTATAAGCACCCCACCCTCATAAACAAGTCCTGGGTAAGCAGGACCCAGCAAGGAGCTTAAATCGAAACCCAATTCAGTATCAACAAAACTGAACAAGGTCACTACAATGGCAATAGGATCCAGTAGAGGGCTGAACTTCCTTATCCATCCAGCATTGAAACAGAGCAGTAGGCCTAAGAAGTTTCTATCATTCCCTTGTGGCAGTGGCACCCACGGAGACCTGAATTTCTAACTTCACATCTGACATCAACAGGGATAAAGAGAAAAGAAAATAGTTTTCTGCTGTACCCTATATCATCAGAACAGTCTTAAATAAGCCCTCTACTTCTTTCCTGCAAGAGCAACACAGCACATTAGGAAGTTAACTTACACTTTTCAAGAGTAAACTGGTCCCAAACTTTTCCAATGCCCAACCCACCTATTAAATCAAAGAATAACCCATTTTACCATGGTAAATGTCAGCAGGATCCATTTAAACTATGAAACACACACACACACACACACACACACACCCCTCTAGCTCTTGCCCTATATCTCAGAAGGATACTATTAAAAAAAGAAAGAAAGAAAAGAAACAGGGATACAATCAAGAAGTCACATACCCTATCAAAACCCAAAAAGGTATAATGTGAATGAAGACAAACAAGCCAATACTGTTTATTATCAGAGCTTTAAATCATCTAGATTTAAATTTTAAATCCATCAATAAGAAGCTTCAAGTAATCAATTACAACTGTTCTTGAAACAAAGAGCTAGAAAACTCAACAAGGGCAATTAAAAGAACCAAACAGAAATTATGAAACTAAAAATTATAATATACAAAATAAAAACTTTCTGGCTAACTATAACACAAACATGGAAATGACAGAGAAGAATCTGTGAGCAGATCAATAAAATCACCAATCTAAACAGAGAAAACAAACAGCTCCAGAGACCTATATAACAAAACAAAATGAGCTAAGATATAATCACACTCAAAAACATAACCAAGAAAAAAACAAATCAAGATTCTCATTCTCTCTCTGCAAATGTGTGTGTGTGTGTGTGTGTGTGTGTGTGTGTGTGTGTGTGTCTGTAGGTAGGTAGGTAGGTAGGTATATCCCATAGGAAGGTAAAAAGAAAAAACTAATGAAAATATATTGTGCAGGATAGTTTTAAGTCTTTATTTCTCATTCTTAAGGTGTATTTTTTGCACTATACAAAATTTGCAGGGTTGTACTGTTTCCTTCTGGTTTTTTGTTTGTTTTGTTCTGTTTTCTGGTTGCAGATAAGAAGTTTGCTGCCCTTTAAACTGGTGCTCCCCTAAAAATAATGAGGCATGTTTGCCTGGCCATTTTCAAGAATCTTGTCTCGGATTTTCAAAAATTAGTTAATTACAATGCTGGTGCTGATATTTTTGGTTTTATACTATTTAGTGTTCACTTGCCTTTCTGTAGCTGTTTAATGTGTTTCAACAAATTTGATAAGTTTTCAGATACTTTTATCATTAAATACTTTTGAATCTTACACCCTCATTTTTTGAAACCCTGAAAATAATCTTAGCTCATTTGCTTTGTTATAAGTCCCTGAGGCTATATTCATTTGTTTTTACTAGTTTTACGTCAATTTGACAGAAGCTTCAGTCAGTTAGGAAGAAAGACGTCAACTGAGAAAATGTCCCCACCAGATCACCCTAGGGAGAGGCCTATAAGACAATGTCTTAAGTAGTAACTGACATGGAAGGGCTCAGCCCATTTTGGTTGTGCCACTCCTGGGTATGTTCTCCTGGGTTCTAGAAGAAAGCAGGCTGAGCAAGTGTGAGGAGCAAGCCAGTAAGCAGCACCCCTTCATGGTGGCTTCTGTATCAGCTCCTGCCTCCAGGTTCCTGCCCTGCCCCACTTGAGTTTCAGCCCAGACTTCCCCTCTGTGATGCACTGTTTCCTGAAAGTATAATATAAAATAAACAAATGCAAACAAGCCAGTAGTGCATACTTTTAATTCCAGCCAGCTGGAGTGTCTTTAGAGTGTCTTTTTGTGTCACCAATGAGAATAGGGATCACCACACATATCAAACAGCTGTTGAAAGAACAGTAAAGAAAAAGGAATAATTCTACATTCTTATATAATAAACCCAACAATTTAGAAAAAGCAAGCCAGTTCCTCCAAAAGTACAAAGTACCAAAACTCAACAAAGATGGCAATCAGAAGAATCTGATAACCATTAAAGGTGAATTCCTAATAAGAGCTTCAAAACTTACATGGTTTCACTGAAAAATTAAAACCCATTTCATACATTTTCATCCAGAAATAAAGGAAAACATTTCCCAACTCATTTTCTGGAAGCCAAGAGCAGCTTGATACCAAAGCTAGACAAATGTTACCAAAGTATTACCTATAAAGCAGAACCTCTCAAAATAAATAGAGAAATTCTCAACAGAATTCATCCTCCTCATGATCACAAAACTCAAAAAAAATGTAAATATAAGTCAACAAGGTACAAAATAAAGTATGTACATGAAAACCAATTGAGTTTTATTCTGGGTATGCAAAGCTGGCTTAGCTTTCATTCACATCAACAGACTGAAGGAAAGAAAATGGTGAAAATCACATAGACTGACCCACATTTTTAAAAAGGAACTTAACAAAATCAACTTCTATGAGAAAAATTCCTAATCAGTTAAAAAGCATCGTAAGAGAGAATGGAGTGGACACAGGAACTTTCTCAACTGGATAAACTGCATCATAAAAAAAAAAAAAATCTAGCACCATCGGATTTATTTAAAAACAAAAAACAAAAAACAAAAAAAACAAAAACAAAAACAAAAACAAAAACAAAAAAAAAAAAAAAAAAAAAACCAGGTTCAGTAGGAAAAGGTGCCTGTCCCCAAGCCTGACTGACATCCTGAGTTGGATCCCTAGGATCCACATGGGAGATAAGAGAGAAACAACTCCCACAAGCTCCTGACCTCCAACACATGCGCCCACACAGAGATACAGAGAAAGTGTAATTAAAGAACTTTTTTTTTTTGGCTCTACTATATATTTTACAATGAATAACTGGATGTTCTCCCTCTATATTCAGGAAGTCTCTAATCTTGCACAGTAGTTACTAAAAATGCTAGCCACTGCAATGAGGCAAGAGTGATAAAAGGCATAAAGGTTGAAAACAATTAAATTTCAATACTTAGAGGTAACATAAGGAATCTTTAATAATAAAGACTTTTAGAATAAATGGGTTATCAAGATTACCATACAAAAATATACATACCTACTAGGCTGGGGAGATGGCTCAGAGGGTTTAAAAAAAAAAGATACCCATACAAACATGCAGACCTGAGTTCAGATCCCCAACAACCACATAAAACCAGGCACAACTAGCCAACCAGTCTAGGCAAATCCATAAGCTTGTTTCAACAAAAGAACCTGTCCAAAAAAAAAAAAAAATGAGGCAAGGATTGGCTAAAAACATCAGCCACCATCCTCCACATGCATCTACATGTGTAGGCACACACAGCTATACAACATAAAACAAATAATTTAAGATTTAATACATCGCAGGGCTGAGGGGTATGGCTCACTGATACTTTACCTACCATGCATGAGATCTCGGTTTGATGCTCAATTACTAAAATTAAAAAAGCCTTTCAATCCCTGACTCTCCCAAGCTGTCCACTGACCTCTACATGTACACTATAGCATATACATGCATGCACACAAACATGCATAGACAGACACATATATATGAATATTTACACACATATATACCATTTTTAAAAATTTTTAGATCTACCATCACAATTTTACAGTTGGAATAAGTATAAATTATAATCTTCATCTTAGATCCACAATAATTTATACTTGTTTCAAAGGAAATGAAACACTTAGGTATAACTGTAACAAATACAGAATAAGTCAAAGAAAACATAATTAAATGTAAAAGCACTTCTGACACGGAGAATGGAAAACAACAAAGCAATCCCTATAATGTATACATTCATATCAAGATTTTTAAAATAATTTTTAGTGTATTTAGTAGAGTGTGCACAGTGTGCCTTGAGTCACATGTATGAAGATCATAAGGCAAGTTTCAAGAGTTGGTTCTTTCCTTCAACCATGTGAATCTTGGGCATCTAACTTGGGTCATCAGGTTTGGTCGGAAGCAAGCACCTTTACCCACTGAGCCATCTCCAAGACTGAGGCAGGAAACAGAAGGTGAGAATTACAGTAAACAGAGATTGGGGGAGATTTGCCATCCAGACATGGAGAAAGTCAAACATGTATGAAACTGAGGAGAGGTAAGCAGCCATGTGGCAGGCAAAGAATAGTATACATGGGATAACTGAGTTAGGAGCTAGTCAGGGGAGAACAAGCCTGTCATTAAGGCCTAGGCACGTGTTATTCAATAATAAGCCTCAGGGTCATTATTCGGAAACTGGGACATAGGTACAAAAAGCACGAGATTTCAACATACACACAAGTAAAAGTTTAAATAATAAAAAGTATTTCTTAAAAAGTCTTCAGGACCCATATAAAAATGATTTTAAAGATTCATGAAATAGAGCCAGTGATAGTTGAGCAGGTAAAGTGACTTTCCAGAAAACCTAAGGACAAGACCTGAGTTCTAATCCCAGATCCCACAAAGTGAAAGGAGAAAGCCAATTCCACCAGTTATTCTCTAACCTCCACATTACACCATCCACACACACACTGCAACTGATGACATTTTTTTTTAATTCGTTATGTCTAGAAAATATGGTATTTTGTTGGTTTGGTTGTGGTTTTGGAGGGGTTTGGCAGGGTTGGGGGGGAGGGGGAGGTACGGGTTTAGAGACAGTTTCTCTGTGTAGCACAGAAATTTATTTTGTAGACCAGGCTGACCTTCAACTCAAGAGATCTGCCTGCCTCTGGGATTAAAATTGGTAAAAATTGGTAACTCTTACTTGTGGGACCATGAAAGGATAGCTTGGTTTCTGGTGAAGCACTGGTTACAGATGGCTGGAGACCCTGCAAGGGACACACTCCCAGACTCCAGACACACGGCCAAAGACCTCCATTGATCCGTGAAAGAGGACAATGCCCCTACAGCCCTTCCCATAGAGGGGTTTGTGTCACCTAGCACAGGTAGAGGGCATGACTACAGGCCTGAGAGATCTTCATATTAAATGAGATAACTAAAGGCCAAAGGGTGGAGCCAATTAAGCATTCCTTCCCAGACCCTCCTCCCTCCCTATTTAACTCAGGTCTGCCCTAAGAAAGGGGGGGTGGGGGTGGTAAGGGGTGAACAACCACATCCACTTTCCACCATGACAATAAACCTCTTAAAACCATGGACTTCCTTGTGTCTTTGGGGCCCCTGCCATAGGGAACCATGGAGAAGGCCTTTGATTACTGAGCCATGGCTTAATCTCCCTCTAGAAGACTTCTCTACATCCCAACAGGAAGACTGCCAACTCAAGCAAGCTAGCCGACCCAGCCAAGTGAGTCCTGGTGACCAAGAGTCTCTCACCCCGGCACCGCCAGAGCTCTCCCTCTTGGCCCTCTCAGTTCTTCCGAGGCTCCCAGCACATCTGAGAGCCCAAAGACAGATACCACCTCCCAGAACCCCCACTCAGGAGCTCTGCCCCTGCGGGACTTCAGGCTGAGACCTCTCCACGCCCAGACGGAGGCCCACAGCTTCTCAGCCCAGGGTCCACCCAGCACTGCGTGAAGTGAACTCAGTCAAATTCCCTTGCTTCTGCCTCCCTGAGTTGCAGCAGATACTCGGGATCCACAACTCCACCCAACAGGACCCACGCCCACAAGTGACCTACAGCCCGCAACTGGTAGAGGATGGGGACAAAGCCAGCTCCAAGAGTACCACCCCCCAACCCCATACGCGCCCACATCCTCCACCAGTACATACAAGTCTCTACATTTTATCTCCAGCATTTCGAAGACACTTTTTTGACTCAAAGCCAAAGAGGAAAGAGGAAACAATTCAACTAAGAAACAGGGAAAAAATAAATCGAATAAGTATTTCACACACAAAAAAAGACACACAGATAAAAAATAGTATGACAGATGTTGCCAAATATGGTGGCACACAACTGTAATACCAGTATAAGAGCTGGGGCAGAAAAATCGACACAAGTTCCCAAACAGCCTGTACATAGAATAAGGAAAGACAATTGGGGGCAGGGGGACTCTGGAAAGAAGGCTCAGCAGTTAAGAGTGTACTAAGCCTTCCAGAGAACCTGAGCTTGGTCCCCAGCACCCATGTCTACTTGGTCACAAGTGCCTGTAACTCTAGATCCTGGGAGATCTGGGACCCTCTTCTGGCCTCCTCAGACACCTACATTAATGTGCATATATCCATATTCAGACACTCTGACACACAGTTACAAAACAGTAAAATTAAATCAGAAAAGGGGAAAAAAAGAAAAGGAAGCAAGTGAATAAGCAGAATAATGGAAAATGTCTACAATCCTAGTATTTGAGAGGCAGAGACAGGAGAATCAGAATCGTTTCAAGTTCAAAGTTAGCTTAATCCACATAACCAGGGCCACATGAGACCTTGTCTCAAATAAACCAGGTACATATATTGAAGTGTGACATTTCTTATCAATTCACATCTCAGAAATCATGTGGCCTTGGGCCGGCCATTCAAGAAGATGGCTCAACAAGTGAAAAGTGACAGACATGCAAACTTGACAAACTAAGTTTGTCTCCAGAACCCATATAAAAAGCCAAATAAAGGTTACATCAGTAATCTCACCATTCTTAAAGTGAAGTGTGAGACAGAAGACTAGCCCAGAAGCTCCTAGGCCAGTTAGCCTGGAGTACACACACATAGCATAGCAGGAAAAACAAGAGAAACCCTGCCTCAAAAAGGCAGGAGAAAACCAATTCCCCAATGTTCTCATCTAATGTCCAGAGGACCATGTGTGCACATAGAAGAGAATTCATTAATATAGAGAATTAAATATCAGATGGGCCCAAAAATACAAATAAATGGTTTGAGGAAGTTATTAATAAATTAAATGAAATTTCAAACAATCCAAGACTAACTGAACAGTTAAGCACTAGATTAACAATAGCATACAACTCTCAGTTTCATTATGTGAATTCAGCCTCTAGTCTCACTCAGCAACTTGAAGCTAAAATTCAAAGAAAATTACAACCTAGAACAAAATTGTGCACTAATTCTAAGTCAAAATCTTAAAGAACTGCATCAACTCTATAAATGAGCAAACCAGCAATAATGTAGCTATAATCACTTTGGAAATTCCTAATTCTCAGCTCTTCCTGTTAACAGATGGGACAGTTGTCTGGCTAGCATGACAAAGTCCTATTAATTCCAGCCCCTGGAAGGCAGAGGCAAGAGGACAGCAAGTTCGAGGCTAGCCTCAACTATCTGGGTACACCCTGTCTTCAAAACAACACACACTATCATCATCGTTTCTTTTAGCAGATGAAAATTAGGGCTCCTTTAAGGAAAGGAAGTAATAAATCCTAAAATTGAGATCAGCTCTCAAACCCACCATTCTTAGGAAACAGTGTATCACAGATAAAAGTTGCATTTTAAATTAATGCCTCTAACCTCTAAGCCTCTTGCCCAAGGACAGATATTTCCTGAAAGGTTAGAGGCTATTATTTATGAGAAATAACAAACCACATGTTTTCACTCCCCTAAACAAGTTTGTTTTACCCAACTATACCAAATGTGCTTGATCACATGTAGGTGGGAAGTATGTAGGCAAGAAATATGTTAGGATATATGCTTGCCCCAGATTGGGTGTGTGTGTGTGGGGGGGGGTGATACTTCAGAATGTGCATAGGGTGTATGTTTGCTCTTGATTGGACCTGATGGGAAAGCAGCCTTGTGGGGTTGCCTTTTTAAGCCTCTGCAAGATGTTACTCCTGGCCACTTTCTGAGAACCTAGGAATGGGACCTGGCCAGAGTCCATCCTCCTGGCTAGTATTTAATTAAAGCGTGCTTCAAATTTGGCTCAAAGATTATGGTAGTGGTCGTAATCTGAACTAGTGGGGTTAACAACAGTAGTATCCAATTTATATACCAAAGTCTATTAAATGTTTTAAGGAATAGCTTCTTTAAGATAAGCAGAAATCTTGACACTCTCTGAAGCCATATATGAAACATATGCAGCATAGTAATAAACCATCAAAGATTTAATAACTTTGAAAAAGCAAAATACCAACCTTCTAACCCTATTGCTAATTTGTGACAAAAATAAAGGTATCTTTCTGTGAAATAAGTAACACCAAAAGAACTGTACCTTTTTGACAAGTTATTTTCTCTTCTGCAATAAAGAATAAAATATGAAGGTGAATGTAAAGTGTAAAGTAACATCAACTATGGCTCCTTCTGTACATACTCAAGAAATAAATCAAATTAATATTCATGACACCTGATAATCAATTATGCCTACAAAATAAAAATCCACCAGTTATTCCAATTGAGAGTTCATAGCGCATGTTAAGCAATTATCTTAAGAAAGCGAATGAGCATATTTTCAATTATGAACCGTACATACTGAAGCACTTCTATATTCAGAATCACATATAAAAGGACATAAAATAATCTCAAAAATCCAAATAACAAAAATCACCAATCAATCCACCCACGAGCATCTCACTATGTGAAACACTAGACAAACTCTGAAACCCAAGACAATTCAATACTAAACCATTTTCATTTGGCAAGGAATAAGCTTAACAAAGCAGTTTAACAAAACATACACTATGATCTCAAATACATAGGAAGAAAGTACAACACAATTATGCTCAACAATTATGCTTGTGTGCTTGAAATACTATGAAACATTACATAGCAAACCTTTTAGTAGCTGCCTGGGGAAACAGTAACTAAATTTTGAGGGATAACTTAGAAAAGAGATTTTTCTTTTTACTAATATCCTTTCTGTAACTTTTCAGTGTTGAACTATGTCCAAATACACTTATTCAAAAAAGTACATGAAGACAAATACCTGAATATCAAAGACAGAATAGTGGCTGCAAATAGCATGGTAACAGAGGCCAAGTATAAGTAGATTTGAGATCTAAAATGTAGGATGACAAGCTCTGGTAATTGTTAGGGCTTAATATGTTAAAAGAAGAGGATGCTGGTGAATATTCCAAGATTTCTGGGATGACAGGTGTGTGGTATGTGACATTTACAAAAATAGTTAAAAGGCATGTCCTCAAAACACATGTCAGGTAGACAGTCAAGTATATACACAAGTTGGAACCAGGACTGAGACCTATCCCAGAGCATCCATGCAAAGAAAAGATATTTGAAGCAGAGAAAAGTAAACAAAAACCCTAAAGTCAAAAGTCTTTTCAAGAGCTTTCAAACCTACCTCCATCTCTCTTCTATCTTGTAGCTAAATAAAAGTCTTAGTTTAAATTTAATTGTCTCTGCCTACAGCATCTATCTTGTACTGAGCACCTTCCAAGGCATGCATACACTATTTTTCCCTTGGTAACACAAAACCCTAAAGCCTGGAAGAAATCTATTACCAATTCCACTTTACAAATGAAAAAATAGCCTCCAAAAGATACTTGCCTAAGGATCACAGATCTGGTATATAACAAAGCATATTTCTACCCCAAACTCCACAGATAACGATTTATCAATTAGTACTTAACACCTAGTGTCCCCCAACACACCATAAAAACCAACTACTACTTACATCACTTCTCCTGAGTTCATTCAACTTCTATCTTGAACAGCTGTGATACACAGTTTAAACTATCTATAATAAATGTTTAAGAGGTCAAAAATTGTACCACCTTTTGAGAGCTCATGACACTGTAAAGACCTTTATTATTGTATTTAAAGTATTATATTCTCAGTCTGTTGTCTTCTGCCAACATACTATAGAGAAAAAAAGCCAGAAGTAACTGGTTGTCTCCAAAGCTGATACAGATCCTCCCAGCAATACAACAAATGGTTCATAAATCACTGAAGCTAACATTTTTCGAGTTCCTATCATACTTGAAAACCAAAAATCTAAAACATTTATTTTAACCACTACATACTGAAAACATCATTTCCCTAAATACACAAACTATCTGAACAAAAGCAACTAAGACCCAAGTTCTTAGAAAAAAATATTTGTCATGCACTACATATTCTAACACATAAAATTCTATATCAACACAATATCAAAATTCAAATCCACATAAATTTAGCTCTTACCTGTTTTCTACTCATTTTCCAAGCAATTTATCCTCAATTTTCATACAGCAAAGAAAGGTGGGAGGAGAGGCACAAGTGTTCTCTGACATATGAATAAATAAATTAATAAATAAATAAAATAAACCCTACTTCAAAAAACCAAAAACATAAAAAGTAAAAAAATAAATTTAAAGAGAAAACATTACACACAATGATGTCACTAATTTTGTAGACTTGCCTAAAAATAATAGGAGTGAGGAATAAGATACACATGAAACAAGACTGGCCACGGACTGAAAACTGTTGATAGATAAGGGTCACTTAGCTGATCTTCTCTTTGAACATTCTGGAAAATTTCCCCCCAAAACTTACTTTTTCACTACAAACAGGATCTGATGTTAATAAATCAAGACTAAAAATGGCCCTCTGAAACAATTTCTTCCACTGTTCTAACTAGACATTGTCTATGAAATAGACAATCTTATATACTAGTCTTAATCATAACCAAAAGCCCAACTGTCTTCCTAAAAATAAACTTGGTAGCTCCATCTTCTATTTACACTACCCTCGGAAAGCAACAAATACTACCAGATAAAAATACAGGAACACATTAACAACAGAATGACAAATTTTAGCAATATAGACAAAGAATAGAATAAAAGGGGAATGGATGGAATTAAAAGTGAAAACAGACTTGTAGGAAAAAAACTGGCAAATGGCCCCTAAAAACTGGCTTAGAAACCTAAAACTGGCTCAACAGGGAATCAACCCCATCTTTCGGCATTATAGTTCCTAAATTAGGTTACTATCAGCCCGTGCCACATCAGTCACAAAAGTAAAATCAGCAATAAAAAAAAACATCCTAAAAGGGGAAAACAGGAGTACTTGAAAGAAAAATAGTAGGACACAGGTACTATGAAGGCAGAAATGAAAAAAAAAAAAAAAAAAAAAAAAAAAAAAAGGCAAGAGAGACCTGGGGTGGAGTGGGACACACAGAGAGGGAGGGAGGAGGAATAAATAACATTAAGGACTTCAGAAAATTTCACATCTATGTATATATACAAACATATACAAAGAGTTTAGTAGAAGTTCCATCGATTGGGGTGGCAATGTGCCCCACCCGCAATAGCCATGGACTACCTAACAGAAACCTCAGTTCCAGGCACTCCTTTAGAGCTGTAGTTCAGGGGAGTTCAAGAGACATACCACCTAACCCTACCCCAATGCCACAAAACCAAAAAATATAAGCCACTGCCCTTGGTTGCTTCCCTGAATTTGCAGCTAAGATACTACTTGAAGAAATCACACACTTTAGACAAAAAACTAGGAGGTATCAAGCTGGAACTGACCTGGAAGCCTCCTCTCTGGAGACTAATTCTCACAGTACTAGAAAGTACTAGCAAGCTTCCAATGAAGGAGCGAAACAACCAATAATTCTACACAGCTGAGACATCTATAATCCATAACAATGATCAGCATGAGAAGAGATCCCCCTAAGGGTACAAGAGTAGCACTTGTATCTTGGTCAACAGCTGTCTAATTGAACTTAAGGCCTGCTCAACAGGAGGGAAATCATGCCTTATACTAGAGACCTACCCATACCTAAAGATACTGTGAACTCTAAAGAGAATCTATAACTGCCACTCTCTTAAACTAGCATCTCTAACCATATTCTAAATACCTATCCTTAAACTCACAAATAAGTGTAGCTCTCACCATCATCAAAGATGGATCTTTTTGCAGCAGAGACTATTGCAAAATATTTCAACTAATCAACATGAAGAGAACTGACTGTGGGTACCTAGTTCCAATGGATGCAATCCAGAACGTAACTCTTACACTTAAGGCTCAGAGAATACAGAGAAAGAGGGGACAGAAAGATTGATTCTAAGAGCCAATGGACCAAGATGTCTGCTGCATAGTGTCTGCATAGTGTTTTCTATATTTGACAGAGAAGTTTCAACCAGGAAATATCAAAAATATGGCTGCCTAAACAAGATCAGCATAATGAAAACAGTGGGTCACGTTTCAACCTAGATGGGTAAATTTTGAAAGGCTCTAGCCCTAAGATGGAAAGCAGACAACAGTTGCTGAGAAAGGAAGAATCACTCTTCCCCAGGAATGAGATCCCTGAAAGATTCTCTAATCCATGAATACATAAACATATGAGCAATATTAGATTAACTCAGCAAATTGTATTTATAAATTTATATAATATAGATATATAATAATTAAAGATAAAAGGCAATGAAACTGAAAGGAGGGAAGGAGAACATGAGAAAAGAACAGGAGAGGAAATATCATTACAATACTCATGTATAAAATCCTAAAAACAAACAGACAAATAAATAAAATATGCTAAAGAAAATAAAAAACAAAATAAGTTCAGTGACTATCACAAAGCTACTAAACTGCAAAATAACGGCACCTTCTGTCCATACTTCATTCACTATCATTCCCCCACCAAAATATCACCACCAAGTTCAGAAATAGTCCAACTATTTGAATACTAAGATGTAATAAAATGCAATAAAGATTTTAAAATGTTTTTCAACTACAGAAAGTTTAGTTTATAGTCATCTTTAGTTTTAAAAAAAATACAGTAATATTTTCACAATGCTGTAACATTTTTAAATGTCTCTAGTTTTCCAAGCACTTGGAAGGCAGAGGCAGGCGGATTTCTGAGTTCGAGGCCAGCCTGGTCTACAGAGTGAGTTCCAGGACAGCCAGGGCTACACAGAGAAACCCTGTCTGGAAAAACCCAAAAAAGAAAAAAGAAAAAAAAAAATGTCACTAGTCTAAAAAATAATCAAAGGAATGAAGAGATGGCTCCAGAAGCCCTGAGTTCAATTCCCAGCACCCACATGGTGATTCATGGCCATCTATAAAGGGATCTGATTGATAGCCAGGAAGTGGGGGCGCACACCTTTAATCCCAGCACTTGGGAGGCAGAGGCAGGCGGATTTCTGAGTTTGAGGCCAGCCTGGTCTACAGAGTGAGTTCCAGGACAGTCAAGGCTATACAGAGAAACCCTGTCTCAAAAGACAAAAAAAAAAAAAAAAAAAAAAAAAAGGGGGGGGGATCTGATGCCCTCTTCTGGCATGCTGGTATACATGCAGCAGAGCGCTCATATACATTAAATAAAAAATAAATAAATAAATCTTAATGTAGGTAGATAGATAGTAAATAGATAAAAATTAAAAGCGGAAAAAAAAAAATCCCTTGGGAAGCTTCAATAGATCCTGAGTTCAAGGTCAGCCTAAGCTAAAGAGCAAACTTCATTCAAAAGAAGGACAAGACAGGCTGAAGATATGGCTCAGCAGTTAAAAGTACTTGTTCCTTTTGCAGAGAACCCCAGTTCAGTTCCTTGCACTTATATAGTGAGAAACAACCACATGTAACTCTAGTTCCAGAGGATTCAATGCCCTCTTTTGTCCTTCCGGGACACTGTACATGTGTAATGTGCAAACATACAAGCAGGCAAAACACCCATATACACAAAATAAAAACAAGTGTAATTTTTTTCAAATTAAAAAAAAAAAGGAACCTGGAAAAAAATGGCTTAGTGGGTAAAAGAGTTATCTATCATATGGCTCTTAAAGAAAAACCAGTCCAGTTTCCAGTGCCTACATCAGGCAATTCACAACTACCTAAACTCCAGCTCCAGGAGATCAAATGCCCTCTTGTGGTGTTTAGGGGCACCTCACGCATGTGCATAAACCTATACACAGACACATATACACATAATTAGAAATAAAAATACGGTACTAGAGATAGCTCACTCAGTCATGAAGAACTTGTTGCTATTACAGAGAACCCACGTCCAGTTCCTAGCACCCACATGGCAGATCACAACCATCTGTTAACTGCAATTCCAGGGAATCCAATGTCTTCTGACCTCCGAAGACACATCTGTGTACACATACATACACTCATACACATAAAATAAAAATTTAAACTTAAAAAATAAATAATTTTTCTAAGAGTGAGAAGGGCTTAAGAGTTGGCTAAATGGTCAAGAGTATGTGTTACTCTTCCAGAGGACCTAAGTTTAATTCCCAACACCCACATAGCAGCTCACAACCATCTGTAACTCCAGTCCCAGGGGATCCAATGTCCTATTCTGACCTCTAATAAGACCCGGAACACACATGATACACAAATGCAGGCAAAGTACTCATCCATAAAATAAATAAATCTAAAAGTATTTTGTACACGACAGAAAAGAACTCTATAAAGTAGAAAGTTGTGTTGTGCACTCCAAAATAGTGATTATGTAAACTACTTTGTGAGAAACCTTCCAATATTGTCAAGAATCTTTTAAGCTTGGTAGGCAAACTCATTTAAGAACCCATAGAAAAGTGTGTATTACTACAAAGATCACAAGGTATAGATCATCCTTTAAAGATCTGAAAAAGCTAAAACTTGATTTTTAGATTATTTTCCTAAAACAAATTAAATGGCAACTTGTTGCTACCTAAATTGAGAAACAGTATCTCCAAGAAAAAAATTCCTATTATTTTAAGAGCCTTGTAATCTGTTAAACTGACCTTTATGACAAATATTCAGAGTACCTGATACTTTGTTTCTGCCAGTTATCCTTACACTAATCCTAACCCACTTAAGGAGCTTTCCAGTTTAACAAAATGATACCTACATTACCTTGATGTTTCCTACACTGACCAGTTCAGCTTGATATGCATTCAAATATTACTGTCAAATATTACTGTCATAACTTACAAACCAATACAGAAAGCTTATGCAATTATATACCAAGTTTCAGTATGAATACATGACTGTCAATTATGCATTCATTAAATAAATGCCATTAATTAAATAGTCTGCAAATAATTACAGGTAGGCTGTAAATAGCCCAACCAACACTTTAATTCTTGGACAATGTAATGGGTAGCTTTTTACCATAAATTAGCTCTCTGGATACCACATTTTAAAGATATGCACAGTATTATCAGTCATTAACATCAATTTCAAAGAACTCAAAGTATCACCAATGAGTTTTAAAGCAAAAATGAACAAAAACCCTTTCAAATACACAGAATATAGGTAATATATAAACAAAACTAAATGTTGCAAGATCTAAGTGAGGAAAAGATTAACTCTACATCCTGCCAAACAATAAAAACTTAAGCATGTGACCCCATCATTCTATTCAAGTCACAGAAATTTACCTCTGAACCTGTTTTTAACAACCTAAACCACGTAAAGAGAGTCAATATTGTCTTTTGTAACAGAATCCACAGAAAACCTATTCAATGAAAAGAAAACAGGAAACTTAAAATTACCCATCATGATGGCTTACTCTGAGGTTGAATCAGAAAGATGAACTACCAGCCACCTGGGACTAGAGTAAGACCCTGTTCAAACAAACAAAACAAGTGCCTACATATGTATTGCTGCAGCTTTATTCTGTGACAGACATATGAACATGTTATGTGATCTCTTACTATAATTTTGTTACAAGGAACATATCTAATTTTTTTTTAGCAAAGAACATATTAACTGCATAAAACTTTCTCCAAGCAATTGTGACTATAATTGTTTATAAGATAATTTTCCAAACTAAGAAACACATTTAAAAAAAAATCCATCAAATAAAAATCTAATTTTCAAGCACAAGACATATGTATTTATTTAGCATGTGTTTGGGGGTTGGGGGTGGGGGAGGTGAGGGAGTTGTTGAAGGGAATCAAAACTCAAGTCCTCAGGCTTGTCAACAAGTGCCTTTTCTTGATGAGTCATCTTGCCAGTCTTCATGCTACTATTTCTATAGCTACTTTTTCCAACCAAAACACTAAAGTTCTTTAGCACTGAAAATGGAGATTCTCTTTAAGTCCTTACAAATAGCACACATTCTTTTTCACATATCACCAATAATCCAACTATTGGAACACAAACAAGCCAGCTCTAAAAACTGACCTAATGTTGTCCTTATATATGCAAAACCAAGTTTAGGAAAAGTGTTTGGGTGGATCTTAAGCTACTTTCATTATGCTCCCCCCAAATAAAAATGCCAAGCATTTCCATAATATCACTTTAAAAATAAATTCTTAATTTTTCAAATAATGAAAAATTATAATGCCTAAGTATTTTATAAAACCTTTCTATTAAAAGAACTATCAAAAAAATCCAACCAGAATACTTAAGAGAAACTTAACAGTAAGATTATTAAAACAAACAACTATAGGGCCTGGGATGTGACTCAGCCAGTAATCACTTACTTATAGCTAAACCTGACCAGTTGGGTTCAATCCCTGTGACAGAGGAAGGCAAGAACTTTCCACTGATGCTTGCTAGTATGCCTGCTCTTGCCTGCGTGATCACTCGATCTTGCTTATAAATTCATTCATATTCTCTCATTCTCTTTCTCTCTCTCTCTCTCACACACACACACACACACACACACACACACACACACACTCTCACCCCCACCTCCCTCACACACACAAAATGTGACAACAAAAAAACGTATTTCATTTTAAAAATTTATCTTTATTGTGCACTTCTGTGTGTGTGTGCCTATGTGCAAATAAATATGTGCAGATAGCCATAGAGGCCAGAAATAGATCAGCACCCCTGAAGCTAGAGTGCTAATAAAGCTGTTGTATGCCTCCCAGTGTTGGTGCTGGGAACCAAACTCTACAAGACCAGTACTGGCTCTTAACTGCTGAGCCATCTCTCTAGCTCCAGTATTTCAATGATATATTACCTTCCCCTCACAAAGAGACAAGATACCCCAGATTGACAGAGCAACTTTCCTCAGGCCTCTACCATATTATTACTCTAATGATACTACATAGTACTACCTTATTTATACTTTTTTACCTTCCTTCTCTGTATATACTCCTAATTCAAATCCTTATCTAATTAAAAAATATACACCCAAAAGTTTTCAAATTTGTACTAAGTAATCATCATAGTTAATTTCTGCCTAAAAAGGTTTCACTTAATTATTTCTCATCAATTCCAATGTAATTAGGAAAACAAAAATAATGAAATGGAGAGATGGCTCAGTGGTTAAGAGAACTGGCTGCTCTTCTAGAGAATTCAGGTTCAATTCCAAGCACCCACAAGGACAATTCACAACTGGATGTAACTCCAGTTCTAAGGGATCAGATTAGAGAAGCTCTTCTGGCCTCCTCAGTCACCACCAGAGTGGTACACAGATATACATATAGGCAAAACACCCACAGACATAAAATAAGTAATAACAACAATAATGATAATAATACGGGTTGGCATTAAAGAGAAAACTGTTAAGGATCATGCTATATTACAAGAATTCTAAAGCAAGCTCTAGTTCCTTTACAGCCTTATTTAAGGTATTACTACAAGACTGTATTACTATTTTCTTGAAATTCAAAACACCATACTATATATCGAATGACAATCCTGCAAGCAAACCTTTCAATGACTCTTACATAATGGAATCTTACAAAAGTATGCAGAGTCCAGAAAAAAAATCTGAAATACAGCAGCCTTGCACATGTTAAGGGACAAATAAAAAATACCTATGGAATGGTTTTAGTTTTCCAAAACGTTAGATGTGGACTTTAAAACTTTAAAGACAGAGTAAAACACAAGGGAAAGAATTTTTTCTCAAGACAAGTAGGAGTGACTAAATTTCTGCAAGAGAGGTGAAATATGTTTTGGCACAGACTAAATTTTTCTGGGAATAACAGAACAAAATTTATAACTAAAAAAGGAATCCTAGAAATTGTTCTATTATGTGTTCAGTAAAACTGCCTGAACAAACCCAAAATACCATAGAGAAAAGCCAATACTTTTTAAAGAGTTACATAGGAAATAATTCTGAAAGCAACATCATATTCCACTCCCCAAATTTCATATCCAAACATACTGATTCTCAGGACAGTTAGAGGATGGATTAAAACTTAATAATTTACCACCTCATTCCAAGGACTGTAATTCAGTCATTCTACTCAGAATTCAATTCAAACAGAAGATGTAAGGTTTTATTTTATCAAGCATAAATTTATATTACACATTTTACTGAAATGTTCAAGCTAATAAGGGCATAATCAAGATCCATGTAGGTGTTCAAAGTACAGAATATAAAATGTTTTAGCATTAAAGCTGTTGGGCTCTGATAGATCCTAAGGAGCCAGAACTAATTAAGATTTTTTTTTAATCAATATACCATCCGACATTTATAAAGTCATAATTCTTCCCCCAAACAAAATGAAGCTTCAGAATTTTTTTTCATGTTTAAGATGTGACTGTATTCAAATAAGAAAAAACAAAATAATGCACATTTAGAAAATTTTGAAAATGCTCAATTTTTAAAATATGAACTCAGTTGATAATAACTGTAGGTTTTACTATTATGATATAATATCCAATGTTAAGCACCACCCACTGTGATTCTGATTATAAGCATTCTAAGATATGAAATTATAAACTAGCACTTTACACAAGCACTTAAAACAAATTCCACTTATTTCTTCATCACTGTAACCAAAAGAAATAAATTTAGCCTAAGTTCCCAAATGAATTATCCTTGCAAGCAACTTTATTAACCCAATGTAAACTAGCAATGTTTACTCCAAAGTAAAATGGCCCTTAAATTCAAACACTATATGTATCTTTGGAATGACAACTTCACTGTAATCTAGTCTTTGTACATAAAATACTTCAAATAGGTTGGAGAAAAATCTTAAAAACGGGGGCCAACAACTATTGATATTTATATAATTCCAGAGCTAGTTACTGAACATTTTTCTAGCGATGATTTTAATGAAAGCAAATTCATACCCTCACTGTCAAAGTTCAATTCAAATTTTCTTACCATTCAAAGAAAATGGACCTGTAGAAAAAGATTATAACTGTTTTGCCTTCTAGTCATTGTCTGCAATCACCAGTTCTTACATTTTGATACTTTAAAATAAAAACATAACATTTTGTGATCACAGATAAAAAAAACAATCCCGCCAAACCAAAATACACTAAAAAAGAAACAAAATAATCAACTTTTTAAAAAGCTGTTAAGCTTTAGTCGTCTTTCTTAAACTTCTCAATTGCAACAATAGAGCTAACTGTGTCAAATCAAACCTAGAGATTTCGGCCAAAAAAGAAAATGTCTAATGAATGCAACATCTATCATACACGCTCCAAGTTCCAGAGTCCCAATTAACAAAAAAGCCTCTTCCTGCCATTCCAATCACACTTTGGTCAGGAAATATCGACTGAAGCAGACAGACTAAGACTCCAGCCTTTGTTCAACAGCTTACGATGGGTAACTAAATGTGCTACAGGTTGATAAGCATTTACCAGGCTTATGCATGATATTTCAAAGCTAGAGAAGGGAACAAAAATTCTACAAGCAAAAAAATCTGTGATCACTTATTAACTACCGAGCTACATACTCCAAAGGAGAGGCCTATTCTTCTTTGATACTATTTATTTCCATGTTTACCTCTCCTTCCTCCCCAAACTGCCCCCCCTTCACTTTCTCCTCCCACCCTGTCCCGCCATCTTGGGCCGACAGAAGCAGCCATTACTTAACTAAATGACAGTACCAACAACTTTGCACACAGATAAACAAGAGAATACACCTGGAATCCCCCCAACTGGCCCTGACAGACTCACAGGAAATGAAGCTCCAGAAAACGAACTCTATACAACTGTGGTGGCTCTATGGCAGAAAGACCCAAAAAGTAAACAAGTCACCTAAGTTCAGGTAAAGCACACTCCGATTGAGATACACGTCAACAAGCCCATGCAAACTCTTTACCGACCTAAACTACGTGCAACTTCCCCCTTCAGGGAGCGGAGACAAGCAGCCATCCCGAAATGTTTGGTTAACAGCAGACACAACGAACAGCCTGCCAAAACAGCCTTAAAAAGCAGGGGAGATAACGAGCGGGGGGATTTAAGGGAATCGGCACCCGTTTACGAACTCATGAGCCTCCCTAGGCACCTCAGAGATCATCGGCCTAGCCCCCAAGGGCGGTAAAATCGGAGGCAAAATGAGCTTGGCCCCAAATGCACTGCTGCCTCTGTTCTCTGGCTCCAAGAGAAGTAATCTCTCAAGAGAGCAAGCGAGGTACCAGGGGGTGAAGGGGAGCGCAGTAGCAGGAAATAGTTTTCCGGAAGCCCTCCGGCCGTCGTTGGAAGCTACGATGAGTGGTGACCCGGCCCCGGGGTCCCGGGAGAGCGCGCCTCTGGCCCGAGAGACCGTGTCCGCGCTCCGGCCCGCGGCTGCCTTACCTTGCCCAGCAGGGCCTTCATCCTGGCGCCATCTTCATGAAACCTCACGAACCCGAAAAGGCGGCTGCGGAGAAAGACACAGGCGGCTCGTTAGTGCTCCGGCAACGCCGCCGACCCGTCCAAGCCAAAGCCGGAGGCCCCGGCGCCAGCCGCGCCGAGAGCGCCAAGCCGAGGTGCCCGCCCCGCCGCCGCCACAAGCGAGCCGCACTCCGGCCTCCTCCGAGAGCGGCGCCTGCCTGTCCCGAGCCGCCCCGGCTGCTGCCCGCTCCCCGTACCTGTCCAGACCGCCGAGCG
Source organism: Arvicanthis niloticus (assembly GCF_011762505.2). NCBI lineage: Eukaryota > Metazoa > Chordata > Mammalia > Rodentia > Muridae > Arvicanthis > Arvicanthis niloticus. The sequence goes on from NC_047679.1 coordinate 2,994,583, forward strand.
CCTCCCTTTCCTCGGCTGTCAGGCTGGGGGACGCCTCCTCGCTCTCGCCGCTCGCTTTTCCCGCCGCCATTTTCTTTTCCTCATCACCGAAAGCGGCGGCGGCGGCGGTAGCGAGCGACACTCCGCAGGATTTCATGGAAACGCAGCGAATTCACAACTCAAACGCCGACACCCCCCTTCCCGGGCCGGAGCCCGCAAGGACGCCTCCGATCTCCGCACGGGACCGGCACACCAACTTTATCTCTGCCTCCTCCTCTGCCGCGAGAGGCGGCGGCGAAAAAAAATCCTAACGCGGTAGAGGTGAAGGCAGCAGCAGCAGAGGCTTGGGGAGCCACTGGGTCGGGAGCGACGACGGCTCGGCTGTAGGGTCACATCGCGGGGGTGGGAAGGGGACAGCCACGGGCAGGGACGGTGGGGATGGCCGGAGCGCGCGAGGAGCGGGAGCTCTGGTGGGATTCGTAGGAGACACAAACTTCCCCGGCACCAGCACAAAGTTGTTGTAATTGTGTCACACAGCGAACCCCACGCCGCTGCCGTGACCCCCCCTCCCTGCCCGGTCGGAGCAGCCAATCGAAGCAGTCCCCTCACCTCACGTGACCTTTGTTGACTCGCGTCAGTCGTGGCTCCACTTAACTTGCTAGCTGCTTTAGCACCGCCCACCGAGGCCGTTACCGACCCGGGAGCGGGATGCTCGCCAGTTCTAGTCGGTGGTTGGCTGATGGGCGCGTCTGTCCTGAGTAGGGTTGTTACCGAGTGGGAGCAGCGGGTTAGGTTGTGCTACTTAAATACGCGGGCAGAGAATGGAGGGTCCCGGCCGTGTCCCTTCGGGAGCCTTGGTGGGATCGGGAGGGGGAGGGGAGCGCTCGAGCAGGGCGAGGTCCGGCACCGCCCGCGGCGGGCGCCACGGAGGACGCCAAGGACAGCCTCTAGCTATCCGGAAGCCCTAGGATAGGCCAAGACTGTGATTTCGGTGGTCCGGCCCGCGCTCGCGCACTCCGGGAATAGCGATTTCCTACACGGCCGGACACTAGCTGAGTCGCGGGGAGGGAACACTCGGTCCCAGACCTCTGTCCTCGGAAGAAGGCGCACTCTTTGCCCCCGCTGGAAATAATAACCTCTACGAGGAGTGCGCCTGAGAAGCAGCAGCCGGTCCCATAGCCCGCAGCCCGGGCACCGCCCTAGACAAGGCCGCACGGGCAGTCCGAAGCACCATACCCTCAGTGAAGGGGAAGGGGGAAAGGTCCCCTGACCCCGGCCCAAACACCCCAGCCAGGAAGGAATGAAGAGTCGCCTGCGGGGGTCTGGCGCGCAGGCTCCGACACCCCGCCGCCAAAGGTCTGGCTGTTGGCAGCACTTTTGGGCCAGATATTCCTGCTGCTTGCATATACCCTGCGCCCTAGCAGTAATTCGTTATACTGTAAGGAAAAAAAAAAAAAAAGCAGTGAAATTTGTCGAGGGGGATTTCAGACTGTTGGCTTCTGTTGCTGTCATCTCAGTGGGTCCTCCATGGAAGAGTAAGAGCTGCATGTGAACTAGCCTTAGAGAAATAGAATCCTCAACACAGCTTCCTGCCCAGAAAAGCCTTTTTCTGCTTCCCCTACCTACGAAACCCTTAGCAGTAACATTTATTTGTTCTGTCCCTCAGGTGCGAATAAGTCTGGCGTTTGATCCATAGTATAATCAGGAGATAGACCAAACCTTCCATCGACTATTTTGGAAAGACAGATATAATCAATAAATGTACTATATGAAAAAAAGTTCCCTTTATAAACTGAGTTTTATATGTTTTATATAAGTTTACACCTGTAATCAATAGGATATATTTAAATTTAGATTTCAGAATATGCACGTGCTGACTCAGTAAATCCTAGCTGCATTCAATGAGAGACTATAAAAATCCCAACTCATTTTGCAGACAGACAAAGCTTTAAATTGTTGCCTGGAGACTAGTAACTAGATGAATAAACTCTAGTTTTATATGGATTATATTTTGTGTTTAATTACACTTTTACAAAACATGTTCTTTGGTGTTCTATTTTACTTGAATGAGTAAGTACAGGGGACTGAATATTTTCTATAGCTAAATTAACATACAAATTGTTAAGTGTCACAAATGGTGACCTTCAAAACCTGGGAGGCTTTTGGCCCCATTACCTCATGGACACTTTCACAAACAGAAATCAAATCTGTCAGTATTTGGCCACGTCCCCAAAGTTACTGGTTCCTGTTTTAGTCCCTTTCCAAGAATGATATAAGGCAACCCTTATCCCAGTGCCTTCCTGCTCTCCATTGATAATGTTACAGTTTTAGAGATAACGTGATAAGGAGGGGTTGGAGTCTAGCTAGCACAGCTGTTTTCTGATCCGTTGTACAAGCCCTGTGACCTCCAAACCAAAGCTGTTGTTTTTGATTTGGGGAAATTCTAGTTTGTTGGTGCACAGGTTTTATGAGACAGGGTCTTGCTCTGTAGCCCAGGCTGGCATCTGTGTTCTCCTGCCTCAGACTCCTCAGTTCTGGAATAATAGACATGTACCACCATGCCTGGCTAAACCCGGCCAACTACAAACTACAAAGATTTATCCTCCATCAAAGATGAGGCAGTTTTCATATAATAAGTCTTACATGTCTATGTAATTTTTGGCAATTACATAGTTTATCATCTGTCAAATGTATGTAAAATTAGTGTGGAGCCTTTCTCATTCACTGTGGAACGTTAATGCAACTTTAAATTTACAACATATAAAAATGTTAAAATTTTGTTTTATAGTAATTCTTACTATAGCTGGGCGGTGGTGGCGCACGCCTTTAATCCCAGCACTTGGGAGGCAGAAGCAGGTAGATCTATGAGTTCAAGGTCAGCCTGGTCTACAGCTCACTTGGTAGAGTGCTGGGTTGACAGTCATGCTAGGCTACAAGTGAGGACATTAAAATGTAGAAGGCAGAGTAGTATCACAATAGGAGCCTGGTCTGTGTTACATCACACAAATCTAATCTCTACCACTTTATAGTGGGGCAACCAACCTTGGTCCCTCAAAATATTTGCCAGAGTCCAAAACTGATTCCTGCAAGTTGTTATCTAACTTCCACAGACTTACTATGACACACACATGCCCACACACACACACACACACACACACAAATAAGTATAAAAAAATTACCAAAGCACTTAATGACATTATTTTATAGATTAGATGCTGTAGTCAGCATGGGAGCTCACACCTTTAGTCCCAGCAATCAAGATGCAGAGGCAGATGGATCTCTGAGTCTGAGGCCAGCCTAGGCTACACAAAGAAACCTTGTCTTGAAAAACAAACAAACAAACAAACACACACACACACAAGATATAAAAAAAGAAACATTATATATTATAAGATAAACAAAGTACTAGATATATAATACAGAATTCAAAGCCTTATTAAAACTCAGGGTGTGATTAGCATACTCAGGGCCTTTTAATTTCCAGCATCAAATAAAAAAGTAAAATTTATAATTTTGATATTTGAGATCTTTTCTTGCTTACATATATGGGATCTAAATTGTCACTGAATTACACTAAGACTCATTTCTTCCTATTCTTTACCCTCCCCATAAGGCCTAACACAGCAATCATAATTCATTTCTTGTTTAGGTATATAACCACAGCATTGGTATACCTCTCATTTATTCAAAAGTGAAAAATTATACCAAGTCTAGATTTTTTTTATAGTTCTAGCAACACTATAGAAGCTGGAGAAAAATTAATCTGATAAAACTGCACAGGTAAATCAGTATTTTAAAACTATGTAAAATTCAATTTATGGACTACTTCATGAGTAATTTGAAACAGTATTACACATGGTGTAAGTTCTATCAAATTTTATATATATATATATAAAACAGTATTTTCTAGACAAGATTATCCAACAGCTGGCAGAATGAAAAATGGGCTAAGGTTATCCTGAGATAAGGAGCCACTATAAATCTTCACTTGTAAGAATAGATTGGGAACTTCTGCTTTACTTTACCAGGCTTAATGTACACCCTGCCAGCATTTATGAGGGGTCATTCACCTTCCCCTGAATTGGTGTCAAAGGAGGTCTAGTGTCAAGTCAAGATTTTCACTAGTTCCACTACCCCAAGTTTGTCAGTGGAAGCAATATGGGGACTAATAATTTATTTCTTATACCTCCCCACCAGGTTGCTATAATTGGAGGCCAAATTCCATCCTCATGAATCAATGACCAGAAAACACTGCCTCTCCAATCAGTGTAATTAATAATTGGGGAACCAACGTCTACTAATATAGGGCATGAAGGAGGCAGGGCCTCTGCCCAATACTAGAGCAAGTAGAGAATCCCTATAAAATAAAAGATTTACACAAGATCCGTAGTCACAAAAGGTTCAGGTTTCAGTTTTTCAAACTCAGGTTAATCTTAAGTGAGAAAAGGTGATCAATAAATGCAAACAGACAGTTTGGATATTTGAATTGTCTAGCAAAGATTTTGAAGCAGTCATTATAAATGCTTCAATAAGCTATTATAAATCCACTTGAAATAATGAAAAACTAAAAAGTATCAGCAGAGAAAGAAGAAGCTTCAGAGAGAAAAAAAGATAACAAAGAATTGCTTTTTTCTCACCCTGCTAGAGCAGGGAACACACTGAATTGGGGATGGACTACATGTCCTATAATTTATATTTATGCAAAATAAAGGAGCATACATTTAGTCTGAAACAGAAAAATAATCCCACACAAATTGACAATCCAGCAAAGGCTAGGAAGAATTTTTTTTTTAAGATAGAGTCTCATTGTGTAACCAAGCTACCAACTCTATGTCCTCTTGCTGAGGATCTCTAGATCTGGGATTATAGGCTGATGTTAACTCCCAGAAGATATTCTGTTGGAAAGGAAAATGTCCCAGAGCCAAGACCTATCCTTATGTGGCTTCAGGGTCAAGTGGGAGGCAGTAACAGGGTACCACCCATAGTATCAAAGGGGAGTCTTTTTAATGTAACCTTTAAAAAAAAAATCAGTGTATGAGCTCAATGGCATAATGGAGGGAAAGAAATGTGGAGGCAAAAGAAAAATACAAGTGAGTAGGCAATAAAACTTCCAAAATTAGCATGATCCTTGTCTTGAAGCTACACTTTCTTTGAGAATTGTATAAATAAATGTTATACTATAATACAGAGCATTATGGGGTTTGTTCAAATTCAGGTAGGATCTCATAGAAGAAACATCATTGTTAACTTAGATAAAGGAAGTCACATAGTGAATGGAAATTAAAATGGTAGAAGCTGGGCTGTCAAGGAAAGGGTTGCATGTAGAGCAGAAACAAGTTTCTTATCCATAAAAGTACAAACACCTAAAAATATGGAAATGATGATTAATTCAAAAAATTAGAAATGGGGCCTAGGGTTAGGTAGTTAAGAGCATTTGCTGTTTTTTCACAGGACCTGAGTTCAATTTCTGGCATCCACACTGAGGCTCACAACCATCTGTAACTTCAGTTTCAGAAAATTCAATGCATTTTTCTGGCCTCTGTGCCTTCACACGTGTTATGCACAGGCAAAACACCTATATATAATAAAATAGTAATAATTTTTAAAAGGAATTTTAAAAGAAGTTTAGAATAGCTGTGGCCAAGATAAGGAAGAATATAAATGAAGTTGGAAGATAAAGCAATACTGTGAGTCTATAGCAACAGGCTAAAGTATCACATGAAGAGTTATATGAAACTATTAAAAGAACTTATGCTAAGAAATAATAACCATCACCATAGAGTTATTGGTGGTTCTAGTGTTGTTACTTTAAACTTGAAATTTTCTGGATAGGGTTTGTAGCTCAACGATAGAGTACTTACCATGCTCAAGGTCCTCAGTTTAATCCCTACTATTAGGCAGGATATTGGCTTTGGGAGGGACTGACCAACAGGCCCTGAAAGACAGTAGATAAAAACAATGAGTAAAGTAAAAAAGAATATAAAATAAATCAACATTGTCAGACTAAGCATTCATCATGTTACCAAAACAATGTGAACAATTAGAAAGATTTATATAATATTTCATCACAGAAGATTTCTTCATGAAATTAACTCAACAAACTAATTCTGAGTGGCTCATTTCTTAACCAAATAAGGGAAAGTATATAGTTAAATTGTGTTTGATTGTAACAGCCAAAAGAATGTGTCCAGAAAAAAGAAGCTTAGGTAAAACGGAAACTTCTAGTTTCTTTGGAAAGTTAATTATGTCAAATGATGTTCTTCTGGAGCACACAGGCGAAAAAGAATGTCTTGCTAAAACAGACACATGAAAGAAGGTTTTCCTGAAGTAGACATTGTTGCAACCGGCTCTGCTCTACCTGGCTTGAGACAAAAGACTTAAAAAGCCTGGTTAGTTACTATGTTGCGGCCTACTCCACTCTGCCTGGCTTCAACCTGCCACTCCGGTCTTCGGGTCAGGGTCTAGAGGGAGAGAGAGTGAGGATGAGGAGAAAAGACGCAAGGAATGGAGACAAGACAGATGTTCTGATCAAGTCTCTTTATTTGAAGGGAAATCTAGGGTATTTATACACTTTTGCCATGCCACCTGTAGGCGCATGGATATGACGTAAGCCTTGGAGGCGTGGCTAGCATGTGAATAGCTGCTTTCTAGCTGCTTTCTGCTAAAGGTCGGCTCCCAACAAGACATAGGTGAAAGGATGTTTCGCTATAGCAGACGCATGAAAGGACTCTTGATGAAGGATTATAAATATGACCCCACAGACAGTTGGAGACAAGAACTGCGGCTTGGTTTGGTTTGCTCCACCTTGCTATTCTTCCCTAAAGACACGCGTGTATCTTACATAGCATAATTGAGCTCAACTCGTGGTAATTGAGAGAAACTTGCCAAAGAACTGCATGTGAGGTTCCTGTGACAGCTTGCCACTTCCATGGCTTCACCTCAGGCTGGTTGGAGAGCCTTGCAATTTCTTCAGGATTGAACTACAGCTGTCTGCCTGCCTAGACTACTGGACTACAGTTGCTGAATTGTATTTGGTGTTTGCTATGGGACTGAACTGCTGATAAAGAAGATTGAGCTCGTCCACAAAGGACTATTGCTGAACAGATCCACTTCCCCTATATCCTAATAACTTTTCTCTTCCACTACCTCGGCTGGGTGGTGGGCTAGAGGAGACATTGAACCCTTATTAAAAGTAGGTTGCAAAAAATGAATGCCTACACTTAGGGCTAAAAAATTTTCATCAATGGTTAGTCGACCATGATGGTAGATACAGGTAGACACATGTTAAAGAGGATAAGGAAGTCCTTCCTGTCTGGGCCTGAGAACTGAGCAGATCCCCTGTAGCAGCTCTGCCCCCAATCTCACAAAACCCAGAGGAAGCTGGCCTCCCAGGAGCTCTAACCTGGGCAGTATCTTAGGCAAGGAGACAGCAACGCCCGCCCAGAACATGGAATAACTGGGACCCACTAGGACCCAGGAATTCAATCCTGGTTCCTTCTTGTCTGCGTCTGAGCACTGAGCAGATCTTGGGCCCAGTAGTAACACCCACCCCACACAGTTCTGATACAACCAAGATAATATGAAGAACAGGCTCCAGTCAAGAGACAGGGCAGGTAGCACTAAGGAGATATGTTGGGGGCTGACTTTTAGCAGAAAGCGGCTATCAGCTTTGCAGCCATCTTGAGCCATATACCCTGACATGAGACTTGGATTACAATAGCCTATAACAGCTGAGAACACTCCAATAATCTTGGTTTAGATACCTTGGGTGTGTGAGATTAAAGGTGTGTAACTTAAGAGTTTGACTTAGAAGTGTAGAGATCAGATTTAGAGACAAGACTTAAGCGCATGATTAAAGGTGTAACCAAAAGGCATGGCTTAGAAGTGAGAGATATAAAAGGCAGAGGCAGACAGAGATCAGAGAATCAGACAGAGGAGACAGAGAAGCAGACACTTAGAGGAAGAGAGACTGAAGAATAAACGGGATTGAACCACACTCTGTCTGGTCTCCATTCTTTGAGTCTGTCCTCACTCTCTATTGCTGAACCCCGACCCACGGACCGGAGCGGCAGCTAGGACCGGGATACAGTGGCCTCCAAACACGGGGCAGCCCGGGCCTCAACATTTTGCTCAGGCCGCAACATTTTTTGGCCACCTGAACGTGGGGCTAGTGCGGTTCTCAACAGAGATACAGATGGCAAGAGGCACGTGCAAAAACATAAACATCAGCAATCAGGGTACTTGGCATCATTAGAACCTAGTTCTCCCACATTAGAAAGTCCTGAATTCCACATATCACTGGGAAAGCAAGATTCATATTTAAAATCACTTCTAATGATGATGATAGAGGACTTTAAGAAGGACATAAATAACACTCTCAAAGAATTTGAGGAGAACACGGGTAAACAGGTAGAAGCCCTTATAGAGGAAACACAAAAATCCCTTAAAGAATTATAAGAGAACACAACCAAAGTGGTGAAGGAATTGAACAAAACCATCCAGTACATAAAAATGAAAGTAAAAACAAAGAATTCTCAAAGGGAGACTACCCTGAAGATAGAAAACCTAGGAAAGAAATCAGGAGTCATAGACACAATCATCACCAACAGAATACAAGAGATAGAAGAGAGGATCTCAGGTAAAGAAGATACCATAAAAAAACATTGACACAACAGTCAAAGAAAATGCAAAATGCAAAAAGTTCTTAACAGAAAACATCCAGGAAATCCAGGACACAATGAGAAGACCAAACCTAAGGATAATAGGTATAGATGAGAGTGAAGATTCCCAACTTAAAGGGCCAATAAATATCTTCAACAAAATTATAGAAGAAAACTTCCCTAATCTAAAGAACATGATGGCCATAAACATACAAGAAGCCTATAGAATGCCAAAAAGACTAGACCAGAAAAGAAATACCTCCTGTCACATAATAATCAAAACACCAAGTGCACAAAACAAAGAAAGAATATTAAATGCAGTAAGGGAGAAAGGCCAAGTAACATATAAAGGCAGACCTATCAGAATTACACCAGACTTCTCACCAGATACTATAAACGCTAGAAGATGCTGGGCAGATGTCATACAGACCCTAAGAGAACACAAATGCCAGCCCAGGCTACTATACCCAGCAAATCTCTCAATTACCATAGATGGAGAAACCAAGATATTCCACGACAAAACCAAATTTACACAATATCTTTCCACAAACCCAGCACTACAAAGGATAATAGTGGGAAAGCTCCAATACAAGGAGGGAAATTATACCCTGGAAAGAGCAAGAAAGTAATCCTCTTCCAACAAATCCAAAAGAAGATAGCCACACAAAGCTAATTCCACTACTAATAACAAAAATAATAGAAATCACTGTTCCTTAATACTTCTTAACATCAATGGACTCAATTCCCCAATTAAAAGACATAGGCTAATGGACTGGATACATAAACAGAACCCAGCATTTTGCTGCATACAGGAAACCCACCTCAGTGACAAAGACAGACTCTACCTTAGAGTAAAAGGCTGGAAAACAATTTTTCAAGCTAATGGTCTTAAGAAAAAAGCTGGAGTAATCACTCTAAAATCTCCACCCCAAGAACACAAAGGGAGGGATGACTCATGGTTCCACCTGTATAGGTAGTTGAGGATGGCCTTGTCAGGCATCAGGGAAGTGGAGGGCCTTGGTCCCTGAAAGTTTGGATTCCCTAGTGTTGGGGAATTCGAGAGCAGGGAGGCAGTAATGGAAGGATGGTGGGAGCATACCCACATTGTAATAGAAAGAGGGGGGATGGGGTAAGGAGTTTTGGAGGGGAACGGGAGAGGAGATATCATTGAAAGGTAAATAAATAAAATATCCAATTTAAAAAACAGATAATGGGTCTGGCAATTGTAGTTGAGCAGTTGAGACTTTTTGTCAACAATTTATTATGGAGATTTCATATAATCCTCAAGGACAAGGTATTGTGGGAGAGACCCATGGAACTTAAAAAGATTGGTTAGACATACTGTTGCTGAGACAAAGAATGATGCTGATCTGTGAGCTTGCTGAGTACCCTGACAAGGGTGACTAGGGAATTGTATTGGACATACGTTGCTGACCCACCTTTGCTTGACTATATCCCAGATGGAACAAGCTGCCTTGCCTCAAGTTTTTAGACCTTGTCGGATAGAGAATCAAAAAGAGAAGTTATGTCTCTTGTATTCTTCTTAAAGGTTCCCAGCTATTAGGACTCAATCATGTACTGGTCTAGAAATCAATCCAATGTGGGACATATCAGTCTACTTTTAGAAGACTGGATCTGGACTTTGTCAGAGACATATTTGGAAGCTAGCTGTAGCTCATTATGATGTTAGCATAACAAGAGATAATGTTGGAACAGGATCTGGATTTCAAACAAGGGTTAGTGCATGTTTTAAGGCTCTTTGAATTGTCAAGCTAAAATTGGTTTTCTCTCTTCTACAGCATTTATTGTAAGTTGCATTGACTGTATAATTTCCAATTGTGTTAGTGTGTTGAAATCTGGCATGTCTGTTATAAGGGTCTATCAACCAGCTTTTGTCTTACTGCCCTGAGTATTAGAAAACCTTGATTTTCTGAAAAAAGCTTGAAAGTGCTGGAAGAAATGAGGTAGGCTTTAAGCAGAAGCAAGAGGGTAGCAGGCTTGATTATTGCTGGTATAACAGCTTTAATTCCATTAATTGCTAGTACCACTGCTTCTGCAGTAGCATTGACACAACGAGTTAAGACAACTATTTTTGTTAACCATCTAGCAAAAAATGTTACTAATGTATTGAGCATACAAAAGGATTTATACAAGTATCTGGAACAATGAATGATGCTCTATAACCCATACAAATTATCTGAAGGAGGTTCAGGGTTTAAGAGTTAGGAGCCATCCCAAGTGTCATGACAAATATTATTGGAGTAGTGTTACTTTTGAAATTCACAATGGTTGTCATTATAATTAGAAAAAAGTTTAAAGAAACCAGTAGGATATTTGGCATTTTCCTAACACCTCTCTGGGTATGTTAACTTTGCATAGTGAGATTATGAATGTAAAGAATGGTGCTCAGTTGATCTTTGATGCTGCAGATAATGCCGATAAAATTATCCATGGCCTGAGTTCAGTACTTTCATTTTGGACAAACCTCAGGAATGGCATATAATAACTTGATCAGGCTAGCCTTTCTTGTCCTGGGAATACTTTTATTCCTGCTCATCATATTAAATCTTATCTTTAACAACATCAGTATGTTGGCAGCCAAAGTACATGGCTTAAACCTGAAAATGGACCCCCAGACAAAGTTATTAAATTAACAGGCTGGCAAGCCAAGGACAGGTAAGATTCTGCACAAAGCCTTACCAACCTAAGACAGAAGTACATTGCCTTTGATAATGCATATTCCATGATGGGTAATAAAGGCATTCTTGTCAGAACGACCTAAGACAGGCTCAGTCTTGTTAATGAAATAAAAAGGGGGAGAGTTGGAGAGCCTTTGGGGCTGCTTAGCAAGAAGCTGACATGGGCCAATGGCAAAGAAAGGGGTTGCTTGACAGGAATATGACATTGGCCAAGGACAAGGAAGTAGGCTTCAAGCAGGAATCTGACATTAGACTAGAAGAAAAAAGTAATTTCAGGTACGAATCTAAATCTTAGGCAACAACATAGAAGTAATCTCAGGCAGGAATCTAAATATTAGGCTAGAACAAAAAAGTAATTTCAGACATGAAACTAAATTTTAGGCTAGAACAAGGAAGTAGGCTTCAAACATGAAAATGACCTTGGGCTAGGACAGGGAAGTAGGCTCATATACTTTGGTCATCCTGATAAGCTTCTAGAAACAGTGATCACCTGAGTGTTCAAGTAATTGGGTTTTATGCCCTGCTTTTCCTTTGACTATTTGTGTTTATTGTACTGCTTGTTCCTTGACCATTTGAATCTATTGTATTGCTAGACCCTCAACCTAGAACTGACCTTATTACATGCATGTAATCAAAATGGTATAAAAGCATAAAGGAAGAGGGGGTATAGGATAGGGAAGGGAAATGGGGAAAGGGAATGACATCTGTACTGTAAATAAAAAGTATTCAATAAAAAATTTAAAAAGAGGATAAGGAAGAGTTGTAAGCCTAAGTCCAGTCTTGATTAAACCTTTAAAAAGAAAATAATTTAAAAACAAAGCCATTGTAAGAATCTGTTCTCAGTCATATGCCACCAAGTAAAACCTTCAGTACCAGGAATAAGTTACTTCTTGAGTCCCTGGCCACAGGGATTCCATAAACTCTCCCCTCAAAGGCTATTGGTTAGTCTCCACAACCTTATGTTAAGTCCATATTGCTAAAGACACTATTTACTTATGTCCTCAAACATGGAAAAATAGAGCTGGGGCCTAGCGAGAAGCTTTACCTCTCTAGAGCAGCCTTCATGATGTGGAAGGTGGGAGGTACTGTGTATGCTAGTAGAGGGGAAAAGTAATCATGAATATCGCCAAGCCTCAAGCACTGCAACCTACAGCAGAGACCTGCCTGCAAAGTATACTTTACAATAATGGCATGAATGTTATGGGAGTAACCAACCACTTTTTTTTTTTTTTTAAGTTTTAAGGCCCACTCTTATATGGAACTCATACCTGACACTGCTAAAGTGCTCAAGAACCTGTGGCTCTGTAACAATCGAATACTACTGTTATTCTGCTAAAGGAAGAAAGCAATAAAATGACTTTTAATGAGATAATACTATACCCGTAGATCAGTGCATCACTCAACCCTCACCAGAGATATTTCTTCTTCCAGTAAATGTATGTCTCTAAAACAGAGACCCACAGCTGGACAGTGTTCAGAGAGTCTTGCAAAGAAACACTTTGGAGCAGTCAGCCTTTTGTGGTATGTCCTCCTCAAATCCCTTTCTTCAAGGATCAGGGATCTATGTAAAAGGGAAGGCAGAAAGATTATAAGAGCAAGAAGTCATCAATGGTTCCAAGGAGACAGTCTTCCAGACAAACCAGGACTGATAAACATATGAACTCATAGAGATTGTAACAGCACACATAACCTGCAACGGTTTCAAACCAGAAAAAAATTTCTAGCATGGAGAAGGCAATTGAACACAGAATCCTACCCTAACTAAGAAGCTAGTTGTAACTGATACCTACGGAGAAACGAAAAATCAGAGTTTTTTCCCAATGGAATATGTAGAGAGTGGTGTTATTTTCTTAATTGGTTCTTGATTGTGTCAATAAAAAGGCTGAAGCCAGTTAATTGCTGGGCAAAAAGAAAAAGGTGGGAACTTCCGGGTCCCAGAAAGTAAAGAAGGGAGCAGGGAGATGAGAGAAGATTCAGACCAGGCTTTGGGACAAGTTGGAAACTGCAGTCATATAGATCTTGGGACACCTAGGGTTTGTAGCCTCCCCAGCAGGTAGGGGGTCAAGGGGGTTCAAGGGAGCTAGTTAATAGGATAAGGGCAGGAAATTCTTCGCTTAGCCATTGAGTTATTTGGCTAGTTTTAAAATAATAAAACTATCTAGTGTTTTCCAGCTGCAGAGCTAAGGTGGGCAGGAGGAGAAAGAGGGCAGCCAGGATGGTTGTTGGCAACTTGGTGAAGCTAGCCAGAATGGGATCCGGGAGTAATCGCAGCAAACAGGAAAAATGGCCAGGTGGCCATTGGCATTGCTGAGTGAGTCTGCCTGTGAATGATCTTGGAGTCTAGCTGAGAGCACAGCCCTGGGAAGGTGGTAGAGTGTGTTATGCCCAGTTCTCAGGAACTCCAGAGGAACGCCAGAAATTGCAAGTCTGATGTAAAAAGCAAAGAGCCTTTATTTTTTAGAGTCAAACTTGGTTCGCAAGCCTTGCCACTGAGCAGGTTAGGGATGGGATGCCCACATCCAGGGGCTCACAGTATATATACGCACATATGCAAAAGCAGGGATCTTCGAACTTTGGGGTTACATGATTGGGGAGGTGACAAGAGAAAGCCATCCTTTCATACAGTGGGGTGGAACTGTGCACCTGGGAGGGGACCTTTCTGACCTGGGAAGTAACTTTATGGTGCTAACAGGAACTAGTGTATTTTTACAAACTGGTCACAGCTGTTTGGAAACACTTAACTGTCCTTTTCTCATGGTCCAAGAGTGGGCCTCTTATCATTTCAAGGATGTTTTGTCCTTATTCCCTTCAAAAGCAGGAGCCATCTGCACCGGAGAAATGTTGGTTATGTACCAAGGAGAATGTCAGCCTCAGTGACACAGAGGCTAGGGTATGTTGCTTTTTGTCTGTTCCCAAAGCTGGCATCTGCCACCGCCCGCCCCGAGGGGGTTGTTAGGGGGAAGGGAGTGCCACCATGAAAAGGGGAATTGCAATATTCTGGCACCAGACTGGGCCCTCTCTGTTTGCCGTCTCCAGAAGGCTGGAGGTAGTATGCTGGGAAAGGGGGAAGGGGAGATCTTAACTGTGCAATCGGTGGGAAAGTGCAGAGGCAGGTTTCCTGCATCTCTTTATGTGTTTTTTAAAATTACATGCAACAGGAGTATCACTGGATATAATAACCATACCCCATGCCCAGTAGTAGTTGGACAACATAAAACTGACTTCATCTTTTGTTTTGTTTTTTTCTTAATGGAGGGGGTTTACTTTGTTTTGTTTTTGTTTCTTTTTTGTTTTGAATTTCATTGTGATTTTTTATTTCTTTGGAGGGAGAGAGGAAGAGAGGGAGGAAGGGGAAGGAAGAGAGAGAGAGAACATGAAGTTGGGTGGGTGGAGAAGTAGAGACAGTCTGGGAGGAGCTGGGAGCTGGGGAAGGGAAAGCAACACGACCAAAATATGTTCTATGAAAAAAAAATTAATTAAAAAAAAGTTTTGTCTAAAAATGCCTGTTCAGTTTTTATGGATGAAACTCTACCCTTTACTTGATTGTATGGAATGTTATGATAGGACATAGTAATATCGGTGGTCTGGTATAGAAATGGTGGGGAGACAAAAATATACAAGTGAGATAAACTCAGTATTTTAATAAAGTGGTAATAAAGAAAGTAATTAACTCTGAGTAGTTTCTCTTGGAACATCATCAATTAATAAATATTATTGATACTACCTAAATGTTAAAGAGTCTATGCCATGTTTGAAGGACTTAAACGATTAGCATTTGTGAATAATCCACATGAAACAGCTATAGGTGAAAATAGCTTTAGAGAAGCTAAGAATCACTTTTCAGCCACAGCAGTCATCTTCCAGTAACTCAAATGATAGACACAAAGAATAGAGGCAGTCGCTAAATGTTCTCTAGACATTTTAGGAAATATGGACTTGCTTCTTTGGCCACATACATATGAATCATACAAAAAGAATGATATTGTAGATATCAAGGGAATGGGCACTGTTTAAAAAGGAATGGCTCAGAAGTGTTGCCACGGCAAAACTGGAAGAGTTTGCAAAGTTATTCAGCGTGCTGTAGGCATCAGTAAACAAACAAGTTAAAGGCAATATTCTTGTCAAGAGAACTAATATGTGGATTGAGCCTATTCAGCACCCTAAGAAAGTGGGAGGAGTACGAAGAGGAGGAGTAAGGAGAGGAGGAGGAGAAGGAGAAGAGGAGCTAGGTGATGAGAGAGAAAGAGAGAGGGGGGCAAAACATGGAGGCAGATGTTCACATGTCTCCGACAGTCAAAGGCAGTTGATATATCTAGATTGATATTGACCATTACCAAACTTATAAAGCCTTTGATTAACATAAAAAATTGTATAAAAGCAAAAAGGAGAAGGGGGTATGGGATAGGGCTTTTCTAGGGAAGGAAAATGGGGAAAGGGAATGGCATCTGAAATGTAAATAAAATATCCAATAAAAAATAAATTTAAAAAAAAAATTTATATGTTACAAAAAAAAAAAAAAGCACTCTAAGAGCCAAATCAGCTTCCTGAAATGGGTAAAAAAAAATGAGAAGAAAAAAGGAATCCAAAGAGAAAATATACCTGGGTTTAGCTGAAACACCACCCTGCTCTACGCCCCCCCCCCAAAATACTTTGTTAGAACTAATAGAAGGAGCCTAAAAAAAATCATCTCCCTGATTTCTTATATATAAACATTTAGGAAATTTTTATGGCACCCAAATAAACTATACATGTGAGCTTCCTTTCAAATATAAAGATGCCAGAAATATATACTGCTACTTGAAGGATTGTGAAAGATTAAAAAAAAAAAGGATTATCAGTGTGTGTGTGTGTGTGTGTGTGTGTGTGTGTGTCTGTCTGTCTATCTGTAGGCTAGAAGATAACTATATGGAATTTGTTCTCCCCTTCCACATTTATGTGTAATTCTGGGCTTGAGCTCAAGTCACTTGGCTTGCACAGCAAACACCTTTACCTGCTAATCCATCTCACCAGTTCAGAAGACAAGTCCTTAAAAAAATTAGTTTATAATCTAATTTATAATAATTAATAATTAATTTATAATAAGCAGCCAAGAGATTGAAAAAAAAAGCTAGAGAATGAAAATGATCATAGAGCTCATGAAGAAATGCTGGATGTAGTGGTGTGCTTATAATTCCAGCACTGGGGAGGTGGATACAAGAGGATCCCTGAAGCTTGATGGTCTGCCAGTCTAAGCTAACTGGTAAGCTCCAGGCCAATGAAAGAGCCTTTCTCAAAGGAAGGTGGAATTCCTAAGGGTGACACATGAGGTTATCTTCTGGTTATCATACACATGTGCCTGGAAATGCATTTACACCCCTCCATAGACACACAGACACACATGAACATGCACAATCACACACACACACACACACACACACACACACATAAAGCAAGAATGGAGCTGTCATGGAATGAGGCATTGTCAAGCTGTGATGCTTAATCTTCACTGTCAACTTGATTAGATGGAGAATCAACTAGGAAACAATGCCTGGTCAGGTCTGTGAGAGTATTTCCAAAGATGTTTAATTGAGAAGAGAATATACCTTTTAACTCTGAGTAGTATACCAAAGGAGAAAGCTAGTTGAATACCAGAAAACAAAAAGAAAACTAAAAAACAAAACACACACACACAGACACACAACAACAACAAAAGCCCAAACTGAGTACTTACTAAAGTAATGGACTTACTTTATGAAATCAGAAAGTAGAAAAGTATATGGAGCACAAAGTACAAGTATCCCCTTTCCCTGGGAAGCTGCTTTCAACTAGAAGAATGGAATGCTTTCTAGAAGTAGAAGGAGGAGGAGGAGGAGGAGGAGGAGGAGGAGGAGGAGGAGGAGGAGGAGGAGAACCCACCACCAACAAACTGAAAATAAAACAGCAGAAATAAAGAAATTTAATATAACACAGTTATATGAAGAATAGCAGTAAAATTACATAATACATTAGAAACTAAAAACAAAGATATTAGACAAATACAGAGCCAAAAAAGGAAGCAATAATTTTAATCAAGCAAAAACTATTAACCACACAGGAAGCCCATTTTATGTTAATAATGGATAAAAATAAAATGCTTATTGTCTTGAAGTTAGTGCCAAACTGTCATAACACCAAAATATGTGAAAATCACAGATTAGGTGGCTCAGCTGAAAAAAGTGTTTGCCTGTGTTTGATCTTCGGGTCCCACATCATAGAAGGAAAGAAGTCACACCCAAAAGTTATCTTCTGACCTCCTTATGTGCACACTGGCATACCCTTCACTCCCATCCCCACTAAATAAATGAAGATGCTTTTTTAAGTATATGAAGAAAAATTACTAGATATTGTACTGGTCAACATTCATCAGATCTATTAGTAAGCATTAGCTGCATCACTAAAACAAGATACCCGAGATAAAATACAATAAAAAAAAAAAAGTGTGGTTTATTTAGCTCACAATTTAGGAGACTTAACTCCAGAATCGGGGGATTGTATTTGTTTGGAATTCTGGTAAGGGTGGTACACCATGGCAGGTGTAGGTAATGTCAGGGGGAGGGGGGATGAGAACAAACCACTCATATCACAAGCAAAGAAACAGAAGAAAACAAGACCAAAGTACCATTCAAGGGCATACTCCAAGTAACCTATGGATTTCCAAAAGGGTCCTACCCTTTAAAGGACCACAGTGGCCCTTAATAGCCTAGAGTCTATTGCATGGACCATTGGAGCATAGACTATATAGCATAAGATAAACGTATAGGGGTGTGTGTGTGTGTGTGTGTGTGTGTGTGTGAATGAGAGAGGTAATAGGTGAAGGATTGATATATAGATATGTGCACAGACACATAGAGTATAGGCAGGAGACAGAGAGACATAAAGAGTGATTAAGATTTTAAGGAATTACCCCTGATGCCACTGTTGGAAATGGCAAGTCTGAAATCTCTAAGGCTGGTGAACATGCTAGAAATGAATAAAAGCTGCTGTTGCAGTTTTTCACTCTAAATCCTACAGATTAAGCTGGTTAGCAGTTCAGGAAGGGGTTCTTTGGTGGTGTGGTCTTTTTTTTTTTTTTTTTTTTTTTATTTTGTGTGTGTGTTTTTTAACATGTATGTATATATGCATGTATGTGCAACTGTGGGCCTGTGTGTGTGTGTGGTATGTCATATGAATGTAAAGGTCAAAGGACAACTCTTGGGAGTTAGTTCTTGCTCTTTTGAGGCAGGGTCTATCTTGTTTCTGTCACTGCATACTCTAGGATAGCTGGCCCACCAGCTTCAGGTAATTCTCCTGTCTCTGCCTCTCATCCTATTATTAGGAGTGTTGGAATCTTCCCCGTCCCCCAATTCCATGAAACAACTTTTTAAAAACATCTTCCCATAAGACCTACCATTGTTTAAGTGTTTCCCCAGCCAGAAGGGTTCATATCACAGTTTTAATTGGCCTCCTAACTTGGTTGGTGTTTGTTTGTTTGTTTGTTTGTTTGACACAGCATTGCTCTGTTTCACTCTGGCTGTCCTGGAACTCATTCTGTTGGCCAGGCAAGCCTCAAACTCAGACATCTGTCTGCCTTTCCCTCCTAAGTGCTGGGATTAATGGTGTGTACCACCACAGCCTGGCCCTGATGGGCATCTTAATAAGAAAAAAACTTGAACACGGACATACACAGAAGGAAGATGGATGTGGACACATAAGAACAATGGCCATGTGATGAAGCAGAAAGTGGAGTAATGAATTAAACAAAGGAATGTGTGCCAGTGTCCCTAGTGACAAGGAACAGACAAGGAAAGACCCATACAAGTTTCACAGGAAGTGTGACCCTGCCAACATCCTCATTTAGGACTTTTGGCCTCAGGACTGTGAGAAAATAAATTACTGCTGTTTTGAGGCACACTTTTTGCACACTTTTCTTTGGTATGTTGCTATAGCATTTCCTAGGAATATAGTATAAAGCCCCATATCCTTATATAGAATATTCTGGTATAGAATTTTAATATCCTCATATCCTGATAAAGAATCAACTGTTATACATCCACACTATGGAGCACAATATGAGTGACTCTTACACACATTATACTGAATGAAAGTCACTCTTCAGAGACTACATCCACATGGTTCCATTTATAAGACATTTAGTTCAAAGAAAATCTACAGTGAAGGAAAAGGTCACAGTTTGCTAGAGGCTAGCTTCTGCTGACTACAGAAAAGAAGGAGGGAAATGGTTTTTGAGGCATAGAACTGCTTGGTAACTTGGTAACAGTTGTGGTTGTCTCTAGATCTATGCTTGTGTTACAACTCCTAGCACAGTATATCCTCAAAGAGTTCATTTCCTGGGATATTTAAGATTCTGAAAATGGGCACACACACTTACACCCAAATCATTTTTTTTCCAATAATACATGTAAGGAAATTTCCTGTCTTGGTTCCTGCCAGAAAAGTTACGTGATTGGGATTCTGCCACATTCAGCCACTGAGTTCTGTGAACCATTCTACTTTATAGAGTTTTGGGTTTGGTGGTGGTGTTTGGTTGGTTAGTTTTATTTTTGAGTAATATATTAAACATCAGGTCCTCAAGAGGCCCTTGGAGACACCCCCACCCCCAGCTGCCTCTCAATGGGACATTAGAATTTTTCCCAGATCATGTCCTATGGTTTCTTCAACGAATGCATAAATCCAATCTAGAAAATAAGAGTTAGGTCACTGGAGTTAAAAGGCCAGATAGGGATGGGCCTTTTAGACAGAGATTTTCTGAGGCCTTGCAGAGCCTGGTGTGAAGGCTTGGAAGCATTTATCCAGTAGCTTATTACTGACTTGAGGTGTCATGATGTCAAAGGCTCTGACTTTGAGGTGGAGTGGAAAGAGAATTTATTTTCAGGGTAGTCAGCCCAGGCAGGGCTCAGGATCCCTTCTTCTGTAAGCACATGGTGCTATTGGCAGGTCTGTTTAAGCTGAGCAGCACCTCTTGCTGGCCCCACCCCCCCTCATTCTTACCTCACAGCTAGTCCACTACCATCTTAACTACTTCCCTTCTCCCCAGCCCCCCCATTTTAGATCCACCCTACCTCCCACCTCTACACACTCCTACCTCATCATTCCACTGCTCCCCTCCCCCACCTTCTATTACCTCCCTGAACTCCTACCTCATAATCCAACCTTCTCTTCGGCCTTCCTTCCCTAGCTCCCCACCTGAACGTAACTATACTTTACACAGTCCTCCCACCCTTACTCTTTCCCACCTCAGCAGACCCTTACCTCACAATCTCAGCCCTCTTCTCCCACTCCCCAGAACCTTAAGTCTCACCCCTGACATTTCTACCTTCCCACACCTCGCCTAACATCTCTAGCCCCCCCCCAGATACAATGCCCTCCCGACTCTCTACCTTACACCTACATCCACATCTTTCCCCATTCCCTGACCTATATATCATGTCCACTCCCACCCCTGCCTTCTGCCAGGTCCCAGCAGTCTGACCTGTTCCTTAAGAGGTAAGAAACATTTCACCATCTTTCATTTACTAAATTTTATTTCTTGAAAATAAGACTTAGAAACACTTCATCATTTTGCATTCAACTTTATTTGGAGATATGATAATATCAAATTCCAATCCTTTCCCCTATCCTACGACATCCACAAGGTCTTTTTTTCCTTTTCTTTCAACCAACCAGAGGTCCAAGGTCATTGTTTTTGTCTTGATGTAGGATCCAATCAGGGGAAGGGATGGGTGGCTTACATTAGCTCCATTAAATAGGCCTCCTTTTCATAGATGTTAGGAATCAGACCCATAGGAGAGTAGATCATGTGAACAGTATTCCTACTAAACAGCTTGAACTCGTAATGAATCAGTTGTTCCCAAAAGCCATTGTTGGGGCGGATGATGGGGCGGCAGGACTTGGTCCATGTGTGCGCATCCAGCAGGGTCATGGTGTGGTATTTCATGAGATAGGCAAGGCAGAGTGCTGCTGAGCGGCTCACTCCTGCGGCACAGTGCAACAGCGTGCGGCCATTCCTCATTTCCACGCCGTGGATGTGGTCAGCTATGGGGTCGAAAAAGTCGTAGAGGTAAGAATCAGGAGCATCGCTCACCGGCACGTGCACGTACTGAATGTCATCGAAGAATGTGTTCACTACTTCGACGGAGGCATTGATGACCGTGGTGATGTGGTTGTTGGACAAGGTGAGCTTGTCGTTAGCTACTGCAGAGTTACTAATAAAAAGACTGGTAGTTATTTGAGAGAGACCATAGATGTTATCCTGTTGGATAGCTTGAGACGTAAGGATACAAGATGCTGTTGTCATCACGGTGACAGGTCAGCTCTGCACAAGATTCCTGACCACTAGCCTCTGCAACTTTGGGAAAGCAGCTGCTCTTCTGGTCTCAGGCAAAGGTATGAGGGAGAGGTCAGTAACCTTCCTCTGTCCTCCTCTACTACCCATGTGTCATAATGATTACCAGTCTGTCTCTCTCCTCCAGATGTCACAATCCGCAAAGGCACAAAGCTCAAGCCTCTAGGGCAAAGCTAGCTGGGTGGTTACAGCCACCTTCACCTCTCTCTCTCTCTCTCTCTCACTTTCTCTCAGTTCTTTTCCCCTTTGCTCTTTCTTCTTTCCCTTTTCCTCTCTCTCTCTCTCTCTCTCTCTCTCTCTCTCTCTCTCTCTCTCTCTCTCTCTCTCTCTCTTTCTCTCTCTCTTTATCTCTTTCTTTCTTTCTTCTTTCTTCCCCTCCTCCTTCCATCCCTTCTTTCTTTCCCCCTCCTCTTGTTTCTCCTCCTCCTCTTCTTTTTTGTGGTTGTTTGTTTATACTTGAGACAAGATTTCAACATTGTAGCTCAGTGTGTCCTCAGCCTCCCTAGGGTTTGGGATTACCAGCCTGCTGTATCATGCAGTCTCCAATGATTTTCTTCATAATTTATAGTTTATTTATTTTTGAGATAGGGTCTCAGGTAACCTGAGGTGATCATGAACTCATTAGTAGCCAGATGCTCTTGAACTTCTGTTTCTTCTGTCTCTACATTCTGAAAACTGGGATTACAGGTCTGCACCCATTTATGCAGTTCTGGAGATTGAATTCAGGGCCTTGAATTGCAAAATAAGCACTCTACCAACTCAGCTATATCGCCAGCCTTAGTCATTTAAGAAAACAGAAAACACTGAACTTTGTTTTGTTTTGCCTTTTAAAATGTTCTATTATACCATATCTGATATATATTTTAGTTATTCTACCACACTGAACAAAACACCTAAGAAGGCTTCTAATTCATTACTACTAAAGAACAGAGTTTATACTTTCCCTACACACAGTAGTCTCATATTTGAAGTCGCAACAGCCTTTGGCTCATGTAATGTGCTAATTGCTACAAAACTGCAGCAAGATAAGGAGTAGTTGCTGCTTTGGCTCTTCATGGCCCATTGTAACCACAGAATTTTGTTCCTGTCTTCAAACACGTTAGAGATGCTTGTAAGGAAGCATGCTAACCAATTTCTAGCCTTTTATCTAGGCTATAGTTGGCCTGTAGTGGTCAGTTGCAACTAATTCAGCTGTATCACTATCATTTATACATACACCCCAGTTGATTTATCACTTGATTTGTTTTATTCTCTGAAACAATATCTCAATTTTTGTCTGCTTCCTTCAAAAAAAAAAATACCCATGTGCTTTGTAAGCTATACTTCATTTTGATTATAACCTTGATGTCCTGTAAGTAATAATAAAATATTTTGGAAAAAGTTAATGCCACATTACAGTTGGGTCAAAATTTTATTTTTAAATTGCTACTCAAGCCTTGCATTTCCTTTCAGCTAAAATTGCCTTGTAGTTGGACTGAAATTGTAAAGAATGATATCTTAAAACTAATAAATTCTTCCACAGACAACCCAGCAACTCATAGTCTTAATTTTCATCCCATCATCAATAAAAACAAAATTTATTATTAGTGTGTATGTGTAAGGACACACATGTCACAGTGCACATATGGAGATGAGAGGAAATACTTGATAGCTGGGGGTCAAAACTTAAGCCACCAAGCTTGCACTGCAAGTACCTTTACCCATGGAGCCACATCATTGTGTGATTTGTGTGCACAGTGTCCTATGATTATGAACAAAGATGCAACAGCTGGTATTCTCCTCATAATGGTTAGGGGAATAACCTCAGGACACAACCCAGTTTTCATTTTTTTCAAATGTGGTAATCAATTTTATTGTATTGCTTAAATTATTAGTTTGCACAAAAATAAGGAAAATAAAATATAATGCACACACTAAATAAATATGAGAACTACTTGTTGGGATATCTCAATTTAGCTAAAGTTATTTTTAAAAGCTTAGTTCAGGGCAGGATGTCTATATAGCACAGCAATAGAATATGCGCTTGGTATGCAGAAGGCTCTGAGTTTCATCCTTACCACTAAAACAATAAGCAAACAAACAAATAAAACAGTAATGAAATAAAAAGGCTTATTTTGAGATATAGTGCAGCCTATATAGTAATAGTATAGTAATAGGACCTGATAGAGCATTAGCCTCTAGTGATTTCAAAACTATGAAATATTTAAACTTGTAAATGTAGCATAATTAACCAACATAGATTCAGACCTGTTTTCAAAGGCACTGATGACCAACATTAAACAAACTAATCTCTTCTTTCAGCCACCCACCCAACACACTCCTGCTTTCCTGCCCTGATATTCCCCTACACTGGGGCATTGAACACCCTCAGGCCCAAGGGCTGCTCCTCTCACTGACGTCCAACAAGGCCACCTTTTGCCACATATGATGCTGGAGCCATGTGATTGATCCCTCCATGTGTACTTTTTGGTTGGTGGTCCAGTCCCCAGGAGCTCCAGAGGGTCTGGCCAGTTGACATTGTTGCTCCCCACATGGGGCTGCAACCCCCTTCAACTTCTTCAGTTCCTTCTCCAACTCCTCCACTGGGGATCCCATGCTGAGTCTAATTGTTGGCTGAGAGCATCTGCCCCTGTATTTGTCAGGTTCTTGCAGAGCCTTTCAGTAGACAGCCATATCAGGCTCCTGTCAGCAAGCACTTCCAGGCATCCTCAATAGTGTTATGGTGTGGTGATTGTATATGGGATGGATCCCCAGGTGGGGCAGTCTCTGGATGGCCTTACCTTCAGTATCTGCTCCACTCTTTGTCTCCATATTTCCTCCTGTGAATATTTTGTTCCCCCTTCTAAGAAGCAATGATGCACCCACACTTTGGTCTTCCTTCTTGGGCTTCATATGGTCTGTGAATTAAATCTTGGGTATTCCACTTATCAGTGAGTACACACCGTATGCATTCTTTTGGGACTGAGTTACCTCACTCAGGGTGATATTTTCAAGTTCCATCTATTTGCCTAAAAATTTTATGAAGTCATTGTTTTTAATAGGTGACTAGTATTCCATTGTGTAAATGGACCACAATTTTTGTATCCATTCTTCTGTTGAAGGACATCTGGGTTCTTTCTAGCTTCTGGCTATTATAAATAAGGCTGCTATGAACATAGTGAAACATGTGTCCTTATTATATGTTGGAGCATCTTCTGGGTATATGCCCAGGAGTGGTATAGCTGGGTCCTCAGGTAATGCTATGTCCAATTTTCTGAGGAACTACCAGACTTATTTCCAGAGTGGTTGTACCAGCTTGCAATCCCACCAACAATGGAGGAGTGTTCTTCTTACTCCACATCCTTAACAGCATCTGTTGTCACCTGAGTTTTGATCTTAGCCATTCTGACTAGTGTGGGGTGGAATCTCATGGTTGTTTTGATTTGCATTTCCCTGATGACTAAGGATGTCGAACATTTCTTTAGGTGCTTCTCAGCCATTCGAGTTTCCTCACCTGAGAGTTCTCTGGTTAGCTCTGTAGTCCATTTTTTAATAGGGTTATTTGGTTGTCTGGAGTCTAATTTCTTGAGTTCTTTCTATATATTGGATATTAGCCCTCTATCGGATGTAGGGTTGGTAATGATCTTTTTTTTTTTTGCTGTTTTGTCCTATTGACAATGTTCTTTGCCTTACAGAAGCTTTGCAATCTTATGAGGTCCCATTTGTCAATTCTTGATCTTAGAGCATAAGCCATTGGTGTTCTGTTCAGGAACTTTTCCCCTGTGCCCATGTGCTTGAGGCTCTTCTCCATTTTCTCTTCTATTAGTTTCAGTGTATCTGGGTTTATGTGAAGGTTCTTGATCCACTTGGACTTGAGCTTTGTACAGGGAGATAAAAATGGATCAATTTGCATTTTTTACGTGTTGACCTCCAGTTGAACCAACACCATTTATTGAAGAATTGAGTTGGAATTTTGATGGAGATTGCACTGAATCTGTAGATTGCTTTTGGCAAGATTGCCATTTTTACTAAGTTAATTCTGCCAATCCAGGAGCATGGGAGATCTTTCCATCTTCTGAGATCAAGAAGCCAGCATCAGGATTAGAACTTCCAACAGCAAACACCAGTGGTGATTCATTTTTACCTAAGATACTGCCCGGGTTAGAATTCCTGGGAGTCCTGCTTCCTCCGGGTTCTGTGAGATTAGGTGCAGAGCTGCCTCCCGGGATCTGCTGAGTGCTCCGGCCCAGACTGGAAGCTGCATTGACATTTATAAGAGAAATTGATTTAAAGTTCTCTTTCTTTGTAGGCTCTTTCTGTGGTTTAGATATAAGCATAATTGTAGCTTAATAGTACAAATTGAGTAGTATTCCTTCTGTTTCTATTTTGCAGAATAGTTTGAAGAGAATTGGTATTTGGACTTCTTTGAAGGTCTGATAGAATTCTGCACTAAACCCATCGGGTCCTGGGCTTTTTTTGGTTGGGAGACTTTTAATGACTGCTTCTATTTGGGGTGTGTGTGTGTGTGGGGGGGGTATGTGACTGTTTAGATGGTGTATCTGATCCTGATTTAACTTTGGTGCTTGGTATCTGTCTAGAAAATTGTCAGTTTCATCCAGATTTTCCAGTTTTGTTGAATATAGGCTTCTGTAGTAGGATCTGATGATTTTTTGAGTTTCCTAAGTTTCTGTCGATATATCTCCCTTTTCATTGCTGACTTTATTAATTTGGAGACTGTCTCCATGCCCTCTCGTTAGTCTGGGTAAGGGTTTATCTCTCTTGTTGATTTTCTCAAAGACCAGCTCCTGGTTTTATTGATACTTTGTATAGTTCTTTTTGTTTCTACTAGGTTGATTTCAGCCTTGCGTTTGATTATTTCCTGCTGTCTACTCCTCTTGGGTGTATTTGCTTTTTTTTGTTTGTTTGTTTGTTTTGTTTAGAGCTTTCATGTGTGCTGTCAAGCTGCTAATGTATGCTCTCTCCAGTTTTTTGTTTTGTTTTGTTTTGTTTTAAGCACTCAGGGCTATGAGTTTTTCTCTTAGCACTGCTTTCATTGTGTCCCATAAGTTTGGGTATGTTATTCCTTCATTTTCATTGAATTCTAAAAAGTCTTTAATTTCTTTCTTTATTTCTTTCTTGACCAAGTTATCCTTGAGTAGAAAGTTGATCAGCTTCCAAGTGTGTGTGTGTGTGTGTGTGTGTGTGTGTGTGTGTGTGTGCTTTCTGTTGTTTTTGTCATTATTGAAGACCAGCCTTAGTCCATGGTGATCTGATAGGATGCATGGGATTACTTCATTCTTTCTTGTTTTCTTTCTTGTTTCTGTTGAGGCCTGTTTTGTGACCTATTATATGGTCAGTTTTGGAGAAAGTACCATGAGGTGCTGAGAAGAAGGTATATTCTTTTGGTTTTGGATGAAATGTTCTATAAATATCTGCTAAATCCATTTGTTTTATAATTTCTCTTAGTTTCACTGTCTCTGTTTAGTTTCTGTTTCCATGATCTGTCTATTGATGAGAGTGGGGTCTTGAAGTCTCCTACTATGATTGTGTGAGGTGCAATGTGTGCTTTGAGCTTTAGCAAAGTTTCTTTTATGAATGTGGGTGCCCTCACATTTGGAACATAGATGTTCAGAATTGAGATTTCATCTTGGTAGATTTTTCCTTTGACAAGTAAGAAGTGTCCTTCCTTATCTTTTTTGATAACTTTTAGTTGAAGGCCGATTTTATTTGATAATAGAATGGCTACTCCAGCTTGTTTCTTGGATCATTTGCTCGGATTTTTTTTTTTTTTTTTTTTTTTTTTGCCTTTTTCTTTGAGGTAGTGTCTATTACTGATGTGTGTTTCCTGTATGTAGCAAAATGCTGGGTCCTGTTTATGTATCCACTCTTGTTAGTCTATGTCTTTTAATTGGACAATTGAGTCCATTGATGTTGGGATATTAAGGAAAAGTGATTGTTGCTTTCTGTTATTTTGGTTGTTAGAGGTGGAATTATGTTTGTGTGGGTATCTTCTTTTGGGTTTGTTGAAAGTAGATTGCTTTCTTGCTTTTTCTAGGATGCACTTTCCTTCCTTGTGTTGGAGTTTTCTACCTATTATCCTTTGCAGGGCTGGATTTGTGGAAAGATATATTGTGTAAATTTGGTTTTGTCATGGAATACTTTGGTTTACCCACCTATGGTAACTGAGAGTTTTGCTGGGTACAGTAGCCTGGGATGGCATTTGTGTTCTCTTAGGATCTGTGTGACATTTGACCCAGATCTTCTTGCTTTTATAGTCAGTCTCTGGTGAGAAGTCTAGTGTAACGCTGATAGGTCTGCCTTTACATGTTACTTGACCTTTTTCCCTTACTAGTTTTAATATTCTTTCTTTGTTTTGTGCATTTGGTGTTTTGATTATTATGTGATGGAGGGAGTTTCTTTTCTGGTCCAGTCTATTTGGAATTCTCTAGGCTTCTTTTGTGTTCATGGGCATCTCTTTCTTTAGGTTAGGGAAGTTATTCCTCTATAATTTTGTTGAAGATAATTTACTGGCCCTTTAAGTTGGGAATCTTCACTCTCATCTATACCTGTTATCTTTAAGTTTTGCCTTCTCATTGTGTCCTGGATTTTCTGGATGTTTTGGGTTAGGAGTTTTTTGCATGTTGCATTTTCTTTGACTGTTGTGTCTATGTTTTCCATGGTATCTTCTGCACCTGAGATTCTCTCTTCTCTCTTTTATTCTGTTGGTGATGCTTGCATCTATGACTCCTGCCTGATTTCTTTTCTAAGTTTTCTATCTCCAGAGTAGTTTCCTTTTGTGATTTGTCTATTGTTTCTATTTTTATTTTTAGATCCTGGATGGTTTTGTTCAATTCTTTCACCTCGTTGGTTGTGTTTTTCTGTAATTCTTTAAGAGATTTTTGTGTTTCCTCATTAAGGGCTTCTACTTGTTTACTTTTGTTCTCTTGTATTTTTTTTAAGGAAGTTATTTATGTCTTTCTTAAAGTCCCCTATCATCTTCATGAAATGAGAGTTTAGATCTTAATCTTGCTTTATAGGTGTGTTGGGGTATCCAGGACTTGCTGTAGAGGGAGAACTGGGTTCTGATGTTGTCAAATAGCCTCGGTTTCTGTTGTTTATGTTCTTCCCTCTTGCCATCTGGTTATCTCTACTGCTACCTGCTTTTGTTTCGTTGACTGGAACCTGTCCATAATGTGATCTTTGTTCTTTCAGATCTCCTCAGAGTCCAGCTGTCTCTGATTCTGTGACTCTGGGATCCTGATATCCTGTTGTATCAGAGCTCCTGGAAGTCAAGCTTTCTCTGGGTGTTGCAGGGGTGGGTGGGAAGCCAGAACCCTGGGGTTTGCTCCAGGCACAGGTACAAGCTGGAAGGATCCTGTGCCTCTGGCTGGGCAGAGGTTTGTGTTTTACTGGTTCCTCTGGGGGTCCCAGTTATGCTGGGTGTTGGGAAAGATGTTGTGGCCTCAAATGTGATCTCGAGTGTGTCAGAGCTCCAGTCCTCCTGGGTGTGTCTGATCTCCTGGGATCAAGCTTCTCTGTGAGATCCTGTGATCTAGTGATCCTTGGCGTTTCAGAGCACCTGGGAGTCAGGCTCCCTCTGGGTATTGAAAAAGTGGGTGCAGAGCCAGCACCTCAGGTCTGCCCCAGGTGCAGGTTCAAATCAGAATGAACCCGTGCCACTGGCAGGGTGGGGGTTCCTGCATTCCTGGATCCTGGGGGTCCCGGTTGGAGAAGATGTGGCCTCATCTGTGATCCTGGCTTGTTTTAAAGCACCTGGGAGTTGAGCTTCCTCTGGGTGTTGTGGGACTGGATGCAGAGCCAGTGCCCAAGGTCTGCTCAGGGCACAGGTTCAGACTGGAAGGAAGGATGAATCTTTTAAATATGCGGAATATTCCAATATCTAGAATTACTGAAGCCTCTCCTGGGAGCTTGATGAATACTAAATTAAGCCCATGGCAAGTACTATATTACAAACTTAAGGGGATAAATATATGTATACTGAATTACCAATTGTGGGGGCAATAGAGTCATTGACTGTATATATAACTTTTGATATCTAGAAAAATAAGGAAAATGATGATGTTGGTTTGTTGCTCTTAGCATCTGTGTATAAATTGACAAAGAATAGGAATGAGTTTCATGATAAAATTAACTAACTTCTAGCATCTCGGACTATGGACAACAATTAACTTAGTGATAAGATTGACCAGCTCCAGATGCACATAAACAGTATAAAGTTTTCTAAGTGTGCCCTGGAAGAGCATCTTCTCTTCTGCAGCCACAGAACTCAAGTTTTAGAAAATCAAACTGAAGCCCTCACTTTAAGTTTGGCTGAATTACAGCAACAATTCAAGTCCCAGCCTGGAAGGTGTCAGCACTTAAAGTAAGGGCATTCATTGGTAAAGAATGGATGGGATCTGATCCTGTAACTTAAGATGGGGAGGACTCTATTGAAACTGAGAGCTTTGAACCCTCAGATTCTCAAGGGTTTGTCTCATTAGAGGAAGTCATCTCTCTACCCTCAACCCCACTCCTTAAAATATTGTCCTTTTCATCTTTGATTGAGAAAATTAATCTTTAACTGTCTGGTAAGTCAGCAGTGATTTTCTCTGGGAAAAAAAAAAGCCAATCAAGACAATACTGATGTCCCTCAGGGCCCACCAATAGTTACCTCTAGACCTATAACGAGACTCAAGGTATAGCAGGCTCCTAGATTGTAGTCCACGAATAGGGGAACTATGCTACTAAAGAGACTAATGAGTTTGCTAATTTATTTAAGTAGAATTCTGGGATGTATATGTAGAAATGAATTTTAGGTGTGTGGGATAATGGTAAAAGAACATAAAACTGGATCATGATGAGTTTATTGATATGGGCCCTCTGAGTGAAGATTCTAGGTTTACTATAAAAGTTCACACAGTTTAAGAAAAAGGTGTCAAAAGTTTGTTTGCATGGTTAACTAAGTATTTGTCAAAATATGGTCTACTAAAACGGAATTGGAGATGCCTAATATCTCTTTGTTTAGTGTTGATTAAAAAAAGTTTTAAGGCTCAGGACAATTGCAGTGCTTGAGTGGGTTAGACTATAAAAACTAATTCATCTTCACTAAGCCTATAAGATGAAAAATGATAAGAGGGAACCAACACATTTGAAGAGCTTTTTTGTTCCCTTTTCCTTGTGCCATACCTTAAGGTTGATATTGCTGCCATTCAATTGGATAGATTAAATGCAATGGGTCTAATTGGGCTCCAAGGTAAGGAGCCAGGTGGTAGCACTGAATCACCAAAGACAAGTAGCTATTATAATCGGCAGCATAAAAAAAGTAATGTCCATAATGGCCTAACCCATAATGACCCTTACTGCGCTCAGAGATCATTGGCTGACATTGGTCCACAAGGGAAAACGGAGCAGAGACAACTGACAGGGAGGTTTGGAAGCCCTGTGAGTATGGTGAATGATAGCACTGGGACCAGCTGTAGGGAGACACATCAACTTACTTGGAGTGATTCAAGGCATATAATTTTGGGGACTGGAGGCAGGAATATCCAGGATGAGCAAAGGTCATTCATTGGCTGAAGCCTTAGGGTACTGAAATACCTCATTTGCCTGGGGAAGCATTTCAGGAATCTCAGGTGCTAGCTGAACAGGTTCTTATCAGGAGAAAGGAAGTTGTACCTGTAATTTAACTAAGGCTACGAGACATTCTGCAGGTAGAGGTGAATAAATTTTTTTTTATCTCCCCCAATAAAGCCAGAGAAGGGAAGCCCTGCTAATGAAGGGAGTCCTCTACTAAGTACAGAGCTCAGAAGGCTGTCTAGACCTCGACCTTAATTAGCCGGACAACAATGATCAGTGCATGTGTGGTGCTTTGAGTAAAAGCGGGCCCCATAGACCCATAGAGAGTGGCACTATTAGGAGTTGTGACCTTGCTAGAGTATGTCTGGCAAGAGAAAGAATGTCACTGAGCTTTTCAGTCTCAGAAGCTCAAACCAGTTCACTTTCTGCTTTCAGATCCAGATGTGGAACTCTCATCTCCTCCAGCATCATGCCTGCCTGCATGCCACTGTGCTTCTTGCTATGAAGATAATGAACCAAACTTCTGAACTGTAAGTCAGCCCCAATAACTTTTTTTTCTTTATAAGAGTTACCATGGCCATAGTGTCTCTTCACAGCAATAAAACCCCTAAGACAACAGGCCAAGTGAATTTTATAGTGGCATGACTCATATGGACCTTTGGTCCAGGCATGAAATAGATAAGAAGCCTGGTGTATTTTTGTTTGATCTGTGTAAGCAGAAAAATTCTCAAACAAATGAAAGAAAGTTGACATTGCAAAGGGGAGTCTTGGCTGATGAATACATTTTCAGACTTGAGCTAGATTATAGACCCAGAATCCTTTGAATGAAGAGAAGACCAGGTTACTCTGAGGAAGGACCTTAATAAAATACCTAAAAGTTTTATTTTTAATCCTTTCTCGAATCCTTCCTCAGAAGGACCTACAACCTTTTACAAGGATAGCCATACATTGGGGGAAGTTAAAAAAAACCAGACTTTCTGGGGTCTATTGGATGCTGGTTCTGAATCTGATTCTGGGAGATCCCAAGAAACATGGTCCTCTAGTTAAAGTAGGGGCTTATGGAGGTTAGGTGACTAATGGAGTTTTGGCTGAATTCTGATTCACAGTAGGTCCATTGGGTTCTGAACTAATCATGTGGTTACTTCCCTAGTCCCAGAATGTAAAATTGGGATATATACAATGAGAAGTTGGCAGAATTCCCACATTGATTCCCCTGACCTGTGGAGTGAGGGCTATTATGGTTGGAAAGGCTAAATGGAAGCTTTTAGAGTTGCCTCTGCCAAGGAAAACATTGACTCAAAAACAGTATCACATCTCTGGAGGAATTGCAGAAATTACTTCTACCATAAAGGACTTGAAAGATGCAGTTGAGGTGGTTCTTACCACATCTCCCTTTAACTCTCCTATCTGGCCAGAGTAGAAGATAGATGGATCACAAAGAATGACAGTTGACTATCTAAAACTAAATCAGGTCATGATTGTAGCTGCTGTACAAAATATAGTGTGCTTACTTGCGTGTATTAACACATCTCTTAGTACATGGTATGTAAGTATTGATCTAGCAAATGCCTTTTTCTTGGTACATGTCTATAAGGACCACAAGAAGCAATTTGCTTTCAGTTGTCAAGGTCAGCAGTATACCTTTATAGTTTTGCCTTAAGAATATATTAATTCTCCTGCCCTGTGTCACAACTTTGTTAGACAGGATCTTGATCAGTTGTTTCTTCCATGAAATATCACATCCATGCACTATTAATGACATTATGTTGATTGGACCAAGTGAGCAGGAGGTACCAACCACTTCGTACTCATATATGTAACACAAATGCATATCTGGGATCATGTAGTTATGATCTGGTTAAATATATAATGTGTTTGTGATTGTATGTGGGATAGCTATTGTTTAGGTATTATGATGATCTGGTTATTGTTTTCATGGGGAAATTAAACATGACATAATGAGGTGTGATTGTGTGTCAAGTTGACAAGGGGTGAACTTGTGATGCTGGCTCTTGGTTGTCAATTTAACTACACCTGGAATTAACTGAGACTCAAAAATAGAGGACATGTCTGTGAGGGATTTCTGATTAACTTGAATTGGGAATATCTAACTAAAATTTTTGAAGTAGGAAAACACACCTTTAATTCAGATCTTTACTGCAGATCTAACCTGGACCACACTTCCTGCTGGAGGCCTATATAAAGACATGGAAGAAGGAAGCATTTGCTTTTACCTGCTTGCCCTCAACTTGTTAGCAAGTCCATGCCTTCACAGGCATTAAAACTTAGTTCTTCAGGATCTCAGTGTATGCTGAAGACCAACTGAGACTTGTAAATTGAGAAACCAGTGGATTCATGGACCTTCTGTTTGTAGACAGTTGTTGGATTAGCTAGGACATAGCCTGGAATTAATTATAATAAACCATATATATATATATATATATATATATATATATATATGGTTCATTCTATAATAACCATTATTCTAGAGAACCCTGACTAATACATATGTCAACCTAAAAAGTTAAGGTAATAAAGTGGATGAAAAATAATTTAGGTTTCTCTTTTTAATAGTCAAAACCCTTTTCGATTTGAACTAAATCATGCTTTTCATACCTCATTCAGTCGATTTTTATTAAGATTCTATTGCTTGAGCTGCAGAGATGGCTCAGTGGTTAAGAGTACTGGCTATTCTCCCAGAGGTCCTGATTTCAATTCCCAGCAACCACATGGTGGCTCACAACCATCTGTAATAGGATCTGATGCCCTCCTCTGGTGTGTATAAGGAGAAGACAATGTACTCACATACATAAAATAAATAAGTATTTAAAAAAAGATTCTATTGATAAAGGTCCTAGGTTCAAGTCCCAGTAGCAACAAATAAATAGATTAATTAATTAAATTATCTGAGCATGATGGCATACACCTGTTACTCTCGCATATGAGAAGCTGAGGCAATTACCAAAAGTCTGAGGCCAGCCAGTGTTACAGAGTGAGACCTTGCCTTAAACAAACAAAAAGAATTTATTGTATTTTATATGTTTTTAAAAAAAACAATTCTCAGCTATAACCAAAGAAAAGAATTATTTTTAGTAAACACAAAATGTACATTTCTGGTTTCTGAATCCTATTCATATACAAGCTTCAAGATTGTTTGATTGATTTTAAAAGGGAAGCAAAGACTGGATGTGATGATAGACAGTTTTATTCCCAGAACTGGAAAGTTCAAGGTCCTGGACTGAAGAGATAGCTCAGTTTATAAACTATTAAAAACTGTTAATCTGATACCCAGAACCCACAAAAAGAAGTTGGGTGTAGTGGTGCATGCTTGTAATCTCAGTGCTGGGAAAATGGAGACAGGTGGATCCCTAGGGCTCACTACCCAGTAAACCAACCCTAATCAGTAAGCTTCGGGGCAGTGAGAGACCTAGTCTCAAAAAACAAAGTGAGACTTGGCATGTTTCATAAACAAAACATGATTATTAAATATTTGAATAACTTTATGAATCTTCTTTATGAGATAGTAAATATATAAAACACCTTTAAGTATATAATAAGAACTCTATAATGTTGAATTTGTTTTTCTTTTCTGTTTGTTTTTCTGCCATATAGTCTATTGTAGCCTAGGTTGACTTTCAACTTGCTATGTAGCTGGGGATGACCTTGAGCTACTGATAGTCAGCCTTGATAATGCTGCATCATTAGATATATGTCACCAAGTCCAGTTTTATATTATGCTAAGGATAGAACCCATGGCTTCATGGATAGTGGGAAAGCAAGCACTCCAGAAACTGAGAAAACATGCCTAGAATTTTGAGTTTGTTTTCATCATGGATTCTATAATGTATACAACTAAAGAGTTTAAACTTTTTTCTTTCCTCTCTTTCTATTCTTTTCCCTTCCTTTTTTCTTCTCTTCCTCTCTTACTTTCTCCACTCTCTTTGGTTTTACCAGACAGAGTTTCTCTATTTAATCCTGGCTGCCTTGTAACTCAATGTATATATAGATCAGGTGGGCCTCTAAGAAAGAAGGAAAGAAAATGGATGCAAAGCAAATAAGAGGGCTAGATATGTTTAAGATTGTTTGAATATCTCATAATTAAAATATGGAGAGGAAATGTATCTGTGCTTTGAACTAGAAATTTTCATGTTAGTAGTAGTTTACTTATTTAAAACATATCCTTAGATTTATTTTATTTTATGTGTATGAGTGCTTTGCTCACATATGTGTTTGTGTCCCATGTCCCTATCTGGTGCCAGGCTAAACCAAGGATCCTCTAAAACTAGAGTTAAGAATGGTTGTTAGTTGTCATCTGAGTGCTGAGAATTGAACCCATGTCCTCTGCAAGAATAACAAGTGCTCTTAACTGATGAGCCATCTCTCCAGCCTGTTTTTTTTTTTTTTTTTTTTTTTTTTTTAAAAACAACATTTCAGTCATTCAATTTTACCAATAAAGACTTGGGAGCCAGACACTGTGGTGAAAGCCTCTTTGCT
Source organism: Arvicanthis niloticus (assembly GCF_011762505.2). Lineage (NCBI taxonomy): Eukaryota > Metazoa > Chordata > Mammalia > Rodentia > Muridae > Arvicanthis > Arvicanthis niloticus. The sequence goes on from NC_047679.1 coordinate 3,030,330, forward strand.
CAGAAAGGCATAGAAAGCACCCAGCTGACCTTCCTCTTTAGCTAAAATCCCAGAAGAAACGCCCTTCTTGCATGCCATCTCCATGTGCATCTCTCTATCCATCCTCCTGACTCCTTCTTACTCTCTGTAGTTTTTTTTCTTAATAATCCTATGTTCACTTCCTGTCAATTGGTTACTTGATCTGGCTCTTGACCTAAGATTGACCTCATTTAATCCTGTTTACTATATACAGAAAACTTTTGGATTAAATGTGTGCTAGCTATATCAAACAGGTTTTTCCAGTCAAGAACACAATCTTGGGGTTCACAGTGTGATCAAATATCCTGCAATATTTCCTCCCTTTTTGTCTAAATAAAAAGGAAGTTTTATTTTTAACATAGTAAGATTAATTACAACAATGAAGCCTTTTTTTCCCCAAACTTTCCACAATGTCTAACTTGGTTGTATTTGTAAGTCTTAGAATTAAGTATTTTTGAGTTCAAAGTTCTGTAAAATGTTTGTGTCAGTCTCATACGAACTCAGCAATTTGAATGTCCTGAGCATTTTGTACTCTGAAGCTGATCTTTGGATGGTGTTTGTCAGCTTAGTGGCAATCCTGGCTAGGTAGAACATAGCAGTCAACCCAAAGGTGTCCACTGCTGTGGGGTGGTGGGCTGTGAGAGGCAGCTGGGTACATGGACATCCTCTTGTCTTTGGAGCACCACGTGGAGTGAACTCAGTCGAATTCTGAGTGTCTGCCATGGCTCAGGGGGGCAGAAGCACAGAAATTTGACTGAGTTCACTTCACATGGGGGCTGGCAGACATCGGGCTGTGAGAAGACCTCTCAGTCTGAGGTCCCAGAGGTCTGTGGGCCGAGGCAGCTGGCGGGAGACTGGTGGTCTCAGCCCTTGGGCACCCAGGAGCCACTGTGGGAGACCAAAGAAGGACTGAGACGGGGGTGGGCCATACGGGCTGGACCAGCTCGCAGGCAAGAGGGTTGAGGGAGAGAAGCTGCAGTGGTGCCCCACGGTGTAGAGACTCTTGGTCATAGCGACCTGCTTGGCTGGGTCATGGCTGGCTGGGCTAGCTTGCTTGAGCTGGCAGAGAAGTCCTCCGGCTGGCAGCTCATTGGGTGAAGGTCCTCTCTATGGTTCTCCATGGCAGGCCCCAAAGACAAGAGGAAGTCCATGGTTTTAAAAGTTTTATTGTCATGGCGGAAAGTGGATGAAGCTGTACCCTGTGTCCTCAGGGTGAGCCTGAGGTTAAATATCCTTTGCAAGGAAAAGTGTCTGGGAAAGAATGCTTAATTGGCTATGTCCTCTGGCCATTAGATATCTCATGAATATGGAGATTTCTTGAGGCTCTGTGGCCTGTAGTGATGCCCTCTACCTGTGATATATGACCAATGGTCGCAAAACCTCTCTGTCGGAGGGGCTGTAGCTATGTGAAAGGAGCCAGGGGCCCAGGAACAAGGCCATACTCCTGCCATCCCTGGTGGGTCTCCAGGGTTCAAGGCCAACTCAACCAGGTACCCAGCTGCATCTCAAAGACTACTGCCCCATAACTCCTCCTTTTTCTTATTTTAAAAGAAAGGAGTCATTGGAGTGACTGTGTCATTTGTAGTAAAAATTTTGGATGAGGTGGAAGTCAAAAGAAAACACTGCACAGGCTGTAGGGGGTAGCACAATTAAGTCACAGGGTAAGGATAGTTGAGGGTGGAAAAGGCAAGGGATCATTGAACCAATTAATTGTTTTACAGGTTGTACAGTTTGAGGGTAATAACATCTGATTAATCTAGATAGACATTGTGCTTTCCTTACTAACATGTAACTTTTCTAAGTTCAATAGCCATTTGACTTTGGCAAGAGAGTTCATCTGTAGCTGGAGGGTCTAGGTCTGTCTTCTGTAGGACTAAGTGCATGTCTCTGGAGTCTTTAGTCAGATTAGGTGTCTGGAAAAGGCAGCTTGTTGTTCCAGGCAGGTTCCAGAAGATGCCGTTGTCTCCACTGGATTTGTGGGAGCACCTGAAGAGTGATCATAACAGGGGAGCAGAACCCCAGCAGGGAATGTCTGCAAAGGGTGGGTAGCCAGTATTAAGCTACTTGGGAGCAAGCACATCATGCTCTGCCATTATGATTCTAGAAAAGCAAGGGTGTTTGAGGAAATTTAGTCCTAGAAGACACCTTTGAGTCTGTTTTGGATGGCTGGGAAAGAAAAATGTCATGTTAATTATGTATCTGGGATAGGCAGCAACAGTTTTCTGTAAAAGGAAACTAGTTGTTAATTAACGACTGAAAAATGATGATCAGCACAGTTGATTTGACCTGTGGAAGTAGATTAGATGACTTTTGAACCTTAAACAAATCTCAAAAAGGTTGAAAAAAATTTTGGACACATATCACAAATGTTAGGAAGAAAAGGAAACATTTAAATAAAAAAGCAAGAAAATTTTGGGTTGAAAAGCATGAACATTGTTTTAGGTATTCCTGTTAGGGAGAACAAGCATTTAAAAACTTGGGTTAAGGGTCTCAGGTGTGCTTCTCTATTGTCCTTGGTGGGTTTAGAAGCAGTGGGGGAGGGGCCTGCTCTGCCAGTGGTGGCTGGGTGCTCTACCAGAGAGGTCTCCTATATTCCCCATTTGTTTTTCTTAGCTGGTAAATCCTAAATGTAGAGAAGGAGAACAAAGGCCAACCTTGAAGAAAAGCTTAAAGGAAAAGCATAGAGGCTTGATAGGAGAGTCAGATCCAGAAGAAGTGAAAGGCTGTGGAAAAGACTTGACCCATGGAGGGAGACATGCGGAAGCTGGATTGGACTGGGCACTTCTGAGAGCAGTTCCTCCAGGACTGGCCCGGAGTTCTCAGCCATGAGAAAGAAACTGTCTCAAAATGAAAGAGGAATGTCTCATCCAAGGGGAGGAGTCCTAGAACAAGGGTCTAAGGAACACAGGGGGGAAGGGAGCAAGCAGGGTCTGCTTCAGGAAAACCAGCTGAACTAAGTGGCTGCAGCTGGCTGCAAATGATAGAGGAGGAGGGGAAGAGGCCTATGCTAGCAGGAAATGTCATCAGAAAGGCAATTGTTAGCTGTGAAGGAGCTCTCTCTGTGGGGCTGGGGGATTGCTGCCATCTTGCTCTTGAGTTGGATGCTGTAGCTAAAGGTCAAAGGGAAGAAGCTGGCCAGCAACACATGGAAAGAGAGAGGGAGAGAGAGAGAGAGAGAGAGAGAGAGAGAGAGAGAGAGAGAGAGCTAGTCTTTTGAATTAGGCCGGGAGTTACTCACTGTTCTTGAGTTCTGTGGAGTGGTTCTTTGTGGGTGCCAGTGGGGGTACTCTTGAAGCTGGTTTTGTCCACATCCTCTGCCAGTTGTGGGTCTGTTGTTCATGCACATGAGTCCTGTTGGGCTGAGTTGTGGTTCCTGCATGTTTGCCACCCCAGGCAGCTGGAACCGAGTCTCAGAGGGCAGAAGCATGGGAAGTTGTGGGGGTGTACCCTGTGTCCTCAAGGCTGGCCTGAGGTTAAATATTTTTTGCAAGGCGGATGGTCTGGGAAGGAATGCTTAATTGACTTTGCCCTCTGGCCTTTAGGTAGCTCATGAATAAGGAGATCTCTTGGGGCTCTGTGGCCTGTAGTCACCCACTCTACCTGTGTTACCTGTGATTACATGACCTAAGGCCACAAACCTTTCTTTGGGAGGGGCTGTGGATAAGTGAAAGGAACCAGGGCCCAGGATCAAGGGTGACCACCTACCTACCATCCCATTAGGGTATTATTCAGGGTTTGTGGCCTGTGTTCGACCAGGTACCCAGCTGCCTTTCACAGCCCACTGCCTCACACACTGCTTGTGCAGAACCTGGCAGCAGAAGAGGCATGGGGCAGTTTTCCTCTGTGGTTAGCATTACCACAATTCTGGTGGGTTCATTGTTGCAAGGCTCCATCATCTTCTTGTAGACTTCAAAGGTTGCTTTTAGGAATGGCCATAGTTTATTGTAGAAAACTTAAACATTTTAAATATTATATTCAATAGATCTCTGAAAGGTTTGAGGACCATAATTTGTTTTGTACATCTCAGATACACAAACTTGGTTCCTAGTTACCTGCTTCAGATTCAAGACTGAAAACATGTACAGGAAGCTAAATGAAGCTTATTTCTAGAATTAGTACTCTGTATATCTACTAGTATCACGACAGAAAGTTTATATATACATAGTAATTGTTGGAGTTTAGGAATCACCACACAAAACACTCAGACTCTGGTCTCAGGTAAACAGGGCTGGTTTATTGAATGCTTACCTCAAGACTGATCAATCAGAGCTGTAGCTCAGGCTCAGGAGCTGAAAGCTATGATTTTGAACATTTCTCAGAGCTAGTTTATATAGGTTAAAACTGCAAAAACCACAATGAGTTCATGTGCAGGTACAGGAAGCACTGGCCTAGTGGTCAGTTCTGACTCAAGCTATTTTGGTTAGCTAGACAGAACAGTTCTAACTGACCTTTATTCTGATTGATCCTAAGCCAAACTTATGGTTGTGGAATTCCTTATAATTAACCAATCTTAGAACATAACAGGGAATGTGGTCAGTATGACCCTGTTGTGAGTCAAGCTATTTTTCTGTGTCAGTGTCTAACAGGCACAGAACAAAATGGCTACAGGTCTGCTGGATGAGGGGCAGGCCTCAGTAATAATCTTATAGATTTTGAGATCATATTTATACCTTAAGAAAAGTTACAGTGTCAAATGAAAACCAAAAGATTATGAGATTAGTGGCAATAAAATGGTCCCCCCACTTTTTTTTTGTTTTCTTTGTTTCATACCAAGTAGTTCTTCTGATATGAGAAAGATTTTGGATTTTCCTTTAATAAGCATGTGTGTGTTTAGAGAGCCATACTCCAACCCCAAAGCCAACTTTAATTTTTAATTGAATTGAGATCACATAAAGATCATTTGCCACTTATATCTGCAGAAGGCAGCAGAAATAAGCATTTGAGAATCTGCCATGGACAGGTTACCCATATAATGTGAACAAGGGAGTGCCCACCTGGACTGTCCTGCCCTTGGCCTGCATTGGGTGGTTGTCCAGTGGGAAGGTGTGGTCGCTTGGGCAAGATGGTAGCATGTGCCTGTACTAATTTGGGGCCCTGAGCTGTAATTTCAGGCTGGTCATCTGGTGGTGGGCAATACTACTTGGCCAATTTATGCTTTTTCTTGGGACATTTTCTCTTAATGATCAATCTTTCATATTTCTTCAGATGTTTCACTTGTCTAGAGGTCTCCAGCTTCCTTAGTTGGATTGAAAGGGTTAAAAATTCTCAAAAACTCCTAGCAGGCTGAGTAGAACTAAGAGTGCAGGTCAGCTTGGCCATGAGCTCTGTGTTTCAGGAACTTGGCTGACCACAAGATAGATGGTTGATTACGAATAGACTCTTTGAAAATAGCCTATATAAAATTTTCCCCATGACTGTTCCTTGTACCCTGTCACAAACTGAATAATGGGCTGGGAGTTTCCACAGGTGCTCTCTAATAGCCCTCCTTTACTCCCCCTGGGTTGTGGTTTTCCCCCCGAGTTATGGTTTTTGGCTTTAAATTCTCTCTGTCTCCAAAGCCCCAGGGTCAAACCCCACTGCCCTTGTGCGGGTCATGGGTCTTGACCTCAACATGTTGATTGAAATATACCTCTTGCTGATTGCATCAAGTTCAGTGTCTTGTGAGTTATTGGGTGGCCACAAATTCCTAAGGCTTGGGTGAGGTCCTCCCTTCATGGGGGCCTTACAGGATACCTTTATTCTCCTGGAAAGATAAAAACAAAACTCTGTCACAACCTTAACCCTGGGGAGTTCCTTTTTGGCATTTTTATTTTTCCTAGGGTAAAATGTGTCTTGCCAACAAAAAATAGTATCTATCAAATGAAATTAAAAAAAATTCTATTGAAAAGTTGAAACTAAGTATACTTTAGTATGCATGGATACTTATATTCACCTTTCTCTTTATATATAAATTCGAAGTTTAAGTATATTTATTTTTAGAGCACAAAGGACATTCACTTTGAATTTCAACCTGCCTTTTTGAAAATGGCTTTAAGTTTAAATTACTTTGAAGACTCCCAAACTTGGGAGACCCTCACTCAAGTCTCGGGAAGTCACGACCACCCAAAAACTCACAAGACACCATACCTGAATGCAATCAGCAGAGGCTTTATTAGGGAGAGTTGGCCAGCCAACTCCCAACAGTGGGAGCTGAATTGACAAAGACTGGCTGGCTGAGGGGCTTTTTAAAGGGGAAAACCACAAACCAGGGGAAGTGAGGAGGGGGTTGAGGGGTTGCTAAGGAAATATAACATAAAAATAGTGGAGAATTCCAGAGGAACCCAATCTAAGGGAGTCAGGGTCATGTGGAAAATACTTTGTATACTCATTCTTCTCAAAAATGTGGTCTTGCCATGTCGCTGTGGCCTCTCCCTGTCATTGTGGCCTTGCCCTGTCACTTGCTCAACTATTTCTCAGTTGCTGCCCTGTCACTTGCTCAACTATTTCTCAGTTGTTGCCCTGTCATCATGGTTACTAGTTTCTCAGCCCCACCTAGATGACTTGCATTCCTCTCTTCCAGTTCCTGAAACTGGCCAGTCCACATTTTTAGATTGCTTCAGAGAAAATTTTCTATGTCCTTTAAAGAAAAGCCTAAAGAAAAGCCTGTATATATTTTATAAAATGAGTTTTATAATTTTTCACTCTACAATTTCAATTCTTATGTGCCTGCATCTGAATCCCAAGTGTTGGGATTAAAGGCATGTGCCTCCCAAGTACTGGGATTAAAAGTGTGAACCACTGCCTGGTTATGGGTTCCTTACTATAGTTATTCTCATAAGGTTGCCCTGGTTTAATTTGGCCCTCCATTTACCCTTATTTTTTTTAGTGTTAGAGGTAAACTTTCAAGTTTCTCAAATGTGTAACATCTTATTCTTGCTGGTTTATTCTAATTTGTTCCCTGGCAAACCTTAATATTTTAATCTTAATTAAACACGATGCTAATTTGTCCACTATTTCATTATTTTCAGACCTTTTGTCTGTCTTTCCTATATGAGCTATATAAAATTTGATGTCTTTGCTAAATTTTGTGGGGTTTGCCATTTTCATTCATGCTTCCCATGATATCTTTTTCATTTACCTGTTGTTGTGCCTGTTTCTTGAGCCACAAAAGACCACCAAGGAGCCAATTCCGATGCAATCCCACCAGGCTCTTTATTCAAGCTCCAGCTTGGGCCACACCATTTTCACTGATGCAGCAAGACAGGAAGGTGAAGCCCTGAGCCCAGTTTCAAGCAAGCATTTATAGGGGGAAGGGGGTTTCCAGCTTAGCATACATCTAAATGAGGGTGGGTATTATGGGGTTTGTTGCCCTTTAAAATGATTGGCTGGTGCTGGGAGCCAAACCAAAAACTTTCTTTCTTTCTTTTTTTGTTGTTTGTTTGTTTGTTTGTTTGTTTGTTTGAGACAGGGTTTCTCTGTGTAGCCCTGGCTATCCTGGAACTCACTCTGTAGACGCACTCAGAAATCTGCCTGCTTCTGCCTCCCAGGTGCTGGGATTAAAGGCGTGTGCCACTACTGCTGGCATCTTTTCAATTTTTGTCAGCAACTACATTTGAATTTTTATGATGATTTAATTAAATCTATAGATTTCTTTTGGTAGGATGGCCATTTTTACAATATTATTACTGCCAATCTACAAGCATGGGAGTTCTTTCCATCTGATATTGTCTTCAATTTCTTTCTTCAGTGTCATAAAGCTTTCACTGTATAAGTTTTTCATTGCCATGGTTGTTTTTATTCCAATATATTTTTGAGGCTATTTTGAAAAGTGTTTTCTTGATTTTTTTTTCTAAAAGGTGTTTTGCTTTGTAGTTCTGGTTGTCCTGGAACTCACTCTATTGACAAGGCTGACTTTAAACTCTACCTCCCACATGCTGGAAGTAAAGGCATGTGCCACTAAGCTTAGTTTTTTTCTTGATTTCTTTATAGATATGTTTGTTATTTGTATATAGGAAGGCTACCCATGTTTACGTGTTAATTTTGTATTCTGCTACTTTGCTGAATGAATTAATCAACTGTAAGTGTTTTCAGGTGGAGGATTTAGTGTCTTTTACACAGAGTAATGACATTTGCAAAGATATGACTTTTCCCCTTTTATTTGTAGCCCCTTTATCTCCTTCACTCAACTTAGCTCTATGTACTAAAATGAACAACAAAATGGGTAAAAGTATTGGAATTCTTTTCTTTAAAAGATTTGTGTATTTGGGTACTATATATTTTTGAGGTCTGAGATTCACCATCCAAACCACTCAGACGCTGATCTCAGTCAAAAAGATCTAGTTTATTGAACACACACCCCAAGACTGATTGATCAGAGACACAGTCTACACTCAATAGCTAAACGTTGATTCCAAGCCAGAATCCCATAGAGCCTTTAAGCCTGAAATCCATAAGCATCTGTGTGAAGTTATTCCATCAATCAGGATTTAGGGATAGGGAACTTCTATAGGAAGATGTCTTTGTGGTATACTTATTCTCTTATCATTGGTTGGGTTATTCAACTGTGGTGAGGCAATTTGCTTATCATCAATTAATGTCTCAATTGACAATCAGAATGTCAGTTATCCATGGAGGTCTTAGGAACTTAAACTTTATTCAGTCCTTACTCTTATATTGGTACAGGTGTCTTATGTTTTGGTTCACCCCAGGGGAAACTTATAAAGGAAACAATTATAAAAGTTCATAAGCAGGTGCAGGGAGTTCTGCTAGGTGGTTGGTTCAGATCCAAGCTTATGGTGGCTACCTATACCAAGTAGTTCTGACCTCTATTGTGATTGGTTTTAACTCAGGCATGAGAAAGTTTCCTAGTAACAGTACATGAGAGTTTTCTTGTAATAGTAGTCACAACATAAAAAGACTGCATAGACAGGCAGAAGTTACCCAGGCCTAAACACATATGACATATGTATATGGATACATACATGGGGAGGGCAGATTTCATCACTGAGTGTCTTCCTGTATCATTCTTTGCCTTATTTTTTTTGAGACAGAGCATTGAATCTAGATTTTATTGATTTGTGTAGACTGGTTTGTCAGGGTGCCCTGAGTATCCACCTATCTCCATATTCCCTTTACCCCAGGAGTACAGACATGAGTCATGAACCACTTTTATGTGGGAACTGGACATCTGAATCCATTGATCCATTTTCCAGCTCCTGAAAGTGTTTTTTTATAGCTAAACTTATACTAGTTAAGAGTTCAGTTTTTTTATTACATGGATTATTTTTGATAATAAAACATGGAAAAATATAAAAAAAAATAAAGCCTTAGTGCTTTGGACCTCAACACTTTGCAGAGGTCAGCTTCCTTTGTTGGTGACCAGCTTCCTCCTTAGTACAATGTAGCATGTGTGCACTGATTGATATTTAAACTATAAATTACTTTTCAATCCTGGAAGCTTCATCTGCTTTGTTAATATTTGATAGCTGATTTTGCTATAAAGCATTATATTAACTTTAAGTTCTATGGAATGAGGCCCAGAGGAGGATGTTCCGTGTGTGTGTGTGTGTGTGTGTGTGTGTGTAAGTGTGTGTGTATAAATAAGTGCTAGCCTCGTGGACTTAGTGGATCTCTCCAAACTCTCACAGTGGAGGGAAAGAGCTACCTCCTGCAAGTTGTTCTCTGGCTTCTACATTTGTACCATGGAGATTGTCCCCACCCCATTTCCCATTTCTTGTGCTTGTGTTTGTACATTTTCTATTCTATCTCTGTCTCTCTCTGTGTCTCTCTGACTCCATCTTTCCATCTCTGTCTGTCTTTCTGTCTCTGTCTTCTCTCTTTCATAAATATATAAACCTAATGAATTTAAAAAGACAATGATATTTATTGTGGTGGACTGACTAAAAATGGCCCACATAGACCAATAGGGAATAGCAGTTTAGGACGTATGGCCTTCTTAGAGTAAGTGTGGCATTGTTGGACTAGGTGTGCCACTAGAGGATGGGCTTTGATGTAGCAGAAGCTCAAGCCTGGCCAGTGTGTCACTTCTACTTCCTACTGCCTGTGAATATAGATATAAAACTCTCAGCTCTTTCTCTAGCACCATGCCTAACTAGATGCTGCCATGCTTCCCACCATGATGATAATGGACTAAACATCTGAAACTGTAAGCCAGCCCCAATCAAATGTTGTTCTTTATAGAGTTGCTATGTTCATGGTATCTTGTGGGGAGCCGACAGAAGGCAGATATCATCCTTGCAGCCATCTTGAGCCATATACCCTGATAAGAGATTTGATTACAATAGCCTACAACAGCTGAGCACACTCTGATAACATCTGGCTTCAGAAACCCAGGATCTTCCCTTGGGTGTGTGAGACTTAAAACTGTGATTTAGAGCCGAGACTTAAGAGCGTGACTTAGAGATCAGATTTAGACACAAGGCCTAAGGGCAAGACTTAAAGGTGTGGCTTAGAGGTGTGGCTTAGAAGTGAGACATATAAAAGGCGAGAGGCAGACAGAAGACAGCAACAAATTATTAGGCACTCTGAGTACAACTTGGAGTACAACTTAAAAGAGTACAACTTGAATTAGACATTAGGCACTTAGCACTTGGAGAAAGAACTTGGAACTTGGAGGCACTAGGGACTAGGAACTAGGGACTAGGAACTCAAGACTTGGGACTTTGAGAGAAGAAGAGAGATTGAAGAATAAATGGGATTGAATCACGCTCTGCCTGGTCTCTAGTCTTCCAGTCTCACTCACTCTCTTGCTGAACCCCGGCTCCCAGACCGGAGCAGCTTGGGGCAGTGTGGGCTCTAACAACTTAGCCCCCAAGGCTTTTGGCAGTGCAGGTTCCAACATTGACAGAACAGTCTGAGACATTTTGGCCCCCAAATGTGGGGCAGTGCAGTTCTCAACATTTCTGGCCCCCAAACGTGGGGCAACTCGGGCCGCAACATTTTTATACAGATATAAAACTCTCAGCTCTTTCTCTAGCACCATGCCTGACTAGATGCTGCCATGCTTCCCGCCATGATGATAATGGACTGAACCTCTGAAACTGTAAGCCAGCCCCAATCAAATGTTTTTCTTTATAGAGTTGCTATGTTCATGGTATCTCTTCATGGCAATAAAACTCTAACTAAGACAGATATTTTAGAATTTACTAGAGGTCTCAATGTGGCCCTGTGGTAAAGCTCTATCTTTCTCATGGGCTAAATGGACCCATGATTGAGTAGTGTCAGTCCCACATTATTCTAAACCACTTTAAATTGACTGATATATGTTTTGCTGCTTTTTGTTGTTGTTGATTTGTTTCATAGCACTTGGGATTGAATGTATGGTCTTGGGCATGCCATAAAACCTTCCCACTGTGTGATTCCCTAGCTTTTCTGACTATATATTTTGAACAAAGAAGTGAAAGGTACATGTAAATATTCTTTAATGTTGTAGCATTCCAGCTCCTAGAGTCACAAATATATACATTTCAACTTTTTTCCTATTTCTAAGATTTTTCCTTTTCCTTTTTTAAAAACCTAAGTTATATGAGTTTCGAAAAGAAGAGATATTAACAACATTGTTTATTTTACTTTTATTCTCATAAGAACCAGTTGGAGAAATAAAGAAATAAGAATGTCTTATATCTTTAATCACATAATCAGTTGTTACAGAAGATGGGTCTCTGTGAGTTCAAGGCCAGCCTGGTCTACATAGGGAGTTCTAGCCAACCAGGGCTACATAATGAGGCCTTGATTAAAAGACAAAACAAGAGTCCTCCCAACCCCCGAAAACCCATCAGAAATTGTGTACTTAAATTTTTTTCTATTGAAAATCGCCTTTTTGAGACTGTAGATATAGTTTAGTAGTAGAGTGCTTGCCTAGCATATATGAGGCTTTGGTTTCCATCCTAGAACCATAAGTTCAGGGAGCGAGTTTTCTTTGTTTTTTTTTTGTTTTTTTTTTTTTTCTTTTATTTGATATTGTATTTATTTACATTTCAGGTGTGAAAACCTAAGTTATATGAGTTTCCCCTTTCCTCATTTTGAACCTGCCCCCCATTAGTTCCCTATCCCATCCCTCCTCCTCCTTTTTTTTTGCTTTTATACCATTTAAATTATATGCAAGTATTAAGGTCAGTTCTAAGTTGAGGAACTAGCAATACAATAGATGCAAATAGTCAAGGAACAAGCAAGACAATAAACCCAGATAGTCAAATAAGGTGCAGGAAAATAAAGAGTCCCGAGATCATTCCTATGATCACTATTTCTAAGGGCTTATCAGGACGACCAAAATATCTGAGCCTACTTTCCTGTCATAGCCCAAAGTCATTTTCATTCCTGAAGCCTACTTCTTTGTTCTAGCTTAAGATTTATATTCTGCCAGGCAGTGGTGGTGCACACCTTTAATCCCAGCACTTGGGAGGCAGAGGCAGGCAGATTTCTGAGTTCAAGGCCAGCCTGGTCTACAGAGTGAGTTCCAGGACAGCCAGGACTACACAGAGAAACCGTGTCTTGAAAAACCAAAAAAAAAAAAAAAAAAAAAAAAAAAAGATTTATATTCCTACCTGTAATTACTCCTTTGTTCTAGCCCAAGATTTAGATTCCTGCCTGAAATTATTTCTTTGTTCTGGCCTAGGATTTAGATTTCTGCCTAAAACTACTTCTTTGTTTTAGCTTAGTGTCAGATTCCTACCTGCAGTCCATTTTCTTGTCCTTGGCCAATGTCAGATTCCTGCCAGGCTCTTCACATCACCCCCTTTTAATTGCATAAACCAGACTGAGCTTGTCTTAGGTTGTTCTGACAAGAATGCCTTCCTTACCCATTGGGGAATATTCATTACCTAAAGCAATGCATTTATGTCTTAGGTTGATAAGGCTCTGTACAGAATCTTACCCGTCCTTGGCTTGCCAGCCTGTTAAATTAATAACTCTGTCTGGGGGTCCATTTTCAGGTTTAAGTCATGTACTTTGGCTGCCAACCTGTTGATGTAGTTAGAGACAAATTTTAACATGATGGGCAGGAATAAAAGTATTCCCCAAACAAAAGGGGCTAGTGTGATTAAGCTATATATACCATTCCTGAGGTTTGACCAAAATGAAAATACTGACCTCAAGACATGAATAATTTTATCAACATTATCTGCAGCATCAATGCTCAACAGAGCAGCATTCTTTAAATTCATAATCTCACTATGCAAAGTTAAAACATCCAGAGAGGTGTTATTGTTATGCCAAATACCTGGCAAGTGTCTTTAATCTGTTTTCTAATTATATGTCTATCATTGTAAATTTCAGAAGTAACACCACTCCAATGGTATTTGTCATGACACATGAGATGGCTCTTAACTCTTAAACCTTGAACCTCCTTCCAATAGTTTGAATAGGATATAGAGCATCACTCTGTTGTTCCAAACACCTATATAAATCCTATTGTATACCCATACATTAGTAACATTTTCTTTTGCTAGATGATTTACAAAAGTAGCTGTCTTAACTTCTTGTGTCAAAGCTATTGCAAAAGCAGTGGTGCTAGCAGTTAATGTAATTTAAGCTGCTATACAATTATTGCTTAATTGTTTAATTATTGTTATGCAATAATCAAGTCCACTATCCTCTTGCTTCTGCTTAAAGCCTGACTCATTTCTTCATGCAAGGTTTTTTAGACTACCAAGGTTGTATGATACTCAGGGCACTAAAGCAAAAGCTTGTTGATAGACCTCTATAACAGACATTTCAGGTTTCAATGGGGGTTCCCTTTCTTTCATGAACTAATCATGTATTCTGAATCCCTAGCAAGTTTAAGGCACTCAATTATACACTGTGGGAGATAAAGACTTATATCTTTAAACCCCACCCATTAAAATTATTTGCAATGTAAATACCACTAGATATAGAATTGTATCTTGCTGTGTTAAAATTTATGGGTGAGTTGGCAATAGTATGTTAAAACAACAACAACAAAAACACTTCCCTTAGCCCATTTGTTCTACTATCAGAAAATAATAAGTTGAAAGACACATAAATAATGGATACTTGTTTTTCACAGTAATGGAGGCTGGCATTTCTAAGATCAATGTGACAAGAGATTTGATTGGTGAAAACTACTTTCTGATTCACTGATGACCATTTTGTATTGGGTCCTCACTTAGGGAAAGTGGCACAACTGACTCCCTCTCCACAGAAGCCATCAACTGTCAATAGCTTCTCAGTCAGGGGTAGGGATCAGTTAGCCCCTCCTCCTTAGATAATGGACTGTCCACTAGCCTGGGTTTGTGAACCACAGCTAGTGTACATTCATGAACACAAAGGCCCTGTCTAGTCCAGAGAACATTGTTTTGTTTTGGTATTTCAATGATCTCTGGCTCTTACAACCATTCTGCTCTCCTCTCTTTTGATGGTCCCTGAGCCTTTGGAGGAGAGGGTGTAATGTAGATTTATGACTAAGTAAAGAAAAAAAAGTGATTTACAATTTGGGTAATATTTCATTATGTACATCATCAAGTAGATTGCCTTAACAGTACCCACTGAATTTGTTTACAAAATGATTGTAATTTTAATCAAAATCCTAATAAAAAATATATAAATAATTATAATACCTAGGACCAATTTGGCAGTCCCCTCTTTGCCCCTAAAAAGAATAACCATCAGATTCAACAATTCCTCATTTGGGTAGATACCCAAAAATGTAGAAAACAAAGATTCAACTAGATACTTACATCCCAATGACCACAGCAGCATTATTTTGCAAAAGTTGAGAGGTAGGAACAACCAAAATATCCATCAACACATGAAAGTATATGGTGTATACAATAAAGGAATATTTTGACACTTAAAAGTAAATTTCCAATGCATGCCACAGTATGGATAAATCTTGCTAATATTATGGTAAGTGAAGTAATTCAAATACAAGAGACAGATATCACATGGTTTCAATTGTATGTGGAACTAAGAGTAGGAAAATTCATAAAGACAGAAAGTAGATTAGTAGTTATTGAAGTGGAAGAATGGATAATGGTGGTTATACATCAGTATGAATGTACTTTATACTACTAAATTGTATATTGAAAATGGTTATAATAAATTTTTATCATATATCTTTTACCTCAGTAATAAATTTATTTACTAAGACATATTCTGTTTGTGTATAACCATAACCAGTAAGCCTTTGGTTATGCATACATACTTTAAAGGAACTAACATAAAAACAAAACTGTAAATATTGAAAGCAAGCAGGGTGTGGTAGTTTATAACTATAATCCTAGTATGTGGGAGGCTCAGCTAGGAGAGCAAGGAGTTCAAGACCAGCTTAGAATATGTGACACCCTGTCTGAAAAAGAAAACCTAAAGTTAATACATAGGACTGAAGAGATGGCTCAGCAGTTAAAAACAAGCTTCATTCCCAGCATCTACACTGGGTGGCTCATAATTTCCTATAACTTCAGCTGCATGAGGTTCAAAATAAATCTTAAAGATGATGCTCAATCCAGTAGAGAAATTTAGACAGGTGAATCTAGGTGCCCCCTGCTACCTGCTCTGTTTTGTGACTATGTCTCATGTAGCTCTGACTGGGTTTAAACTCACTATGAAGATGAGGCTGGGACTGGTCTCTTGATCTTCCTGCTAATACCTCCAAAGTACTGTAATTATAGTCATGTAATATCATGCTAGGTTAAATGTATTTACTTTTCCAACAGTGAATATTGTGATATTAAATACAGATTAAAAATTGACAGTCAAAATTCAGCATCTTATTTGAAGTATAAAAAATACACAACAGATTACAAAGACTTAGCTTTAAACAAGTAAATATTTCAATGATTTCTTATATTAATAGTCTATTCATAATATTTTTGTTTTATTTTCATTTGTAGACACCCAAAACTGTCTTTCCACTATAGATGTAATTTGGAGGAGAAAATCAAATGTAAAGGGTAAGATCTTTTTCATGTCTCTGAAATGAATTTACTATATTTAATGATTTGATAATGTTTTCTTTAAAATTTGTCATTATTTTTATTATCTCTCTGTGTGTATGCACACATATGTACATACATATGTGCATACGTGTGTTCATACAGGAGCCATTCTGCTGACTCCTGATAATATTTTCTAGGAGAAAGTTCTATTATCAATCTAAACAATGACATATGATAGCAGTTGTTTTAATATCTTTCATGGCTTCTGTGGACCAGTAATTGGATGAGGATTTAGCTGGAAGTTTCCAGTTCTAGGATTTTCATTGTGTTGTAGTGTATAAAAAAACATGACTGAAAAAAAATGTTAAGACTTAACTTAGTTTGATAACTGAATTTATGATAAGTGCTATGCATACAGAGCTCAAATAATTTATAACGAAGTATAATGGTAAAACTAGCTCCATTTCAAACTCAGTTACTCAGTGTAAAACCAGAAAAACCTAGGAGTCAGCAGGAACTTATTCTTAGCCTAACCACAGGATGTCTAGACCACAACCCTAAGGTCAACCCTGTCAGCAGTTGTGTCTTGACAGCAATCTAAAGAGGAGACTGGTCTCAGAGCCATCTGGCTCATTTCCCAAGTGTTCCCCACTCCCCTTATTGTGTAACTGTTATCCTAAAATATTAACCAGATGCTCATTCCATTTATGTCATCTTGCTTAACTGCTGCTTGCTCATAAAAATAACAAACAAATAACAAAACCATAATAATGTCTCATAATAACAAAAACTCCACAGGGTTGAGACAATTGTGGTTTTATGTAACAACAACAAAAAAACAACCCAGCCCTGGCTTCACCGTTGGCAGCAGCTCTCATATTGGCAAGATGAGGCCATTGTTGCTATGTTGTTATAAGCTTGTTTTTAATGTTAACTTTAAGTTTTGTCTAGTGGCCTTTCCTCGGTGGTTTTAAACTCTACAACAAAAGCATGGCAATAGTATTTTCCAAAGAAGGCTACCCACTGTTTACATCCACTAATTCTTTTGGAAATATATTTTTCTTTAAGTTTCTTGAGATAGGGTCTCATTGTAGCTCAGTCTAGTCTCAAATTCCATATAGTCAAGATTGGCTTTGAACTCCTGAGACTCCTGTCTCAGGTGATGCACATAATGAAATATTACCTAGATATGAGCTCAATTTTTTTCTTTACTTAGTCATAAATCTATATTATACCCTCTCCTTCCAATAGCTAGGATTAGGTGTGCCTCACCATGCCTGGCTAAAACATGATGTTAACAATCTTTCTTCAAAAGAGGAAATCTATGTCCTATCCCCTAGACAGTGAACTTTTATGGCTGTTTGGATGGCTGTGAGTCTTCTAAGGCTTGGTCATGAAAGGTAATAAAACTTTGCTTTGCCAGAAAAACAGCAGCATCTTGAAACCAGCAGCATTTATACAAGCAGAATGATTGCCCTGAAGGTGCCAGGCTAGGATGGAGCCAAAGAAGCTCATAGAGAGATTACAGGTAAGGATGTCGAACTTATACAGATAGATCAACCTGGATGCTTGCTCTAGTGCTTCTGCTCCCTACTCTCCCAGCACCATTCTGTACCTAATCCAATGAGATTCTTTGACCTGAGACCTCTCAGCCCAACCCTCTTCAAATTCTTGGCTGACCCTTAGCAGTCTTCATTTCTTACTCTGGGAACAATGGGCCCTCTGAATCTGGTGAGTTTCAGGGACTTCCTGAAGGTATTTTGACTTGTTTACCTTCTGTTTTAAGGAGTCCTTGAGGAATGGAATGTTTCAATCTTGGAGGAAACTGTTATGCAGCACAAATCAGCACACATGTATGCATAACAAACACATGCACATGCACACACATACTAACACAGAAAAGAAGAAAAAGGAAAATGATTTTATAATATTATGTTGTATATTTACAAAGCAGTTTTAACTTCTCAAAACTTCTTTATAAGTTATATCTAAACTTCTTTATAAGTTATATAAAACTTCTTTATAAGTTATCCCACTGTTCCTTTCAATGGAACAGTGGGATAAGCATGCTGAGTATTAATGAACCAGACATTAAAAGTCTGAGAGAATACCATGCAGAACCAGATGCTTCAATAACAAACTGTAGGAATTGGAAATATCTTCACTAGCAATTCCTTTTGAAATAATGATAAGAAGATTTTAAATGGTCTGGTCATATTCAAATATATAATGGAAAGTTGGAATTAAACCCAAAATTCTCTGGTCTTGATTTGATTCATTAAAAGCTCACTCAATATTGCTTTAGATTAATGCTCTGATTATATCCAAATTTATCTTACCCTAAGATATGTTAAGACATGAGGAGTTTGACAGAAGCCTGCTGTTCTTATATTAATCACATTTTTTCTTTCTTCTTCCTTGTTTGCTATCTTTAACACTTCATTGGTGTCTTCAGCATTTCACCAATGTGTTTCATTGCAGTGTTAACTCCGACACAAGTGATGATAATTATGTTCCAAAGTTTAGAAAATTATGCACAAATTATCAATTAAGCAAATGTTGCAACAGTTATATGCCTCATCAAGAGAAATTATGCAAACATTGGGAGAATGACAATTTTGCACAAGATGTTTATATTTATTACATTCCCTAAATTGTTGTGGATAACTTACAATAACTTTATCAAAATATTATACCTTTTATAGAACAGATGAAATTTTATAATCAGAGATCCTTCTCAAATGTTATAAATATGACACCCCCACATTAATCTGAGCTATAGATATGGAGTATACCAAGTTTCAAACTCAACATGACTTACAGTGCACACATTACATTTTTCCCAGATCTATTTTCCCGTCAATGCTTATTATGTTGGCTAACATTATCAGGTGCCCACTTGCTTATCTAACTTTGACATTTGGGATCAGTTCTGAGGTCATCTTCTTCTTTGAACACCTGTCCACCACCATAAGCATGCGTCACCCTGTTGAGGTGTGGCCTTTTGCTATGTATTGCAAAACTAAATACTGGCTCCTAAGGCCTGGTTGCCCCCAGGGATGAAAGAATCTGCATATATACAAAGTAATGCTATGTGACCTTGTTCCTTAATTTAAAACTATTGGTTTAATAAAGATGTTGACACCCTATCACTGCGCAGAAAAAAGGTAGGTAAAGTTTTGGTTCCTGGCCTTGGGGTCTGAAGAAGACAAAGAGGAGAGAAGGTAGAGAGAGGAGAAGACACCATAGGTAGGTGAGTCATGAAAACATTGATGGAACATGGCAAATTATAACTCAGGGTTATTGAAGGGGAAGTAGATTCTAATAGCTTAGAGGGTCAATTTATGCCCAGCTCTAGTGCATTGAAGGCTTATTATAAATATAAAACTTGTGTGTCTTTTATCTGGGAACTGAATGATTATACATGGGGTAGAAACCCCTGTCTCAGATTAAATACTTACTACAACATCACCCCGTCCCACTGACTGGGATTTTGTGATTCTGAAGTTTAACCTCTCCATTTCCATGTAACTTAATTTTCAATTTACACAATAAGAAAGAGCAATGGTTGCTTTGAGAGGCTGGATATTAGTGTTTGAGACACACTCCTCTTGAATGTGTTTTAGGGTTTTTATTCCAGTTCACTTGACTGTTATGAATACCTATATTGTATGCTTGGTAATTTTCTAGGTTCTAGAGAGTACAAAGATAACTTTGAAATACTGCTGAGGCCCTGAAATGGGATAGATAATGAGATAAATAATTTCAATATATACACAAGCAAAATAAAAATATATCTGTATTGAATGTAATTTATCAATAACAAGTTCATTTACACATGGGTGGCTTAGAAACATATTCTCTCTCTCACTCTTGAGACTTTGGTGATTTAAGCTTGGGATTTCATGCATGCTAAGCAAATACTCCATCATAAACAAAGATATTCTAGATTTTAAAAAAAGGAAAAGGAAAAAGACAAGTTTAGTTCATTCAAGCAATGTAAAAAAATTGTGTAATGATATATTTTTGAATAAAAAAGTAAATTAGTAAGTTAGTTTAGACTCAGGAAATAGGGGTAAATGATATTGGAGATGTAAGAGAGAGAAGAATTTAAGAATTTGATCACCATAATAAGATAATTAGCTTTCTGCATGATGAAATGGCTCAGGGTAAATAAAGATTTTTGCTGCCAAGCCTAATGATCTAAGTTAATCCTTAGAACCAACATTATGAGAGAATTAAGTCTTGAAAGTTTTCTTTTGACTTCCACATGATTACCATGTTACTTGTGAGCACCCTTAATAAAAACATAATAATAATTAACCCTCCATTAGCCTTGTCAACTTGACAAAGCCTTTGTGGTCTGCAAAGTAGGCATCGACTGAGGATCAATAGGCTTATGGTTATGTTATGTCTGTGGGGGATTGTCTTGATTCTTAATGGATGTAGAAGAGCACAGCCCACTCTGAGCAGTATTATCCATAGGCAGGTAGTTCAGGGTTGTATATGGAAGCTAGCTAAGCATGAGTTAGTTAGCAAATCAGATAGCAAAGCAAGCAAGTAGTGTTCCTTCGAGTTTCCTGTCTTGAGTTCCTGACCTGATACCCCTCACTATTGCTCAACATATTACCTGGAAGTTTAAGCGGAAACAAACCCCTCCTTCCTAAGTTCCTTTTGATCAGAGTGTTCTATCACAGCAACTGTAGAGGGTGGTTCTGATGCTAAGATCTTGTTTCCCAATTGGTTCTTGATCTATCAAAAAAGATGCCAGGACCTAATTGCTGGGCAGAAGGAAAGAGTTGGGACTTCCAGGTTCCTGAAGGCAGGCTAAAAAATGCAGAGGAGGAAGAGAGAATTTTGCCATGTGTTAGAGAGAGAAAAGGTGACCAGCTATGTGAGATCTCAGGTGGAGCAGCCGTAGGCTGCTTCTCTAGGCACAAGGCTAGAAACATAACTAAGTTGAGTACAGATTTAGGGTGTTAAGTTGGGACTAAAGGTAACTGAGCAACTGAAGCTAAGGGCAGATTAAGAGGTGCTAAGCTAAGAGTATTGGAAAGGGCATGCTAGTGGTGGGAGATTAGAAGTACTCAGCAATTGAGCCAATAAGGCAGGATGTAAATAAGTTAATTGTGTGTTCCATCTGCAGATCCTAGAGAACCTGGGCAGGGCTGGTAGGATAGTCTTCCAGGAGCTTAAAATGGGGCACCAAAAGCTACACTCTACAAACAGCAGATGTCAAGAAAGAACATGATATAGGAAATGGAAACCCTGACATATTAAGAAATTAGATAAGTGGTTTAACTTATTAATTTACTTAAAATTTGATGAGACTATTGGGAGGCGCTAGAACTTAAGAATGTAGGCTTAGCTGGAGGTAGTGGTTCCCTGTGTACATCCTTTTGAAGGGACTGTCTTGGCCTTGGCCCTTTCCTATTACTATTCTCTTGTTTGTATAATATATTGTGATGATGATGATAATAACAATAATATATAGCTCATATTTACATAGTATTTGTTACATAATAGGATTTGTGGATTTTGTTTTGTTTTTGACATAGGGTCTTCATAACATATGCTGGCTCAGAACTCTCAGTAATCTTCTTGCCTTGGATTTTTGAATGCTGAGATTGCAGGTGTGAACTGGCAGTCTTTCATATATGTGTTTCATAGATAGTATCGCCATGTTCACAGCAACTCTTTGACTTTGTTACTACTCTAATTCCCATTGTACAGATGAGAAAATGTAGGTACGGAGAGGTTGAATAAGTAGTCAAAGTCATACAGCTAGTAACAGGTTCAGTTAAGGGCTCAGTCTTTGAATCTATAGACTAGTTTTTCACTGTTCCATGTGATAATCACTTGCTTTTGTTAAAATTATTAGTACTGCATTAGGTGTATTCCAAGTACACCTAATTCAATAACCTGTAGGTGTATTCAGTACACCTAAGTCAATAGTGATTAGACAACACACTTTTAGTCTTATTGTTGACAATTCAGTTTCAGTTTTATTATTACTATCAATTATAATGTGCATTTATTTATTCATTGTTTGTTTGTATATGTATAGAGAGGTTCAGAAGGTGACCATGTGTGTGCATGTGGGGATCAGAGGACAACTTGCAGTAGTTCTTTCCTTCCACTATTTGGGACAGGAGATGTAATTTAGGTTTCTGGGCTTGGCAATAGGCACCTATATCTACAGAGCCATCTCACTGGCTGCATATTAAAACTGCTTTAGATGACACATTTCTTATATAGGAACTAACTTCTTTTGATATGTATTCAACAAGGTTTTTTTTATACTGAGTAATACTAATACTTTGGGTCAAATAATTATTTTTGTTTGGGAATCTTTGAAAGTGAATCTTGATCAGTTTGAGAGCTACCTAGGAGATTAGTAAAGCAGAACTTCTAGTCATGTTTGGAGGGCATTTTCAGAAAGAATTAATCCAGGAGAATTTCTTACATTATGACTGCTTTAACCCACTAATGGATTCAGAATTTGACTAGTGTATTAGGAGGTGGTCGAACTGCAGAAAATGTGGCTTAGCTGGAGGAAGTACGTCACTGAGTTCATACTTTTGAAAAGTCAGGAGAAGCCTGTGTCCTGCTTCTGCCATTACAATGCTTTGTCTCGCCTCATGCCACCAACAATAATAGATCTAGCTGATCACAGATCAAAGCCATTTGCCAAAATAAGTAATTTAAATGGTTTTCTTAGGTATGTTGACTCAAACAAAAACCTAACACAATAGACTGGAGAATTGGCTCAGACATTAAGAGTACTTGCTACTCTTATAGTGGATCTGAGTTCAGTTCTCAGCATCCATGGCAGGCAGCTCACAACTTCTTGTAACTTCAGTTCCAGGGATCTGACACCATCTTCTGACCCCCGTGGGAACCTGAATACAAATGGCTTTCACTCATACAGACAAACATACACAAACATACATACAGCAAAACTAACTCAAAACCAAACACAAGATCTGTCCTATGTATCTTGGGAGGGCCACTGTGTTGCATCTCTGGCCTTTGCCCTGCATTAGCACCAACTTGTGGCAATTCTTGTCTCTACATTAGCCAGATGTCATCATCCTTGGTTGAAATTCAGAGATAGAAACAATAAGTCACTGTCATAGATATGATTTATATTTTGATTTAGTCTCAAATCTATACAGATATTCTTTGTTTTCTGGGTTAATGTTTTATCTCTGCTTCAGTCCTTTCAGCCGTGTCTATGGAAACCTGTCTCAAAAAGGTCAGCATTATGTACACAGTAGCAGTAGATAAAACCCAGACATTATTATGGTAATAGTTGCTATCCTGTATCTAGGTGAGATTTTCTTTTATAGCTTTGAGAAAAGGAGAAATTCATAATAATGTTTACAGTTCTCTCATCCTATTTGTTACCCTGATTTCTAATGCCAGAGATTAATTTTGGTTGCCTTTGAACTTTATTTCATAGCAAGGGTTGACTAACTTTTTTAAAGAGTCAGAGAGCAAATATTTTAGGCTTGTAGGCCAGATGGTGTCTGTCACAACTACTCAACTCTGCAATTGTAGTTCTAAAGAAGCTGTCAAAGACAATATACACACACATGAATGTGGCTCTCTTCCCAAAAAATTTTAATTACCAAAACAGGTGGCCAGCCCATGGGCAGTAGTTGAACATTCCTTTTTTAATATAAATTGAATCATATAATTTATATGATTTCTTGTAGCCTGACTTCTTTTGTTCCATATTATCTTTGTAATGCCCCTGCTATTATTTGTAATTATCCTTAACGTTCTCATCATTCTACAGTAGTCAGTGGCTTTCTTTATTTGTTCTGTTTGTGGACATTTGAGTAACTTTCAGCTTAGAGCTTTTATAAAAAGGACTTGCTGTAAACATATGTTCAAGCATTATACTTTAAAGGAATTAATGTTGTGGTATATTTGTTTTTAGTAAGTGTCAAGAAATGATTATCCAAATCAGTTGTATAATTTATACCAGTAGTATATATGGAATTCAGATGCTCTGTATCCTTGCTAGTACTTGGCATTATTTGTAATTTTTCCATTTTATTCTTTCTGGAGTATGGTGTAGTAATAATGCATCCTGGTTATTATTTTCATTCACTTTAAGTTATTATCTTTTTAAAGTTGAACCTATTTTTGAGTGGTATTTGTGTATGTGGGAGGGTGATGGGTGTATGGGCGCATGTACCACAGTACATGTGTAGTCAAAGGACAACTTTGTGGAATCAGTTTTTCTTTCACCTTTATGTGGGTTCTTGGATTTGAACCCAGGTCTCCAGGCTTGCAGGAAAGTACTTTTACCTGCTGAGCTAGCTTGCTGGCCTTAACTTATTGTTATAAGTGAGTTTGGAATGTAATAGGCCAGTGCATTAGGAATATATTAGATAAAACCAAACCATTTGTCACTCTTTCAGAATTGTTTTCTGTGTTGTTCAGTTTTCTTGTTGCTGTGACCAAATAAACAACATAAGGGGAAGACAGTGTTGCTAAAGTGACTTGGTCTGTAGTGGTATTGTGGTGTCAGACAAGAAGCTGGGTCCTCAGACTTCAGGCCAAGATCTAATCCTCAAAGATTGCCTCTCAGTGTCTATGTCAGTCAAGTGGACCCTGTCCCTTCCAACAGTACCACTAATTGGGGACCAGATATTAGAATACATGAGCCTCTAGGGTCATTCAACATTTAAACCATAATACTTTAGTATTTTAATACTTATTTGTTCAGTCTTCCAAGAATGGGTTAAAGCTTAAAAGCTATTCTTCAGAAAGAAAAACATTTCATATTAAGTGCTAATCAAAATATTTTCATTGCTTCAAACCATCACTGTTTCTTAGTTAATTTAATCCTCTAATAACTATTCACTGAACAATAATTATCATTATATTCTATTTCTGATTTTTAAAAATTTTAGGTAATAATATCCCCATAGCCTAAGTTGCTCAAACCAGAAAGATGGCAGTCATTGGGCCAACAAGATGGTGCAGCAGGGGTGAAAACCTGAGTTTAATTCCCAGGACCCAAATAGTTGGGGGAAAGAACTGATTCCTATAGGCTGCCCTCTGACCTTCACACACATGCTGTGGCATGCACAAGCATCACACGCACTCACACACACACCATGTGGGAGAAGGGGAGAGAGAGAAAGAAAGAGAGAGAGGAGACTAAATAAAATATAAAAAAATAAATAAGAAAGAGATTTACATTTGGTGTTTTTGTTCTACTTCTGTGGTGACCAACATGGTCTTGTGTGGTAGTAGGTTTTGGGTCATAGAGGTATGTATAATCCTTAGAAGGAAAGGGTTGTGTGAGCCAAATAAACTTCTTTTATAATTACCTGCCCTCAGACTTTCTGTAGCAATATAAAAAGGTCTAAGAAATGGTATAATTTGATCAATTAACTTCTCAGAGATTGATGATCCAGATGAATCCTATTCCTGCAGATCTCAGCTACCAGCAAAGGCTGATGGTCCCATGAGGTGCCTCTGAATGCCACTAAAGTGTTAGTCTACTAGATCTCACTTCATGCCAAGCCCAAATCCTTCCTATAATGGTAAATTGTTAACTGTCTCTAAACTCCTCAGTGGGTGCACGAGCTTCTTGCCATTGCTCAATTGCTCTGGATTCCCAAAAGAAAAGCACACATACACAGCCTTACATTTTAAATACCTTAAACAGTTCAATGGCTGGGCCACTCTCTATCTCTATGTGGCTAACACACACTCCCCTCCAATATTCCTGAGTTAATACTTATTAAATCTATATTTTTATCTTTGCTGCCCTGGATCCTGCTGGGCAGCCATCTTGGAGCCGCTTTCCCCCTGCACCTACATTTCAGCTGTCTCTCCCTCTTGCACCTTTCTGGTGTGGTCCATCTCTTTCGCCCCCATTAAGGCCGAATCCCTCTTCTTCCTTCCTTGTCCCCTTTCAGGGAATTCTAAAAGTCCTGCCTCTGTCTCCTTGCCTAGCCATTGGCTACCAGTAACTTTATTGAGCAGTCAAAAACCAACTGGGTACAGGCTTCCTTTAGTCATATGTACAGGACTCTGCAAACAGATTTTTGGGTACCATAATTAGTATGAGAACACAAGCCACTACACTTCCACTGCATCCTTTGAGACCCTTGGCTCATCTACATCTTTTAGTTTTTTTCCCTAAATGAATACCCTCTATTTCTGTTCTAACAGAAGGATACTGCTTCATAGAGCCTATAGAAATGGTTGTAAGTGCTGTTTTTCTCACATGCCTCACACCACTGGATATGAAAATAGGTTAACTGTCCTTTTTATACTTCCTTACTATTTATCAAATATTCTAGGCCTCTTTCTTCTGTTCAAAATAATCCCTAAGAAAGCCTTCTGGCTTATTCAGTCTCAGTTCAATGAAAATCTGTTCATCTAATTAAGGCCTTCATCACCCTGGTGTATGAATGAAACATACACAGCTTAAAGTATAATTTTATAAGGACTATCTCAGAATATCCAACCCTGGGTATCATTCAAAGCTTTCCATGAGTTGATGCATTTCTCTGTTGTACTTATTAGACTGATTCCCTAGTCCTTATTCTGTGAGGATATTGTGAACAATACTCTTTAAACATTTAATTTTCTATTTAACTGTTACTATTAATACAGAAAAATGCAAGTGAATTTTGTAGATTGTTTTTATATTTAGAACCTTGGATACTTCTGTATATATTTCTGTATATTTTCAGTATGTACACACTATTCTTAAAAGTTTTCCTTCTTCCTTTTCAAACTCTATACTTATTTTGAGCCTCATATTTCACAGAGCAGAGTATTGAACACAATGCAATACTAGGAATTACTCTTTTTTTTTCCTTGCAAAGGAGAAACTTTGATTTGTTTCAGTTGTGAGTAGAATGATTAACATAGTTTTTATGTATAGCAGCTTTATGACCTTAAGCAAAGCCTTTTTGTTACTAGTTTGCCAAGAATTTTCTTTTAGTGAGGAATGGATCTGAAGTTATTGAAAACCATTTGCATATACTGACATAAGTATGAAATTTTCAACAGTTGGGCAATTTACATTGTGAATTATATTGATAGATTTTTTTTTCTTTTATGATGGTAATTTTCTTTGTGGAAGACTTTTCATAAAGTATAGATAAAATACTTGTACTGTATTTAATAAATAATTCAAAGGTAATATCTCTGCAACCCCAGCCCCAATTAAGAAATAGAAACATCGCCACCCATATCTTTCCCGCTAAACTCCATATTTAGTTTTGGTCATATTTTTTCCTTTTTTAAATAATATTTTTATGTATTTCTTGATGCTATAAAACTGCTCACCTTTTTTTTATTAGATCTTTCATTTACACTTCAGATACCATCCCGTTTCCCCATTACCCCACCCTTAGAAAACCCCTATCCCATGCCCCCTTTTCATTTTGCATTTATACATTTTTTTAAGAAATGTTAACTGCTCACCTTTTAAATTTTGTTTTTTACTTAATTATTTTTCTTAAATTTTTTTCTTTTTTTTTTTGAAACAGGGTCTCACTATATAATCTAAGATGTTCTCAAACAGGCAATATTTCCACTTTACCTTCTAATTGCTGATAATACAAGCACATGTATCCACACTTAGATAAAACTTTAAATAGTTACATTGATTGATTGATTGATTGATTGATTTATGTCCTTGTATGTGTGTGAGAGCATGTACACAAAAAACAAAGCACTCATATGTGGAAAGCAAAGTACAACCTGTATCAGTTGTTTCTCTGCTTTTACATGTGGGTCCTTGTTGTCAGTCAAGGTTATTAATCTCTTTATCAAATATGTGATTTACAAATATTTAATCCCATTCATAATAGCCATAGTAGTATTTCATCTTGTTATGCCTGTATTTTTTGATGCATAAAACTTTTTGAGTTTGATGTCACATTTGTCTGTTTTTGCTCTTGTAGGAAGAAATCACCCCTCAGTCCACTCTCATGAATTTTTGTCTATTGTTGCATCCGGCTCTGCTCTACCTGGCTTGAGACAAAAGATTTAACAAGCCTGAATAGTTACTATGTTGTGGCCTGCTCCACTCTGCCTGGCTTCAAACTGCCACTCCAGTCTTCAGATCAGAGTCTAGAGGGAGAGAGAGTGAGGATGAAGAGAAGAGACACAAGGAATGAAGACAAGACAGAGGTTCTGATCAAGTCTCTGATCAAGTCTCAAGTCTTTTATTGAAGGGAAATCTGGGGTATTTATACACTTTTGCCACACCCCTTGTAGGCACGTGGATATGACATAAACCTTGGAGGTGTGGCTAGACTGAGAATAGCTGCTTTCTAGCCACTTTCTGCTAAAAGTCGGCTCCCAACAGGTCCCCCTTTTAATTATTTTTTCAAAAGGGAAGGCTGGGAAAACTTACGGAAACCTTGCCTGTCCTAGGTTGGAACAAAGGACCCCAGCCTTCCTTTCGCGTCCTTGGATACTCAACAGCCATTGGTTGAGCTCCTGTCTTAGGATGGTGAGGCCTCCCTTCTTTTAGGGACAAGGGTCTTGATATGTTCTCTTACCCGTCATTGACTATCTGGCTTAGTGCATAAGTTAGGGGTTAATCCTCGTCAGTCTTGATGATGGAGGTTTCAGAGTCCCCTACTTCCAGCCTGTAATAATGGACCTGTATGGGTTTCATTTGAATAGCATATATCTGTTGCTGTACAAAAGCCATCAGTCTGTTGAATAGCATAACCCCCCAAAACAACTATAACAACTATGGTAGTGGGTTTAAACAATGTACCCCACTAAATCATAAGTCAGGGAATCAAGAGTCCAATAGAGCCACCCTGGAGATTCAGGTGGTGATGTCTCCTTCAGCATTGAGAACTTCTCAAGTCAGGTTTGCTCATTGATCTGTTCCAGTTTGAAGGCAATTGTGGAGCATCTTCATATTTCCTGCAAAGAAAAAATATGCTTCTCAGGGGGTTTCTCCTTCCTGGATTTGTTATTGTTGTCTATTTGTTTAATCAGTCTCTCTGGCAGCCGACGTGCAGCATCTGCAGTTTGGGAATATATGCAGGCAGAACCTCTTCCCCAGATAAGCACTGGATTTGGCCCATTCCAGGTTCCAGTTAATGGGTCTTTCCAGATGACTGTTGCAAAACTCTTTTTGGTATCAGGATGCCAGAATCTATCTGCAGCAGATTTTCCTTCAGAATCTAAAGTTAAAAAATTTTAAATTTCTGAGGGATTCCTTAGTAGGGTACATTCCCCTTTTTTAAGTTTTTCAAATTGATTTTTCACTAGCAACTGAGCAGCTTGTACTTTTTCAGTGGTTAGGGACCACTGATCCACCCAGATGGGCGAGTTCCCCTCCCAGGTGATGGGATCCCCACAACGCCCTAGGGGTGCAGCTGAATCAGTAGCCCCCATCAAAGATATCCTAAGCCTTTTCTTCCAGTGTTACCATAAACCTCAATAGGATGAGTGATCCCATCTTCAGTTTTTCCTAATCCTTTCCTTGGGGGAAAATCCAGAGTTTATCATTTGAGCTGTAATCACTTCATTAGGGCTGCACATAATCAATCCCAACTGGGATAACTGATCTCTGTTCCGTGCCCCTTCCGAGTCCCCTTCGCCCGCGAAAGAGACACGTGAGGCAGTGTTCGGGTAGTTACTACAGCGAGGCTTTATTCTTGTATCAGCAGAAGCGGAAGACACCAAGCCCGGAAAAGGCACTGCTTATATGCACCCTAGAGTGGCATGTTCACTTCTGATTGGCTGTTCACTCATCACCCTATATTACGCCCCAGGATGGGCAGTGGCTTGGCGCGCTTTCACCTCTTGCACCTGCGCAGTTTAGTTGTTTACTTGTGGGAGCACTGGATGCCCATGCCATCTTGTAATGGCGAATGCTATCACCGCTCGCCGAGGCTCCTAACAGATCTCGGCCCCAGAGATTAATAGGAAGGCCTGAGATGACATAGGGTTGTATATTTCCTGTATTTACTTGTTTATCTTTCCACGTCAGCACCTTAGAGCTTTGTTGTGGGTTTTGACTTTGGCCAATATCCCTTAAGTTGGTTAAGGTTGGGGTCAGAGGCCAGGTAGCAGGCCAATCACTTTGTTTTAGGATAGTCACATCAGCTCCTGTGTCACCCAAGACTTGAAATGACTTTCCATCAAGCCAAGTTGTCATCATAAGTTTTTGTTTAACTATAGGCTGTACCCAGTATGCATCAGAGGAACCAAAGCCTTTATCCCCTCTTTTAGGATTCTTATATTTGTGATTAGTAGGGAACAATGGAAGTAACAATAGTTGAGCTATCCTCCTTCCTGTAGGAATGGTGACTATATTTTGAATTGCCTGTGCCATTACCTTAATCTCACCTTGATAATCATTGTCTATAACTCCAGGAAAAATTTGTAGTCCCTGCATAGTAGCACTGCTTTTTCCCACTATCAGGCCAAACACACTTGGATAGAGCAGTCCAAACACTCCAGTGGGTAAGGCCTGAGGTCTCATTTCTGGGGTTAATACTGTGTGGGTGGTAGAACTGAGGTCCAGTCCTGTACTTTCTGGTGTTGTGCGACTAAGTTCAGACAGGGATTGGTGTTTGTTGGTATGACACTGACTGCTCCATAAGCCTGTTTTGGCTTGTGTTGGGTCGGGGCCTGGAGCTGGCCCCTGTTCCCGTTTCCCTGATTATGAGAAAGGGTGTTCCCTTGTGCGTCTCTTTTGGACCTACATACACTAGCCCAATGCCTTCCACGTTTGCAATGTGGGCAGAGCCCAGGCTGTTTTCTGGGCTGTCTCTGGGTTAACTCATTTTCTGCCTTGCAATCTCTTGCAAAGTGTCTAGGCTTGCCACATTTAAAACATGCCTTTCTATCTCTACTTGCCAAAAAATTTCTTACTGATTTTCCTTGCATGGCAGCCGCCATAGCTAAGCCCTGTTGGTAAGGGGGACCTATGTCAGAACAGAGTCTGATATACCCTGTAAGATCTGTCTTTTACCTGTAGGGTCTAATGGCTGTTTGGCAGGCAGAATTGGCATTTTCATATGCAAGTTGTTTCACATAATCTACACCTGCCTCTGCATTACCAAAAATCCTTGCTGTTGTCATTAATCGATGAACAAAATCAGAAAATCGTTCATCAGGCCCTTGCCTGACTTTTGTTAAAGATGCAACAGTGTCTCCCTTTACCGGGAGTTTATGCCAAGCCTTCATGGCTGCATTTTGAATTTGAGCGTATAAACCTGGATCATATTGCATCTGGTTATCACTGGAAGCAAATTGCCCTTCTCCTACTAAGACATCAAAGGACCAACCATTGTCTGCCTGAATGTTTCTACTAGCTGTCTCTTTACAATTCTCATGATACTCTGATTTCCAAATAAGATAGTCTCCACCACTAAGAACTGCTCTCACTAACGTATTCCAATCACTAGGAGTCAGCCACTCCTCTGCCACAAACTCTAAAATTGCAAGTGTAAAGGGAGCAGTGGCACCGTATTGAGATACGGCATTTTTAAATTCTTTAATAATTTGAAAATTAAACCCTGTGTGATGTCTCCAATCAACCCCTTGAGCGTCTCTGGTCTGTGATACAGGGAAAGCCTTAGTGTCTCCAGCCTCTGGCTGATCTGTAGCTGAACTAAAGCTAGAGGATAGGGACTGCCTTTGGACACCGGGTTGAGGAACGCAAGGAGTCAGGGGATTTTCGCAGTTAGTCTCTTGAGACCTCTTCCCTGTCCTTATTTTTTGTAGCTGATTAATTAAGTCCTGATACTTTTTTTTTCTAACTCTATCAGTTGTTTAAGGGTAGAAATTTTGTCCTGTAACTTTTTTTGGTATCTACAACCACTGTCTCCGCAATGGGAGCCTCTGGAAGTGGAGGTGCACTGGGAGAAGTCCTTTTAAAGTCATAGTATTTAATTGCCTCTTCCTCTAGGTCGGGACAATCTGGCTCTGATAAATTGTCATCAACCTTTAGTTGTTTTTTGGATTCTAATTTCGGATATATACGTTTCTTTTTATTTTGAACCTGAAACACAGCACTTAAACAGCAAAACAAAAGCAGGCAATTAACACACGTGAGCAGCAAACAGCAAAACAAAAACAGAGAGTTAAGTTCAGGCTGACTTATTTTTTGCCCCATTTTCAGTATACCTTTCTCGACGTGGCAGATTCCTGCGGCAGTCAGCAGATCCTTCTAACGTGCTAACTGGGTCTCTAGTTCCTAACGTCCTAAGGTTCCTAATGTCCTTCACTGGGTCTCTGGTTCCTTCTGCCTGTAGTTGAGGGCCAAAAATGTTGCATCCGGCTCCACTCTACCTGGCTTGAGACAAAAGATTTAACAAGCCTGGTTAGTTACTATGTTGTGGCCTGCTTCGCTCTTCCTGGCTTCAAACTGCCACTCCGGTCTTCGGGTCAGGGTCTAGAGGGAGAGAGAGTGAGGATGAAGAGAAGAGACGCAAGGAATGAAGACAAGACAGAGGTTCTGATCAAGTCTCTGATCAATCTCAAGTCTATTATTGAAGGGAAGTCTGGGGTATTTATATACTTTTGCCACGCCCCTTGTAGGCACATGGATATGATGTAAGCCTTGGAGGCATGGCTAGCATGTGAATAGCTGCTTTCTAGCCACTTTCTGCTAAAAGTCGGCTCCCAACAGTCTATTTTCTTTAGAAGTTTTATAATTTTGCATTTTAGAATTAATATTTTAGTCAATTTGACTTAATTTTTATATGTACCATAAAATAAGGGTTCAACTTCTTTTTTTGCAACTGTATATCTAGCTTTTCTAGCACTATTTATTGAAAAGCATGAAAAGTTTTATAGTTTCTCTTCACATACTCTGTTACTAGTCCATTGTCAGGTATGTGCACAATGAGTATACATTCTCATTAATTCAGAAGAGTTCTAGATTATATCTCTGCTCCTGTGTATTTAATGTTGCCTTCTTTCTATTACAGCAATTCTGCTTTAGATGATGTTACTATGGCTGGTCTGGAACTCAAGACATCAATTAGTCATGTGCTACCACATCTGGTTGATAAATAGAATTTTTTTTAAAGAATGATGTTTACTTTTAGGTCTTTCTCTCTCTCTCTCTCTCTCTCTCTCTCTCTCTCTCTCTCTCTCTCTCTGTGTGTGTGTGTGTGTGTGTGTTAGATACTTAGAGAGGCTAGAGGCATTCGATTACTGTGGAGTTAGAGTTACATGCAGTTGTTTGTTATTTTGTTTTGTTTTCTTTTGGTTTTGAGACAGGGTCTCACTAGATCTGGCTGTCCTTGAACTTACTATACATATTACGCTGACTTTGAAATCACATTCACCTCTGCCTCCCTAGTGCTAGAATTGAAGGCATGAGTCACCATGTTTGGCTAGAACAGAAGGTATTCTTAATTACTTAACTATCTCTCTAGCTCAAATACTTTATTTTTATTTCTTTAAAAAATAAATTGTGCTCTGTGTATCTAATCCATTTGGATTTTTGCTTTGTTTTTTCTTTTTTCCTTTTTATAGGATATTTTATTTATTTACATTTCAGATGTCATCCCCTTTACCCATTCACCCCCAACAAACCCCCTATCCCATCCCCTCTCTTCCCTTTTGCTTTTATACCATTTTAATTACTTGTAAGTATTAAGGTCAGTTCTAGGTCGAGGAACTAGCAATACAGTAGATGCAATAGTCAAGGAACAAGCAAGGCAATAATCCCAGATAATCAAAGAACATGCAGAACAATAAACAAAGGCCCATGATCACTGTTTCTAAGGGCTTATCAGGATGACCAAAATATCTGAGCCTACTTCCTTGTCCTAGCCCAAAGTCATTTTCATGCCTGAAGCCTACTTCTTTGTTCTAGGCTAAGATTTATATTCCTGCCTGAAATTACTTTTTTGTTCTAGCCTAATATTTAGATTGCTGCCTGAAATTACTTCTTTGTTCTAGTCTAATGTCAGATTCCTGCCAAGCAGCCCATTTCCTTGTCCTTGGCCAATGTCAGATTCCTGCCAAGCAGCCCCAAAGCTCTCCACATTCCCCCCCTTTTTATTTTATATATAAGACTGAGTTTGTCTTAGGTCATTCTGACAAGAATGCCTTATCTGTTATGGAATATGCATTATCTAAAGCAATGCACTTCTGCACAGAATCTTACCCTTCTTTAGCTTGCCAGCCTATTAAATTAATAACTCTGTCTGGGGGTCCATTTTCAGGTTCAAGCCATGTACTTTGGCTGCCAACATGTTGATGTTGTTAAAGACAAGCTTTAACACGATGGCAGGAATAAAAGTATTCTTGGGACAAAAAGGGCTAGCCTGATCAAGCTATATAAGCCATTCTTGAAGCTTGACCAAAATGGTATATTTTTATATGGATAATTTTATCAGTAGTATCTGAAGCATCAAAGTTCAGCAGAGCAGCATTCTTTAAATTCATAATCTCACTTTGCAAAGTTAAAACATTCAGAGAGGTGTTAGAATTATGCCAAATACACTGCAAGTGTCTTTAAACTTTTTGCTAATTATAATGACTGTCACTGTAAATTTTAGAAGTAACACAAATCAATTGGTATTTTTCATGACACTCGAGATGTCTCCTTACTCTTAAACTCTAAACCTCCTTCCAATAGTTTGAATAGGATAAAGAGCATCAGTCCTATGTTCCAAATGCCTATCTGAATCTTCTTGTATACTTAACACATAAGTAACATTTTTTTTTGCTAAATGATTAACAAAAGTAGTTGTCTTAGCTTCTTATATCAAAGCTATTGCAGAAGCAGTAGTGCTAGCAATTAATGTAATTAAAGCTGTTATACCAGAAATAATCAAGCCCACTACCCTCTTGCTTCTGCTTAAAGCCTGACTTACTTCTTCCATTATTTGCAAGCTTATTTTCAGAAAACCAAGGTTCCGTAATACTCATGGCAATAAAACAAAAGCTGGTTGATAGAACCCTGTAACACACATGCCAGATTTCAACACACTAACAAAATTAGAAAGTGAACAATCAATGCAACGTGCAATAAATACTCTAGTATTTATTGTAAACAAAAACAAAAGTAATTTTAACTTGACAGTTAAAAGAGCCTTAACACATGCACTAATACTTGTTTGAAATCCAGATCCTGTCTCAACTTTATCTCTTGCTAATATAACATCATAGAGAACTGCAGCTAACTTCCAAATACATCTCTGAAAATGTACAGATCTAGTCTTCCAAATGAAGACTCTATTCCCAATATTGCCTTGATTTCTAGACCAGTACATGATTGAGTCCGAATAACTGGTCACACTTAAGAAAAACATAAGAGACATTATAATTGCTCTTTTTGATTCTCTGTCCCACAAGTTCTAAAACCTTGAAGCATGGGAGCTTGTCTCATCTGGGATATAAGAAAGGAAAGGTGGGTCAGGAACATATGTCCAATACAGCTTCCCAGTCACCATTGTCAGGGGACAAAGCAAGATCACAGGTCAGCATCATTCTTTGCCCCAACATCAGCATGTCTTACCAATCACTCTGGTAGCCACCATGCTCCTTCAGCATCCCGCAGAAAAAACACAAACATGTCCTTTTCCCCATATTAGATACCTGATCAGGATCATGCCATATGCCAGTAAGTGGATCCTTCCTTTTCACCTAGGCATAAGTATGCCTAGTTGTAGGGTACCATAGACACTCAACAGAAAGTTCCTTGGCATCCAATTTTAAAATATGGTTTATTTTATTTATTTACATTTCAGATGTTATTCCCTTTCTCCATTTCCCCCCAAGAACCCCCCATCCCTTCCCCCTCTTGCTGCTTCTGAGGGTGTGCCCCCAACCATGTACCCACTCCCCCATCCACACTTGAATTTCCCTACTCTGGTGCATCCAGCCTTCATGGGACAAAGAATCTCCTCTCCCATCAATGCCTGACAAGGTCATCCTACACTACATATACAGCTGGGGCCATGGGTCCTTCCATACGTGTTCCCTGGCTGGTGGTTTAGATGCTAGGAGCTCTGGTTGGATGGCTCTTTCCATGGGGCCGCAAGTTCCTTCAGCACCTTCAGTCTTTTGTCTCCCTCCTCCATTTCGGACCCCATAATCAGTTTAATGTTTAGCTGCAAGCATCCACCTCTGTATCCAGGAGACTGGTATATCATGTTCCTGTCATCATGCACTTCCTGGTATCCACAACAGTGTCTGTGTGTGGTGACTGCATATGGGATGGATCCCCAGGTAGGACAATTTCCAGACAGCTCTTCTTCCAGTCTCTGCTCTACACTTTGTTTTTGTGTTTGCTACTGAGACTATATTGTTATTCCTAATAAGGACCGGAGCATTTATACTTTGGTCTTCCTTCTTGAGCTTCTTGTGGACTGTGAGTTGTATCTTGGGTATTCTGAGCTTTTGGGCTAATATTCACTTATCAGTGAGTGCATACCATGTGTGTTCTTTTGTGATTGGGTTACCTCACTTCAGATGATAGTTTTAAATTCATCTATCTGCCTAAGCATTTCATGAATTCACTGTTTTAAATAACTGAGTAATACTCCATTGTGTAAATGTACCATGTTCTCTGTATCCATTTCTCTGTTGAAGGACATCTGGGTTCTTTCCAATTTCTGGCTATTATAAATAAGGCTGCTCTGAACATAGTGGAGCATATGTTTTTGTTATATGTTGAAGCATCTTCTGGGTATATGCCCAGGAGTAGTATAGCTGGGTCCTCAGGTAATGCTATGTCCAATTTTCTTTGGAACCACCAGACTGATTTCCAGAGTGGTCTTACTAGCTTGTAATCCAACCAGAAATAGAGGAGTGTTTTTCTTTCTCTACATCCTCACCAGCATCTGCTATCCCTGAGTTTTTGATCTTAGTCATTCTGACTGGTATGAAGTGGAATCTAAGGGTTGTTTTAATTTGCATTTTCCTGATGACTAAGGATGTTGAACATTTCTTTAGGTGCTTCTCAGCCATTAGAGTTTCCTCACCTGAGAGTTCTCTGGTTAGCTCTGTACCCCATTTTTTTAATAGGGTTATTTTATTGTCTGGAGTCTAATTTCTTGAGTTCTTTATATATATTGGATATTAACCCTCTATTGAATGTAGGATTGGTAAAGATCTTTTCCCAATTGTTGGTTGCTATTTTGTCCTATTGACAGTGTCCTTTGCCTTACAGAAGCTTTGCAATTGTATGAGGGCCCATTTGTCAATTCTTGATCTTGGAGCATAAGCCATTGGTGTTCTGTCCAGGAAATTTTCCCTTGTGCCCATTTGTTTGAAGCTCTTCCCCACTTTCTCTTCTGTTAGTTTCAGTGTATCTGGTTTTATGTGAAGGTCCTTTATCCACTTGGACTTGAGCTTTGTACAAGGGGATAAGAATGGATTGATTTGCACTCTTCTACATGCTGACCTCTAGTTGAACCAGCACCATTTGTTGAAAATGCTGACCTTTTCCCACTGAATGGTTTTAGGTTTTTTGTCAAAGATCAAGTGATCATAGGTGTGTGGGCTCATTTCTGTGTCTTCAATTCTATTCCATTGATCTTCCTGCATGTCTCTGTACCAATACCATGCAGTTTTTATCACTATTGCTCTATAGTACAGCTTGAGGTCTGGGATGGTGATTTCCCCCTGAAGATCTTTTATTGTTGAGAGTAGTTTTAGATATCCTGGGATTTTTGTTATTCCAAGTGAATTTGAGAATTGCTCTTTCTACCTCTGTGAAGAATTGAGTGGAAATTTTGATACTGATTGCATTGAATCTGTAGATTGCTTTTGGTAAAATGGCCATGTTTACTACATTAATCCTGCCTATCCATGAGCATGCTATATCTTTTTATCTTCTGAGAACTTCTTTGATTTCTTTCTTAATGGATTTGAAGTTCTTGTCATACAGATCTTTCACTTGCTTGGTTAGAATCACATCAAGGCTTTTTATATTATTTGTGACTATTGTGAAGGGTGTCGTTTCTCTAATTTGTTTCTCAGTGAACCAGCAGTGGCACAGCTGCTAAGGTGGCTGCCTGCAGAGGGTGCGGGCCCTCTGTTCTCTCTCTCTGTCTGCCTGTTTGAATCCCACTCCATCCCGTTTGTCTCCACCCGAGTCCCATGGGAAAAAAAAGTCTAATTTGTTTCTCAGCCTGTTTATCCTTTGAGTAAAGGAAGGCTACTGATTTGTTTGAGTTGATTTTATATCCAGCCACTTTGCTGAAGTTGTTTATCAGGTTTAGGAGTTCTCTGGTGGAAGTTTTGTAGTCACTTAAGTATGCTATCATATCATCTGAAAATAGTGAAAATTTGACTTCTTCCTTTCTTCTTTGTATCTCTTTGACCTACTTTTGTTGTGTAATTGCTCTAAGACTTTGAGTACTATATTGAATAGATAGGGAGAGAGTGGGCAGACTTATCTTATCGCTGATTTTAATGGGATTGCTTTGTTGTTTGTTGTAGGTAATTACTGGTGGAGAACACAGGGTTCATCACGCCAGGTGGTGGATAGTTGGCTGGGACCACTCTGGGTTCCTCCAGGCTGGAAGTTAGGCATTGTGGCTCACTAAAGGACTCTCCATGGCTCCTCACAGCACAGCCCCAATGATATGAGAAAGTCCATGGGTTTTTACAGGCTTTAATGTCATGGTGGATGGTGGATGGATCTGGATGCATCCCCCCCCCCAAAAAAAAAAAAAAAAAAAAAAAAAAAACCCAGGGCAGACCTGAGTTAAATAGGGAAGGAGAGAAGAGGGAGGGGCTGGAGAAGAATGTTTAATTGACTCCACCCTCTGGCCTTCAGGTATGTCATTAGTATGTAAATCTCTCTAGGGCCTGAGGCCTGTTCCTCTTGACTGGTGGTCATAAACTTCTCTGTGGGAGGGGTTGGAGGGCTGAAGCTAAATGAAAAGTACCAGGGCCTGGGAGCAGAGCTGAATTCCTGCCATCCGAAAAAGGTTCCAGGGTTCCAAGCTCTTGCTTGACCAAGCGCCCAGCTGCTTCTCACAGCCCACCGCCCCACAACTCCTCCTTTTTTCTTTTTTAAAAAAGAAGGGGGGGGGGGATCACTGTCATTTGTAGTAAAAATTCTGGATGAGGAAGTA
Organism: Arvicanthis niloticus; assembly: GCF_011762505.2. Taxonomy (NCBI): domain Eukaryota; kingdom Metazoa; phylum Chordata; class Mammalia; order Rodentia; family Muridae; genus Arvicanthis; species Arvicanthis niloticus. The sequence continues at coordinate 3,069,316 of NC_047679.1, forward strand.
AAAAGAAAACACTATGAAGGCCATAGGGTGTGGCACAATTAAGCCATAAGGTAAGGGGAACTGGGGGTGGGGGTTAGAAAGGCAAGGGATAATTGAAACAATTAAACACAGGTGGTACAGTTTGAGGGTAATAACATCTCATTAATCTAGATAGACATTATGTTTTCCTTATTAACATGTAACTTTAGCTATGTGACTTTGGCAAAAGAGTTCATCTGCAGCTGGAAGGTCTGGATCTGTCTTCTGTAATGAGTGTCTCTGGGTCTGTCATGTCTCTGGAGTCTTCAGCATGTGTCTTTGGATCTCAGCATGCATGTCTGAGTCTCAGTGTGCACCTCTGAGTTCTTTAGTCAGACGAGGTGGCTGGAAGAAGGTAGCTTGGCATCCCAGGCAGGTTCCAGGAGATGGCATTGTCTCTGTTGGTCTTGTGGGAGCACCTATAGGATAATCACAACCGGGAAGCAGCACCCTGGCAGGGGTATGTCTGCAAAGGGTGTGTAGCAAGCATTAGGCTACTTGGGAGCAAGCACGTCATGGTCTGTCGTTGAGATCCTAGAAAAGCAAAGGTAGTTGAGAAAGTTTTAGTCCTAGAAGGCACCTTTGAGTCTGTTTTGGATGGCTGAGGAAGAAAACATAATGTTAATTACATATCTGGGATAGGCAGCAACAATTTGTCTGTAAAAGGGAACTAGTTGTTAATTAAGAGCTGAAAAATGTTGATCAGCATGTTAATTTAACCTTTGGAAGTAGAGTAGATGACTTTTGAACCTTAAAGAAATCTTAAAAATTCAAAAAAAAAAATGTTGGGCATGTCTCACGAGTGTTAGAGAGAAAAGGAGACAATTAAACAACAGCAACAAAAAAAGAACAAGAAAATTTTTGGTTGAGAAGCAAGAACATTGTTGCTTTAGGTGTTCCTGTTAGGGAGAAATGAAATTTAAAATTTTTGGTTGAAAAACAGGAACGTTTTTGCAGGTCTTCCTGTTGGGGAGAAGAAGCATTAATGGTGGGTTTAGAAGCAGTGGGGGGAAGGGCTTGCTCTGCCATGTGGCATCTGGGTGCTCTGGCAGAGAGGTTCTGTGTTCTCCCTTTGTTTTTCTTAGAAATCTTAAATGTAGAGAAGAAGAAAAAGGCTAACTTGGAAGAAAGCTTAGAGGAAGAGACATATAGGCTTGATAGGAGAGCCAAGAGTCAGAAAGAGTGAAAGGTCATGTCTATGGGAGAGACACGCGGAAGCTGGATTGGAATCAGCAGCTCCTGGGGTAAACTGGCAGGTGGTATGCAGTTTTTTTAGGCCCTGTTGGACCTAACACGAGGTCTAATCTCCATTCCACCTTCACCCTTCAGGCACATACACAGGTGGAGGGCACGAAAAGGCCCTAGAAAGATTTACATACTAATGAGTTACCTGAAGGCCAGAGGTGGAGCCATTTAACATTCCTCCCCACCCCCTCTCCCTTTTCTCCCCTCCCCTTTTAACTCAGGTCGATCCTTTGTTTTTGGGGTGTGCATCCATATCCATCCACCATCCGCCATGTGAATAAACCAGTTTTGGAAACCCAAGGGCTTCATCGTGTGTTGGGGCTGCGCCGCTATGAGGAACCATGAGGAGCCAGGGAGAGGCTTTTAGTTAATGAGCAGCCGGGCCCAACTTCCAGCTGGAGGAACCCAGAGCATTTCCAGCCGAGTACCCACAGCATGGCGGGAGGAACCATGGGATCCCCAACCTTATATTTTTTTCCCAACAAGGCCCAACCTGGAGTTTCTAGCCACACAAAGGAAACTGTCTAAGGAACACAGGGCTGGGTAGCAAGCAGGGTTTTGCCCCTGTTGCCTCAGGCAAGCCGGCTAATAGCTGTAGCCTGTCACAAATGACAGGGGAGCAGGGGAAGAAGCTAGCAGGCGGCAACCAGGCCCAGCCTGGCATTTTTAGCCACTTGAGGAAGAAACTGTGAGGAACACAAAGGTGAAAGGAGCAAACAGGGTTTGCTTCAGGCAAGCCGGCTGGGGTAAGTAGCTCTAGCCAGTCGCAAATGACAGAGAAGAATGGGAAAAGCTTATGTTAGCCTATGTTAGCAGGCTGTGTGACTCCCTGGGGGAGAAACACTGGGGACTAGAGTTTAGAGCCAGTGTTCTTGAAAAGCTAGCAGGCACCCCTGGGGGGAGGGGCAGAGAGCAAAGATTAGAAAGTCACCGCCATCTTGTCAAGTTGGAGAACACGTGGAGGAGAGGGAGAGAAAGAGAGGAGTTAAAGTAGAGAAGCTGACCAGGAACACATGGAGAGAGAAAGAGAGGGACCTAGTCTTTTTGAACTAGGCAGGAGCTAGTGATAGCTAGGAATTAGAGAAAAGATGCTAGCAAGGAACACCTGGAGAGAGAAAGAGAGTGGGGGAGACCGAAAGAAGCCTGCCTAGTCTTGTGAACTAGGCTGGGGGTTACTCACTGTCCTGGAGTTTCATGGAGAGGCTTTTTTGTGGGCACCAGCGGGGGGGGGGGCATTCTTGGAGCTGGCTCTTTCCATGTCCTCTACCACCTGTAGGGAACGATGTAGGCTTGTGTGTGGGCACGTATGGGCGTGAGTCTCTGTTGTGTTGTGGGTCCGCATGTCTGTTGGGGCTCAGTTGGGTGGAACCGTGACTCAACAAGTGTGGGATCTTTTACTGAGTTGGTTCCATGCTGCACCAGGAGGCGCTATGGGCCCCATCTGGGGGAGAGAGTTTTCACTCAATCTGAAGTTTTTTGGGGTGCAGAGCTCCTGGGCAAGAAGGCTTGTGGGGATCAACTGGTCTCAGACTCCTAGACTGAAAGCCACAAAAGAGTTGAGACTGGGTGCATGCACACTGGACCAGCCTGCAGCTGAGAGGGGTGAAGAAGAGCTCTGGTGGGGTCCCACGGGGTGATTGTCTAGCTTGGTTGAATCAGTGGGGAATGATTAGCTAGCACATGGGCGCGGGCATGGCTTCTTGAATCTTGTTGGGCTGTTGTGATTCCCACAGCTCCAAAGAGACTGGAGCATGGAAGTATTGACTGAGTTCTCTCTGCTCAGGGCACCAGGCGAGCATGATGGGGCCCTGCCTGCCATGGGGAAGTCTCAGTCTGCTTCTACAAGGGTGCAGAGCTCTTGGATTGGGGATCTCTGGGCCCCCGGAAGTGGCCAGGGACTGATTGCTCTCAAGCCCTCAGGCTCTCAGACCATCGAGATTCCAAGGAAGGACCGAGAGGAGGCGGCATGTGGGAGTGTGACCAGCAAGCCCACAGCTGAGAGAAATGAGGATGAGGGGAGAAGAAAGAGGCCCTGGCAGCACCCCGCAGGAGAAAGGTTACTGTACTTGCTTGTTTGCATGGGTGACTTAGGCCTATTGCTGATTTTAGGCCTTCAGTGTATAAGTAAGGCTGCCCCTGACACACTCTGGTTAGTCTGGCAAAGGATTTGTCTATCTTGTTGAGTGTTAGGAGGCGCAGTGAGCGTGACAACATTCTCCATTACAAGATGGCGCGGGCATCCTGTGCTCCCACAAGTAAACAACTAACTGCGCAGGTGCAAAAGGCAAAAGCCCACCAAAGTTACTGCCCATCCCTGGGGCGTAATATGGGGTGATGAGTGAACAGCCAATCAGAAGTGAACACGTCACTCTAGGGTACATAAAGCAGTGCCTTTCCCGGGCTTTGGGTCTTTCTGCTTCTGCTGATACAAGAATAAAGCCTCGCTGTAGTAACCACCTGAACACTGCCTCACATGTCTCTTTCTCGGGCAAAGGGGACTCGAAAAGGGGCGCGGAACAGTTGAGTTTCTCAAAGAACCAGCTCCTGGTTTTGTTGATTCTTTGTCTAATTCTTTTTGTTTCTATTTGGTTGATTTTGAACCTGAGTTTGATTATTTCCTGCCATCTATTCCTCTTGGCTGTATTTACTTCTTTTTGTTGTAGAGCTTTCAGATGAGCTGTGAAGCTGCTAGTGTATGATCTTTCCAATTTTTTTAAATAAAGGTACTCAGAGCTATGAGTTTTCCTTTTAGCTCTGCTTTCATTGTGTTCCCTAAGTTTGAATATGTTGTGCCTTCATTTTCATAAATTGTAAAAAGTCTTTATTTTATTTCTTTATTTCTTCCCTGACCAAGTTATCGTTGAGTAGATAGTTGTTCAGCTTCCAAGTGTATGTGGACTTTCTGTTGTTTTTTTTTTGCTATTGAAGACCATGCTTAGTCCATGGTGGTCTGATAGAATACATGGGATTACACTTCCGGTTTAGGCCTGAGTGCTCAGCAGATCTCGGGAGACAGCTCTGCACCCAATCTCACAAAACCTAGAGCAAGCAGGGCTCCCATTAGCTCTAACCTGGGCAGTATCTCAGGTAAGGAGACAGCAACACCTGCCCCAAACAGGGAGTAACTGGGACCTACTGGGACCTACTGGGACCTACTGGGACCTACTGGGACCTACTGGGACCCACTGGGACCCACTGGGACCCAGGAATTCACTCCTGTCCCAGAGCACTGGATCTTTCTGGTCTCTTCCTGAGCAATGAGCAGATCTTGGGCCTCAGCTATAACCCCAGCAGCAACACCCATCCCAAACATTTCTGACATAACCAAGATAAGAAGAAAGACAGGCTCCAGTCAGAGACAGTGCAGGTAGTGCCAAGGAGATCCACATGACAAAAGGCAAGCACAAGAACATAAGCATCAGCAACCCAGGGTACTTGGCATCATCAGAACCTAGTTCGATCACATTAGAAAGTATTGAATTCCTCTTAACACCAGGAATGCAAGAGTCAGTTCTAAAGTCACTTCTAATGAGAATACATGGGATTAATTCAATGTTCTTGTGTTCCGAGCCCCTCCGTGTCCCCTTCGCCTGCGAAAGAGACACGTGAGGCGGTGTTCGGGTGGTTACCACAACGAGGCTTTATTCTTGTATCAGCAGAAGCAGAAAGACCCCAAGCCCGGAAAAGGCACTGCTATATGTACCCTAGAGTGGCGTGTTCACTTCTGATTGGCTGTTCACTCATTACCCAAAATACGCCCTGGGATGGGCCGTGACTTTGGCGCGCTTTTTGCCTTTTGCACCTGTGTAGTTAGTTGTTTACTAGTGGGAGGACAGGATACCCGCGCCATCTTGTAATGGCGAATGCTATCACGCTCACACAGCTCCTAACATCTCCCCCTATCAATTTTATTAAGATGGAACAGCCTTTTGCCTATCAAGCATGGCACCAACTCATTGAGGGAAAGCAGAGGCCTGATCCCCTGCGCAAAATGAGATATTGTAATGGGTTTCTTCTCTCGTTGTCGTGAAATGAGGAATACTTCCCATACCCATCTCAATGCCTTTTGACGGGAAAAAGGGAGCCTCCACCCTGGGGTGCCACCAGTGGAGGAGGTTTCTTGGCATCAAACCTTTGTGCAATCAGGCATACTTTCGGGAAATCTATCCACACTCATGGAACATTCCCTGTCGAGTACCCACTCGCAACACCTCTAAATATTCAAGTACCACAGTTATTCAGGCAAGGGCTGGCTAAACTTAGACCTCTCATCGACCCAGTGCAATGGGCTGAACCCTTGGGGTGCATCGACTGAGGGTCTCAGTCATCAGCTACTTTCTTAGCCTAGATAGCCAAATTTCAGGGGAAAATGCTTGCTCAAGGCTACGAGTGCTTGGGCAATAGCGACCTTGTCACGTTTTTGCTGGGCTCTGAGCTTGCAGGCCAATCATAACATGAACACTAATCCACAACATAGGGCTACACCAAACAGGCCTATCCCCACCCTATAAGAAAGAAAGAAAAGGCAGAGGTAAGTCAAGAAGTAAAATCGCCAGGGGTAACGGGGTCCACTTGTGTTCCATTAAGGCTCGAAATCCGGATCTGCAATTGCTGCTGCATCTGGTCCAGCTCCCTAGTCCACTTCCCTAGTAAATAAGCAGAAAGATTATGGCTTTGAATAAATGTATCATTCATAAATCTCAGAGGTGTAATACATAGATGTGGGGTTGCTGACACGCAGCTCCTTTGAACCACATCCATGAGCTGCTCCACATGGGCTTGGAGCAAATCAACTCTCTGATTGACCAACAGAATGTCTGATGCCAGGTGTGCATCCACTTTCTGTGGAGTGGTCAAAGCCTCAGAAGTCCTTTCTGAAATTTGATTAACAACAGTAGCTGCTGTAACTTGATTAGCCAAGGCTGTGCTGGCTGTCACAGCTGCAGCTGCAGAGATGGTAATAGCAGTGATAATGGCTGCAGTTATACCAAAATCTCTCTTCTGTCGAAATAAAGTCAAGATCCCAGACGTCTGAACGGGGATAGGGATCCAATGTGGTATACTGGCTATTAGGGCCTGCTTATAGACAAGAGCAGACCAGCACTGGGACATAAAGCAAGTTACATTGGTACAAGTTAGCAGAAGCAGCGCCTTTTAAGAAGGCAAGGGCATAGGTTTTGGAAAAGCAGATAGGATAGCCATCTAAATTCACTATCTATACTAGGAACCTGAATTAGGAGAGTCCAAATGAGAACTGAGAGCATCTGCAGATAAATCCTTCAGGGGGTCATTTTCAGGAACCGAGAGTCGCTGCGTCAGTTGCTCTGGCAGCCAAAATGGGTTGTCTTCTTCCTGTGGAAAAACACAAACTGCTCCCTGGGATCTTATTAAAATAGGATCCGGGCCTTTCCTTTGACCAGTTAAAACATCTTCCCATTTTATCATTTCTTTTGGCCTAGTTGGTTCTATGCAATGGCGATCAGCCACAGTGTTGCCCTGACTGTCCAAATTCAAAAAGTTGAGGGTAAAAAGTGCCAGAGAAACAGTAGCTCGTGGCACTGTGGGCAGAGCTTCCTCAACTTCTTCTTTTTGTTTTATCAAATAAGTTTTAAGGGTACGATAAGCACGCTCAATGATGCCCTGTCCCTGAGGGTTGTAAGGAAGACCCATCAGGTGTGTCACCTCCATTTGGCGACAAAATTGTCCAAACTTTTGAGAAGTGTAGGCTGGTCCATTGTCAGTTTTAAGGATTTTAGGCTTTCCCCAGGCACTCCAAGCCTCGAGACAATGTTGAATAACATGGGCCACCTTTCTCTGGTCAATGGAGAGGCGAACATAACTCCAGAACAGGTATCAATGGAGACATGCAAATATTGTAATTTGCCAAAGGATGGGATGTGAGTAACATCCATTTGCCAGATCTGTAATGGCCTAATTCCCCGAGGGTTAATTCCGGTATGGGGAACAGGTAGGAATTGACAGAAGTTTTGGCATTGAGTCACGCTATCTCTGGCCTCCTTTCTAGAGATGTTAAATCGACATCATAGTGTCTCAGCTGTCACATGAAACCTTTTATGAAAGGCTTTAGCCAAATCTAATTTTGGAGAAAGGGCAATTGCAATCAACTTTGTGGCTTGATCTCCAGGTCATTTCTACTGGACATAGGTCCCGGTAAGCCTGAGTGAGCCCTAATATGAGTTATAAAGACAGGGAATCTTTGCTTAGCTAGGGTAAGCTGAATCTTTTGAAAAACTTCTACAAGTCTGCTAGATGTCTTAATTAACCCAGCAACTTCTAATGCTTTTACTGCATTAACCACATAGAAAGAATCTGAAACAATATTTAAGGGACCTGGAAAGATTTCCAGAACCTCTGACACCACTAGGCATTCCACAATTTGAGGTGAGGTTTCATGGTATTGTTTGGATGTAACCTTATCATTAACCACATAGGCACCTACTCCTGTTTTTGACCCGTCCGTATAAACTACCATTCCATCTGGGAGTGGCTCCTGAGACACAATATGTGGAAATATGATAGCTTGAGTTAAGGCAAATTGTAAGATGGGATACTTAGGATAATGATTATCTATTTGACCATTGAAGGAAGTAACCAGCACTGCCCAAACATCAGAGGTTGCCGTTAATATTTGGACTTGATGGGCAGTATAAGGCACTATCAAAACCTTAGGCTTCCTTCCAAAATGAGTAATGGCTGCTTTTAGTCCACGAAGGGCAAGCTGAGCGACTGAATCTGGATACTTTTCAATAATCTTTGCGGGAGAAGCATTGGGATGAATCCATAACAAGGGCCCCTCCTGCCATAATACAGCAGTTGGTAAGTATCTAGTTTTAAAAAACACATAAGTCAAAGGTTTGGTTTCATTTATGCGTTTCAACTGGGCATCTTGTAAAGCATTTTCTACTACTTGCAGAGCACGGCTTGCAGCCCTCGGTGAGGAAATATGAGCATCCCCTTCCAAAATATCAAATAAAGGTTTCAGCTCGGCCGAGGGAATTTTTAAAAATGGTCTTAACCAATTTGTATCACCTAATAATTTCTGAAAATCATTCAAAGTATGTAAATGGTCTCTACGAATCTCTAATTTCTGAGGAATTATCTTTTCTGGATAGATAACTGTCCCTAAAAAGGAGCCAATTTCTGAAAATTGAACTTTCTCAGTAGCAACATGCAGCATATATCCCGCCTTCCCACAGGCAAAGCATTCCACGATTCTGACCTTTAAGGAGGACTGCAGCCATTTCTAAGTTTGCTGTTGCAAGTCTGGCACCAGCAAGGGGACCTCCCAAGCCACGACTGACTCCCAACCAGTCTTGTAGCCCCCCGAACTCCACTCTCTCTTCACCAGCCGGTGAAGGGTCCTTAACCTTAATAGGCCCTGCAGTGGCCCCTGTTCCTTTTGAGTACTCTTTCCTATGACCAGGCTCCTTGGCCTGCTTCTGTTGCCCAGGCTTTTGTGCCTGCTTCTCCTTTCCAGGCTCTTTGGCCTGATGCCGGCTAACATGCCCTGTTTCTGATACTCTGGAGTGGACCTCTCCTGAAACCTCTTGACTTGCACTAATAGCTGTGTTGCAAGCTGGATCTTTACAACACAAATAAGCTAAAAAACGAAAGCAACGCAAGCAAGAGGCCAACTATTGCTGCGGTGGCAATGGGTGAATATCCGCCCGCAACAAAAGCTTCCACCCCAAACATATCTCTCAGAGACGTACCTCGATCCTGCAGTCTTTTAACCCACCCCGAGTCTCGAGTGGTCTTCCGCGGCGCCTTGAAGATCCCGAGTTTCGGCACCAGATGTTCCGAGCCCCTCCGTGTCCCCTTCGCCTGCGAAAGAGACACGTGAGGCGGTGTTCGGGTGGTTACCACAGCGAGGCTTTATTCTTGTGTCAGCAGAAGCGGAAAGACCCCAAGCCCTGAAAAGGCACTGCTATATGTACCCTAGAGTGGCGTGTTCACTTTTGATTGGCTGTTCACTCATTACCCATAATACGCCCCGGGATGGGCCGTGACTTTGGCGCGCTTTTTGCCTTTTGCACCTGCGTAGTTAGTTTTTTTACTAGTGGGAGGACAGGATGCCTGCGCCATCTTGTAATGGCGAATGCTATCACGCTCACACGGCTCCTAACATTCTTGCATCTGTTGAGGTTTGTTTTATGTCCAAATATATCGTTGATATTTGAGAGGGTACCATGAGGTGCTGAGAGAAGATATATTTCTTTGTTTTATAATAAAATGTTCTGTAGATATCTGTTAAATTCATTTGATTCATAACATCTGTTAGTTTCATTGTGTCTCTGTTTAGTTTCTGTGTCCATGATCTGTCTATTGGTAAGAGTAGGGTGTTGCAATCTCCTAATATTATTATGTGAAGTCCAGTGTGTGGTTTGAGCTTTTTTTAACATTTCTTTTACAGATGTGGGTGCCCTTGCATTTGGAACATACATATTCAGAATTGAGAATTCATCTTGGTGGATTTTTACTTTGATGAGTAGGAAGTGTCCTTCCCTATCTTTTTTGATAACTTTTGGTTGAAGTCTATTTTGTTGGATATTAGAATGGCTACTGCAGCTTCTCTTTTGGGACCATTTGCTTGGAAAAATTTTTTCCAGCCTTTTACTTTGAGGTAATATCTGTCCTTTGACTTTGTCATGTGTTTCCTGTATGCAGCAAAATGCTGGATCCTGTTTTCATATCTAGTCTGTTAGTCTATGTTTTTTTTTAAATTGGGGAATTGAGTCCACTGATGTTGAGTCCATTGATCCCTAGATTAATGATCATTGCTTCATGTTATTTTTCTTGTCACAGTTGGAATCATGTTTCTGTGTTTCTCTTCTTTTGGGTTTGTTGTGAAAAGATTAATTTCTTGCTTTTTATTGGATGCAGGGTCCCTCTTTGTGTTGGAATTTTTCTTCTATTATCCTCTGTAGAGCTGGATTAGTGGAAATATATTGTTTGAATTTAGTTTTGTCTCATAATACCTTGTTTTCTCTATCTATGGTAATTGTGAGTTTTGCTGTATGTAATAACCTAGGCTGGCATTTATGTTCTCTTAGGGTCTGTATGATATCTGCCCAAGATCTTCTGGCTTTTAGAGTCTCTGACGTGAAGTCTGGTATAATTCTGATACATCTGCCTTTATATGTTACTTGACTTCTTTCCCTTACTGCTTGCTTCCTTGCTTGTTCTCTCTCTCTCTCTCTCTCTCTCTCTCTCTCTCTCTCTCTCTCTCTCTCTCCTGTGCATTTGGTGTTTTAATTATTATGTGACAAGAAGAATTTCTTTTCTGCTACCATCTGTTTGGTGTTCTATAGGCTTCTTATATGTTCATGGGCATTCCTTTCTTTAGGTTAGAAAGTTTTTTTGTATAATTTTGTTGAAGATATTTGCTGGCCCTTTGAATTGGGAACCTTCATTCTCTTCTATGCCTATTATTGTCCAGTTGGGTCTTTTTATTGTGTCCTGGATTTCTTGAATGTTTTGAGATAGGAGCTTTTTGCTTTTTGTATTTTCCTTGACTGTTGCATTGATGTCTTCTACTGTATCTTCTGCCACTAGGCTTCTCTCTTTTTATCTCTTGTATTCTGTTAGTGATGCTTGCATATGTGACTCTGGTTCTCATTCCTAGGTTTTCCATCTCTAGGTCTGCCTCTCTTTGAGTTTTCTTTAATGACTCTATATTTCATATTTAAATCCTGGATGGTTTTGTTCAGTTTCTTTACCTGTTTGATTGTGTTCTCCTGTATTTCTTTAAGGGATTTATGCATTTCTTCTTTAAGGTCTTCTGCTTGTTTACAGTGTTCTGTATTTCTTGAAGAAAGTTACTTATATCCTTCTTAAAGTCCTCTATCATCTTCATGAAATGAGAGTTTAGATCTTAATCTTGTTTTATAGGTTTGTTGGGGGTATCCAGGACTTGCTGTTGTGGGAGAACTGGATTCTGATGATGTCAAGTAGCCTTGGTTTCTGTTACTCATATTCTTATGCTTGCCTCTCATCATCTGGTTATCTCTGGTGTTATCTGCCCTCCCTGTCTCTGACTTGATCCTGTCATCCCTGTGATCCTGTGATTCTGGATGTGTCAGAATACCCAGGGAGTCGAGCTGCAACTGGAGTGTGGGATGTGTGGGATTGGGTCCAGCACAGGTGTTCTGCTCCTGGCAGAGGTGGGAACTGGAAGGCATGCAGGTCTCTTGAGAAGCCTACTTTTGATGGCATAATCTCCAGTACCATTCAGACAAATTTTCTAATAATGAGAAAAATAAAAAATAAAAATTAAGTAAATGTAGAAAGGGGGAACTAAAATTAAAAAGCATGAGTCTTTGTGGAAGAAAGATTAGGTCAACATATATTAAACTGTAGTAAAAAAGGGGGAACACATGTAGCAAAAATGAAATGAATACAAGGAAAAGAAACATTGAAATGGGAAAATGTACAACATTGGATGAATATATGAAGGGAAATAAAAATACAAATAAAATATTTAAGTTAAGGTTCTAGTAAAAGTGTACAAAAAAAAAAAAAAAAAAAAAAAAAAGAAAAGAAAAGAAAAGAAAAAGGGAAAAGAGAAAGAAGGAAAATTGTGGCCCTAATTGGGTCTTTGAATATTGGAATGGTTTAGTTACATACATGAGGGGTTGCATTGGGAGATGACTTTTGTCTTTTCTAAAGTTTATTCTGGTATTTAACTGTAATTGACAAGTGTCTTATGCCTGCCAGAGATGTTTATTCTTTAGTAACTTCCTCTCTTTTCATACCAAGGACCTCTGCTGTTGATATGTATCTTTTGCTGTCTGGGTAGCCACATTCTTTTACTCCTGTCATTGTCAAATTTCTCATATAGTGACATCCCTTCTTTCATTCTTGATTTTACTTAAGTTAAGGCTTCTATTTTGGTGCCCCATTATAAACTAGTTCCAATTGAACTCTTTAGGGAGCCTCTCCAACAATAGATTTTTATGTAATGTTTTGAAAGTATTTTAATATTATCAATTTTCCTGTGTTCCCTCTTCTTCCTTGGCTTTTCATCTTCTGCCCCAACTAACCCTTTTAATTCTGTACATCATTGCATTCTATCACCACTTCCTTGAGACCCCCCTCATCCAATGGCCCCTTACTAATTTCCTGACTTCTTTAAGTATTCTAAATGAAACATACATATCTAAAGATATGAAGATAACATCCACAAATGAGAGAAAACATGCAATATTTGTTTTTGTAGGGCTGAGTTAATTCATTCAGAATGAATGTTTTCAGCTCTCTTCATATGCCTATGACTTTCATAATTTCATTTCTTTATAGCTGAATGCTATTCTATTGTGTAAAAATGTATCACATTTTATTATTTATTAATCCATTGATAGGTATCTAGGCTGTTCTCATTTCCTGGCTCTTTTTAATAGAACAGAAATGAACATGAATAAGCAGGTATCTCAAGTAGTATATTTTGTGTACATATGTAGCTGGATCATGTTGGTAGAACTTTTATTTCTCTTTCCTTCCTTCATTTGTCCAACTGCTCCATCAAAGACTTCAAGTACTGTGGTGAACAGGAGTGGAAGAGTAGATATACCTGTTTTATTGAGGTGTGGTAAGCAAGAGAACTGCTAGAGAAGGGAAGATATCTACTCAGCGTGATTGAAAAAAATTTTTTTCATTTAGCAATATGGATCATCGGCTTTCTTTTTTTTAATTGGGATATTTTGTTTACATTTCAGATGCCATCCCCTTTCCCTAATTTTCCTCCCTAGAAAACCCCTATCCCATGCCCCCTTTTCCTTTTTGCTTTTATACAATTTTTTAAAAATGTATCAACGGCTTTATAAGTTTGGTAATGCTCAATCAGAAGTGTAACACAATACCCAACCTAGATATATCAACTATCTTTGACTGGTAGAGACACGTGAACATCTGCCTCCATGTCCCCCCTCTCTCTTTCTCTCTCTTTCTCTCTCTCATCACCTAGCTTCTCCTCTCCTTCTTTTCCTCCTCTCCTTACTCCTTCTCTTCCTCTCACCTTAGCTCCTCCTACGTATCACCCTTCCTGTTAAAATAAAACTTTTCTCTCAAAATACAATTAGAGCATAATTATACCAATTTGTACCAGTGAGGTACAAGATAGTCCTAATACCCAGTCCATCATTTTGTTGACTAACCAGAACCTTTGTCATCTCTCCTAACTGAACCTGGCTTTTTTTCTTGGCTTTAGAATGAATGTCAGCAGAAAACGATCCACTCAAATCTTTTCTCTGAAAGTAAATAGCCAGGATTGGCTATGAGACTATAAGTTTTCAACCCTGTCAGAAATCCAGAATGACTGAGTTAACTGAATTATGGGAAGTACAATGCATAGCTTCTAAAACTTAGCCAATTTATAGAGACCGCTGAACACCTGAACAGTCCCTATACTACAGAACATTGGAGCATCTGATCTTCAGCCTTCTGGCCCAGGATCATCTGACAGACCTTAGTGATGCAGAATTATTAAGGGCTGATTACTCTGTCTAGGCAGATATAATCAGTCGACTGTTCTGCAAGTGTGTCCTTTTCTGGACAATAATTTTGTCTGTAGATGGAAAGAGGCAATTCTTGCCTAGTGGCTGTCACTGCACAACTGGAGTAACTCCAAAGATGCTCAGTTTCTTCTTAGAATCCAAGACAGGAAGCTGTCAGGAGCAGACAGGTCTTTAATCAAAATGAACATTAATACAGAAATGTTTTGTAACATCAATTCTGTGGACTTCTGACGTTTTGAAAACCAACTATTCATGTAAGGTAATCTGGACTGTTGTCTGTTAACTCCTCTCAGCTATTTCTAAATAAAATATAGAAAACACCCTAGCAATAAACTCCAAGCCATGAATTTGCTATAGGCCCTTAACTCACAGGCCAACCATCTCAAATTAGTTAAGAAAGTTAAAGAAGGACTGGGTCTAAGCCTTGTATTCCTAAATGTATTATACAGGCACAATGCCTATGAGAGTAACAATATTCATCTCACTTTTATATCAACAAGAAGCTCGTACCAATGGAAACAAATTTGAAATCAAAGTAAATTTTGTACCATTTAAGAAATTATAACTTCATCTTGATAACAATTATACAGATTTCTACCACTAGGTTATGGCTATGAAATAAATCATAGCTAATCTTCCCTGTTCCAACAGAACCACTACTTTCCCCTAGAAAGATAGATGGGCTTTCTTTATATTGCCTTTTGAAAAAATTTACTTACATTCCAATCATTCCTTCCACCTTGGTCCCCCTTCCACAGTTCCTCTATCCATTCCTCCTCTCCTTGCATCCAAGAGGGTGTTCTTCCCCCAGGCCTCCCACTTTCCTGGAACCTCAAGTTTCTCAAGGATTAAGCACATCTTCTCCCACTGAGGCCTGACCAGGCAGACCTCTGCTGTATTTGGGCCAGGGGCCTTGGATTATCCCTTTATGCTCCTGATTGTTGGCTCAGTCTCTGGGAGCTCTCTGAGGTCTGGGTAAGTTGAGATTGCTGATCTTCCTATGGAGTCGCTCTCCCCTTCAGCTTCTTTAATCCTTTCCCTGATTCAATTATAGGGGTCCTGGACTTCAGTCCAATGGTTTGGATGTAAGTATTTGCCTCTGTCTCAGTCAGCTGCTGATAGGGCCTCTCAGAGGACAGCCATGCTAGGTTCCTGACTATAAGCACATCATCAGTAATAGTATCAGGCCTTGGTGCCCTCCCATGAGATGGATCCCAAGTTGGGCTGGTCATTGAACTGCCTTTTCTTTTTTTTGTCCATGCAGTTCTTTTACACAGGAACAGTTCTTGGTCAGAAATTTTGACTGTGGGTTAGTAACCCTGTCCTGCTGCTTCAGTCCCTGTCTATCTACTGGAGGTAGACTCTTCAAGTTCCCTCTCCCCAATGTTGGGCATTTGGCTAAGGCCACCCCAATGAGTATGAGAGTATCTCATCTCCAGGGTCTCTAGTACTTTCTAGAGGTTCACCTATGTCCCACTCCCCCTAATGCTGCTTATCTTCATTCATTCTCTTAGCCCCTGGGCCTTTCTTCTGTCTCCCCACTTCCATCTGATGCTGTTCATCTTTTTCCCTTCACATCCCCTCTTTCACCCAGATCCCTTCCTCTCTCTGCCTCCCATGATTATTTCTTTCCCGCTTCTCAGTGGAATTGAAACATCTTCACTTGGGCCTTTTTGCTTGTTACACTCACTTATTAAGGTCTGTAGGTTGTTTCTTGGTATTCTGTACTTTTTGGCTAATATCCACTAATCGGTGAGTATATACCACGTATGTCATTTTAGGTTTGAGTTACCTGGCTCAGAATGATATTTTCCAGGTTCATTCATTTACCTGCAATATACATGATATCCTCATTTTTAATAGCCTAATAGTATTCCATTGCATAAATGAACCACATTTTCTGTATCCATTTTTTTGGTTGAGAAACAACTGGGTTGTTTCAACTCTGGCTATTACAAATAAGGCTGTTGTGAGCATGGTTGAGCATGTGTCTTTGTGGGACGTCTTTTGGGTATACACACAAGGGTGGTATAGCTGGGTCTTTAGGTAGAACTATTTCCAAGTTTTTGAGGAACTGCCAGATTGATTTTCAGAGTGGTTGTACCAGTTTGCAATCCCACCAGCAATGGAGGAGTGTTCTTTTTTCTCCACATCTTCTCCAACATGTGCTATCACATGTGTTTTTGATCTTAGCCATTCTGATTGGTGTAAGGTGGAATCTCAGGATTGTTTTCATTTGCATTTCCCTGACAACTAAGGACTTTGAACATTTCTGTGAGTGCTCCTCTGCCATTCAATATTTTCCGTTGTGAATTTTCTGTTTAGCTCTGTACCCCATTTTTAAATTGGGTTATTTGGATTTTTTGAAGGTAAACTTTTAAGTTCTTAATATATTTTGGATATTAGCCCTTTGTTGAATGTAGGGTTTGTGAAGATTATTTTTCCTAATCTGTAAGGGTGCCAATTTGTCCTATCCATGGTGTCTTTTACCTTACAGAAGCTTTTCAGTTTTATGAGGTCCCATTTATCAATTATTGATCTTAGAGCCTGGGCCATTGCTGTTCTGTTTAGAATGTGCCAATGAGTGCCAACGAGTGTGAGGTTCTTTCCCACTTTCTCTTCTATTAGATTCAGTGTATCTGGTTTTATGTTGAGGTCCTTGATCTACGTAGACTTGAGCTTAGTTCAGGGTGATAAATATGAATTTTATTTTCTTTCTCCTACATACAGACCACCAGTTAGGCTAGCACCATTTATTAAAGATGCTTTCTTTTTTCCACTTAAGTTTTTGGCTTCTTTGTCAAGATCAAGTGTTCATAGGTTTGTGGCTTTATTTCTGGGTCTTCAATTCTATTCCATTGATCTACCTGTCTGTCTATGTACCAATACTATGTAGTTTTTATTACTATTGCTTTTGTAGTACAGCTTGCATTCAGGGATGGTGATTCCCCGCCCCCCCCCCAAGATCTTTTATTGTTGAGAATAATTTTTGCTATCCTGGGTTTTTTTGTTATTCCAAATGAATTTGAGAATTGCTCCTTCTAACTCTGTGAAGAATTGAGTTGGAATTTTGATGGGGATTGCATAGAATCTGTAGATCGCTTTGGTAAGATGGCTATTTTCACTATGTTAATCCTACCAATTCATGAGCTTGGGATATCTTTCCGTCTTCTGAGAGTTCCTTCAGTTTCTTTTCAGAGCTTTGAAGTTCTTGTCATACAGATCTTTCACTTGCTTGGTAAAAGTTACACCACTGTATTTTGTGGCATTGTGAATAATGTTGTTTCCCTAATTTCTTTCTCAGCCTGTTTATCATTTGTGTAGAGGAAGGCTACTGATTTGTTTGAGTTAATTTTATATCCTGCCACTTTGCTGAAGTTGTTGATCAGCTGTAGGAGTTCTCTGGTTGAATTTTGGGAGGTACTTATGTATATTATCCTATCATCTTCAAATAGTGATACTTTTACTTCTTCCTTTCCAATTTATATCTCCATGATGTCCTTTGTTTTTCTAATTGCTCTAGGTATAACTTCAAGTATTATATTGAATAGATAAGGAAAAAGTAGTCAACCTTGTCTTGTTCCAGATTTTAGTGGAATTGCTTCTAGTTTCTCTCCACTTAATTTGATGTCGGTTGTTGGTTTCTGTATATTGCTTTTATTGTGTTTAGGTATGTGCCATGAATTCCTGATCTCTCCAAGACTTTTAACATAAAAGGGTGTTTGTTGTATTTGTCAAAAGCTTTTATAGTATCTAATGAGATTATCATGTGACTTTTTTCTTGAATTTGTTTATATCGTGTATTACTTTGATGGACTTTTGTGTATTGAACCATCCCTGCATCCCTGGAATGAAACCTTCTGGGTTGTGGTGAATGATGGTTTTAATGTGTTCTTGGATTCAGTTTGTGAGAATTTTATTGAGTATTTTTTGCATTGATATTTGTAACTGAGACTGGTCTGAAGATCTCTTTCTTTGTGTAGTTTAGGTATCAGAGTAACTGTGGCTTCATAGAATAAATTAGGTAGTGTTCCTTCTGTTTTACTTCATGGAATAGTTTGAGTATTGCTATTACCTTTTCTTTGAAGGTCTGCTAGAATTCTACATTAACACCATTTGGACCTTGACTATTTTTAATTGGGAGACTTTTGATGACTATTTCTATTTCTTAGGGGTTATGGGACTGTTTAGATGGTTTATCTGATCTTGATTTAACTTTGGTATCTGGTATCTGCCTTGAAAATCATCCATTTCATCTAGATTTTCCAGTTTTGTAGAGTATAGGCTTCTATAGTAGATTATGGTGATTTTTTTTAGATTTTGTCAGTTTCTGGTTTTATGTTTTCCTTTTCATTTGTGATTTTGTTAATTGGGATACTGTCTCTGTGCCCTTTAGTTAGTTTGGCTAAAGGTTTATTTTGTTAATTTTCTCAAAGAATCAACTCTTGGTTTTGTTGATTATTTGTATTGTTCTCTTTGTTTCTAACTGTTTGATATCAGCCCTGAGTTTGACTATTTCCTGCTGTCTACTCATCTTTGGCTATTAAGTTGCTTATATGGGAACACTCCAATTTCTTTATGAAGGTACTTAGTGCTATGAATTTTCCTCTTAACTCTGCTTTCATTGTACCCCATAATTTGGATATGATGTGTCTTCATTTTCATTGCATTCCATAAAGTCCTTGATTTCTTTCTTTCTTTCTTCCCTGATGAAGTTATCATTGAGCGGTGAGTTGTTTAGTTTCCATGAATATGTGGGCTTTCTGTTGTTTTTGTTGTTATTGAAGTCTAGCCTTAGTCTGTGATGATCTGATAGAATGCAAGGTATTATTTTAATCTTCTTCTACTTGTTGAAGCTTGTTTTATTTCTGATTATTTGGAGAAGTTTCCATGAGATGCTGAGAAAGTATATTTTCTTGTTTGGGAATGAAATGTTCTATAGATATCTATTAAATCCATTTGGTTCATAACTTCTGTTACTTTCACTGTGTCTTGTTGAATTTCTGTTTCTATTATGTGTCCATTGGTGAGAGTGTGATGTTGAAGTCTTTCACTATTCTTGTGTGAGGTTCAATGTGTGTTTTGAGCTTTAGTAATGTTTCTTTTACTAATGTGGGTCTCCTTCCAGTTGGGACATAGATGTTCAGAACTGAGACATCCTCTTGGTGGATTTTTTCTTTGATAAATATGTTCTGTGCATGTAGTATTTTGATTTTTATTTGATGAGAAAATTTTCTTTTCTGGACCAAATTTGTTTGGTGTTCTGTAGGCTTCTTATACATTTATGGCCATCTCTTTAGGTTAGGGAAGATTTCTTCTATAATTTTGTTGAAGATGTTTTCTGGCCCTTTGAGTTTACATTCTTCATCCTCTTCTATTCCTATTAGTCTTAGGTTTGATCTTTTCATTGAGTCTCAAATTTCCTGGATATTTTGTGTTAGGAGCTTTTTACGCTTTGTATTTTCGTTGACTGATGTGTCAGTATTTTCTATGGTATCTTCTATTCTTGAGATTCTCTCTTCTATCTTTGTGTTCTGTTGGGTGTAGCTCCTCATGTCTTTTCTAAGTTGTCCATCTTCACTCTTGCATCCCTTTGTGTTTTCTCTATTGTTTATATTTCCATTTTTAATTTTTGGACCATTTGTTCAATTCCTTTAACTGCTTACTTGTATTTTCTTTCTTTCTGTTTTTTTTTTTTTTTTTTTTTTGAACCCCATGTGGTTGTTGGGATTTGAACTCATGACCTCCGGAAGAGCAGTCAGTGCTCTTAACCTCTGAGCCATCTCACCAGCCCTTCTTATATTTCTTTAAGGGAGTTCTTAATAGCCTCTTTTTTTTTAAAAAAAGATTTATTTATTTACTTTATGTGAGTACATCATTGTCTTTAAACACACCAGAAGAGGGGCATCAGATCCCATTACAGATGGTTGCGAGCCACCATGTGGTTGCTGGGAATTGAACTCAGTACCTATGGAAGAGCAGTCAGTGCTCTTAACTGCTGAGCCATCTCTCCAGCCCCAATAGCCTCCTTAAAGGCCCCCATCATCTTTTTTGAGATGGGATTTTAGCTCACTGCCTTGTTTTTCAGGTGTGTTGGGGTATCCAGGGCTTGCTGTGGTGGAAGAATTAGGTTCTAGTGGTGTTGGATTGCATTGGCTTTTGTCACTTATGATCTTGTGCTTGCCTCTGCCCATCTGGTTATCTCCGAGGTTAACTAGCCTGGGTATCTCTGACTAGAGCCACCCTCCTTTGAGTCAGGCAGTGCTGTCTTTGGTAAGGTGGGCCTATTGTGTCTCTGGTTAGAGCAGGCCTCCTGTGTCCCTGGCTACTGTGGACCTCCTGGGAGGCAGTCAGGCTGTGTCCCTGGTGACTGCAAACCTCCTGTGAGGCAGACAAGCTGTGGAGTGTGGGAGGATATCAGCCCCACTGATCTAGCCCAGGTGGAGAAGCAAAGCAGAAGAAAAGTGTATCTCATCAAAGCTCTGTGTTTGGGGTACTGAAGACCTCCTGGGTGGCACACAGGTTGTAACCTGTAGGCGGGTATCAGGCTGCTAATCTGGCCTGGGTTGGGAAGCAGACCAGAAGGAAAGTAGAGCTGTGTCTTTGGTTACTGCAGACCACCTGGAAGGCAAACAGGTTGTAGTGTGTGGGTGGGTATCAGGCGGCTGATCTGGCTTGGGTAGGAAGTAGACCGGATGCGTCAGCTCAGTGTCATTGTCCTAGCTGGTGTGGGTATGTGGGTGAGATTCTCCTCTGTGTCTTTGATTGCTATTGACCTCCTGGGAGACAAGCAGGCTGTAGGTGTGGGCAGGTATCTGGCCACTGGTCTAGCCTATATTGCCTTTAATATGTTGAGTTATGTCCCCTGTGTTCCTGGATTCTCCAGGATGTTTATCAGGAAGTGATGTTGGATTTTGTCAAAAGCCTTGTTTTTGGGTAAAAAAACACCATGACTACAAAAAATACATTCAGTACAATTTCAAAAGTCCCCATAGTCTATAACAGTCTCAAACTTGTTTAAAAGTCCAAAGTTCAAAGTTTCTTCTGAGATTTATTACAGTTAAGAGATTTAAGTTAATCTCTTGACTGTAATGCCCTATAAAATAAAATGAAAAAACAGATCACATACTTCTAACATATAATGGTACAGGATATACATTGCCATTCCAAATGGTAAGAATGGGAACATAATGAAGAAATACTGGACCAAAACAAATGAAAACCAGATGGGCAAACTCTAAACTCTGCAATTCTATGTTTGATGTCAAAGTGCTCTTCAGATCTCTAACTCTTTTCAGCTTTGTTGCCTGCAACACACTTCTCTCTCTTGGACTAGTTCCATACTAGTCTGTATATTGGATGCTGTCTATGGGAATCTGTGGGGCTCTGGCCCTGCCAGAGCAGCCAGAGAGTTACAGCTCTTTGAGGGGAAGCTGGAGCAAGGCAGGCTGCTGAGCCTCTTTCATGGTGGGATGCAGTGGGCAATCTAGGGGCCAAGGTCAGGTTCACCAAGAGCAGGAAGTATTTGAGATCCAGCAATGAAAGCTTTGGGAGAGAAAACTCTTCCCTAGAGTGTTACAGCTCAATAAGACAGGCACATACTCTCATATGATCTGTGGTAAAATAACTTGTGCCCTGTATTCCTTGTGATACGACCTTATAAATATTTGGGGATGAGTTAAGATCTAGAGGCAGATGCTTTCTATTGGCTTGCTCTGAGATGTCATCTGCATATGGAAGGACTTGAGGTATTGTCCCTATGTGTCTGATTGTAACAATGGTGTGTTGTGGTCATATGTTCCAGGACAGGAACTGGGTTGGGAGTAGATTTAAATGCCTACCATTTCAATTATGAGAATTACTGGGGTTTCTGAATCCACTTGACCTTACCAGGTTTTCTGTCTGGTGGCACAGTCCACTGCCCCACAGCTACCCTCCCTGTTAGTAGCCTTCCTTGGCAGGTATCCCATGGCTCTGACATCTGCAGCATTTTTGGGTCTCCAAGGCAATCCAGGCTTCCCCTTCACAGCTTCACACAATGGTCTTTCTAAGCCTCCATGTAGGACACCCCTGCCACAGACCTGGCCTCAGTGGCCTTCTTTAGTCATGGAGGTAGATATCATAACCCCTTTCTTCTATTCTTGACTCTAAAGACAGAGCCATATAGACAAAGCTTCAAGTTCTGCTGCTTAGTAGGGCTGAAACATTCAATTATATCTCCACCAGCTTTATATTTTTGGTGGTTTCTTCTAAGCAGGGTTGTCCTGGAACTCACTCTATAGAACCAGGCTGTCCTTGAATTTAGAGATCTACCAACTACTGACTTCTGAGTGCTGGGATTAAAGGCATGTACCACCACAACTGTGCCCTAAACTTTTCTTTAATTCCTGTTTTTTCAAGTTGGAAGTTTAGTTGGGAGTGGTCTTGCTTTGAGGTCACCACTTCATTTATTCCATTCAATATCAGGCCTTTCTTAATCTATTTATTTCCTTGAAAACAAAAATCTCTCTCAATTACATTTCCTGGTATCTCCTTTCTCCTCAAATTGTTACATTTTGTATTTTTTCCTTGCTCAGCTTGTTTCTTTTCATTATAGACCGGCATAAGAGTGAACACCAATAACCAAATGATAAAGTATACTAGGGTGCTTTGAGATTTTTGTGCTAGTGGAATTAATCCAAAACTCTTGACTTTAGCCTCAGGCAGACTTTTCAGACAAGGGCAAAAAGCAACCACATTCTTCACATATAGGGGAACATTTCTATTCAAACCACAACAGGCCTGTTCTCTTTTGCATGATATGATCATGTGATCTTTGTCCTTGAGTCTATTTATGTGGTGGATTACATTTATTGATTTACATATGTTGAACCATCCTTGCATCTCTGGGATTACTTACTTGGTCATGATCTTTTTGATGTGCTCTTAAGTATTGCTTATAAATATTTTGTTAAGAATTTTTGTAGTCTGCTCATCAAATATATTAGCCTATAATTGTCTTTTTTCTAGAGTTTTTTTCTGGTCTTGGTCTCAGGGTTTTGTAAAAAGGAATTTAAAAGTGTTCTTTCGTTTTCTATGTCATAGAATAGTTTGAAGAGCATTGGTGTTAATTCCTCTTCGAAGGTCTCATAGAATGCTGTGCTGAGTCCATCTGGTCCTGGACTTTTATAGTTTAGAAAATTTTAAAATTACTGTTTGTAACCTCATTTTAGATGTTATGTAGCACTTAAATTATTTATTTAATCTTTTTTAAAAATTGATTTATGTATGTGAAATCCACTGTCACTGTTTTCAGACAGACCAGAAGAGGGCATCAGATCCCTTACAGATGGTTGTGAGCCACCATGTGGTTGCTGGGAATTGAACTCAGGACCTATGGAAGAGCAGTCAGTGCTCTTAACCACTGAGCCATCTCTTCAGTCCTATTTATTTAATCTTGATTTAGCTTTGGTAGGCCATATATACCGAAAAAAAAAACTTACCCATTTTTTTTAGATTTTTTCCAGTTTGGTGGAATGCCAAGTTTTTTTTTTTTTTCTTTGAAAAAGGGTTTTGCCCATTGGTATAGACTGGGCTGACCTCAAATTCAGAGATTATACACCTATTTCTTCCTCTCAAAGTGTTAATACTGAATGCATGCATCATCACATTTAGGGATACACATACAGACACACACACACACACACACACACACACACACACACACATATACATACACATACACATACACACCTTGTTATTTTGTTGCTATCTCTAGGGTCCTGGTTTGTTTAGATTGTCTAGAAGCTTGTCAGAATTTTTAAAGAATCAATTACTCATTTCATTGTTTCTTTGTTTCTATCACATTAACTTTAGTACTGATTTTGATGTATCACTTCCCAGCTATTTTTAGCAGGTATTTTTTACTTTATTTAAGGTTTTCATGTACATCATTATATTAATATTATATTAATATGTATTCTTTCAAATTTTTTGATATAGATGCTTAGTATCATAACTTTCCTCTTTTCTGATTTAGTTCAATGTGTGATCTTTTTAAATAATAAATGTTTATATAAAAAAAAAAAACAACCCTGCGGTGGCATATGCCTTTAATCCTGACACTTAGAAGGCAAAAACAAGTGAACTTCTGAGTTTGAGGGCAGCCTGGTCTATAGAATGAGTTCTAGTACAGCCAGGGATACACAGAGAAACCCTGTCTTGGGGGGGAAAAAAGAAAATCTTTCTTCTTATGACTGCTTTCATGTGTCTTATAGATTTTGATATGTTGTATTTTCATTCAATTAAAGAAACAGTTTATATTTTCGTTTTGATTTTTTTTCTTCACCGAATTATCCAGTAGTGTGTGCTGCTTTGTTTCTTTGAATATATGTAAATTTTCTATTTTCTATAGCTTTTGATGTACAGCTTTACTCTATTGTAGTCAAAGAGAATGTAGGATGTTATTTCAATTTTCTTAAATCTGTTGAGACTTACTTTGTAATCTAATATGTGATTGATTTTGGAGAAAGTTTTATGGGGTACTGTGAAAGTGTTTATTTTTTAGTGTTTGATGTTTGGGTGGGACCATTTGAGTTTCTCCACTTTTTTGTTTCAAAGACCTATTTGTTGATGAAAAGTGCTGATAGTGAAAATCAACTACTATCACTGTTGTGGTTAATTTGTAGTTTTGAGATCTAATTAGTGTTTCTTTAGTGAGACTTCATGTTTAATGCATATATATTTAGGATTTTAATATACAGTTGGATGATTTTTAAAAAATTAATATGAAATATCCTCTCTTATCTTGTTTGACAGTTTTTTTTGGTTTGAAGTTCATTTGCTAGATATTATAAGAGCTATGCCTGCTTAATTCTTGGTTCCACTTGCTTGGAATAACTTTGTATACCCCCTTACCCTTAGGCACTATTTATTGCTGATAGTTAGGTGTGTTTCTTAGAGGAAGCAGAAAGATAAATTCTGTTTTCTGATCTAATCTGTTAGTTGGTATAATTTTAAGGAAAAAATACTTATTTTATATGTATGTGTGTGGACATGTATGTGCAGGAGCATATAGAGTTCAGAGGAGACATATAGATCCCCTATTTACTAATGAATTTTTGAGCCACCATGTAGGTGCTGGGAACTCAACCCAGGTTTTCTGGAACAGCAGTGAGTACATGTAACCACTGATCAATAATCTCTCCAGCACTTAGTGTGTCTTTTTATTGGGGAAATGAAACTATTTCTATTTTGAGTTTTTATTGAAAGATATGTACTAATTTTGTCACTCTATTGGTTTTGTGGTATTTTCTTAGATCTTGTGTGATTACCTGTTCAGACAGTTTTCTTTGTTGCTCATGATCCCTGGGATGTGCTTTATCTCCTCAGATTAAATATTCCTTCTAGTATTCTCAATAGAGTTGTTTTCAATGGTCACGAATTCCTTTAATCTGTTATTATCATAGGAATTTTTATTTCTCTTTCAACTCTGATGAATAGTTTTGCTAGGAATAAAAAGTCTTGATTGACCATTGTCATTTAAAATTTGATTTCAGGTCCTTCAGGCTTTAAAGGTTTCTTTTGAAGTCAGATTTTATTCTAATGAGCCTACCTTTATAAGTGATTTGATCTTTTCTATTTCATCTTTCAATAACCTTTTCTTGATTCTGTTTTTAATGTTTTAACTATAAAATGTTGTGCCAGTTTAAATGAGAATGTCCCTTGTAAACATATGTATTTGAATACTTGATTCCCAGTTGATGGTGATATTTGGGAAAGTTTAGGAGGTATGGCCTTGCTGGAGGAAGTACATCACTTAATTAGGCTTTGAGAATTTAAAAACTCACACCATTTCTAATTGTTTTTTTTGTCTTAGTTAGGGTTTGCAACACTGTAAAGAGACAGCATGACCAAGGCAAATCTTATAAAAACAACATTTAATTGGGGCTGGCTTACAGGTTCAGGGGTTTAGTCCATTATCATCAAGGCAGCAACAGGACACATCATTCAGGTAGATGTGGGGATGGAGCAATGCAACATCAAGGAACACATGGTTGAGAAGGAGCTGAGAGTTCTACATTTTCATCTGAAGGCTTCTCGGAGAAGACTGGCTCTGAGTTTGTTAGGACACACATGCATATACACATCAAACTTTCATTGACCATTATTTAGTGATTTAAGTATTTTACTCTGTCTTCTAGTCTTTTGGGGGAGCCAACAGAAGGCAGCTATCATCCTTGCAGCCATCTTGAGCCATATACCATGACAAGAGACTTGTTTACAACAGCCTACAACAGCTGAGCACACTCTGATAACATCTTGTTTTAGATACTCAGGATTTTCCCTTGGGTGTTTGAGACTTAAAGGTGTGTGACTTAAGGGCGTGACTTAGAGATCAGATTTTAGAGACAAGACTTAAAGGCGCGATTTAAGGGCATGACTTAAAGGTGTGACTTAGAAGTGAGATGTATAAAAGGCAGAGGCAGACAGAAGAAAGACACTTGGTACTTGAGACTTGTAGCAGTTAACTTGTAACTTGTAAGGGTACTTGGCGAAAGGACTAGGAACTAGAAACTTGGAAGAACTTGAGACTTGAGACTAGAAACTTGGAACTTGGAACTGGGAAAGAGACTAGCAACTCAGAACAGGATTAGGACCTGAGACTTGGTGCTAGGAACTAGGGGACTTGGACCTAGGGACTTGGAGAGAAGAAAAGAGACCAAAGAATAAACAGGATTGAATCAAACTCTGTCTCATCTCCATTCTTCTTGTTTGTCCTCACTCTCTCTCATCGTTGAACCCCAACCACAAACTGGAGCAGCTTGGGGCAGTGCGGGCTCTAACAGTTTAGCCCCCAAAGCTTTTGGCAGTGCGGGTTCCAACACTGATAGAGCAGTCCCTGACATTTTGGCTCCCAAGCATGGGGTAGCTTGGTTCTCAACATTTTCATGCCCAACACTTTGGCATGCAACATTTTGGTGCCCAACATGGGGCAGAATGGTTTTTCAACAATTCTTGACTTTGTTTTTGACTTGACCCATTCTATTAATAAGGCTTTCTACTGAGTTTCTCTTTTTAATGTCACTTTTATTTATTTATTTACATCCCAAATGTTATTCTCCCTTTTGGGTTCCCCCTCACAGAGGCCCCTCTCTCATTGCCCCTGCCCTTCTCCTCTGAGCAGGTACCCCTCAGAGTATCCCCCTACCCTGGCCCATCAAGTGTCTGCACACTTAGGTACATCTTCTCCCACTGAGGCCAAGATAAGGGAGCCCTGTAAGGAAATGGATTCCCCAGTCAAACTAATGCTTCAGGGACAGCCCCCACTCCAGTTGTTAGGGGACCTACATGGAAACTGAGCTGCACGTCTGCTACATATGCACCCTTTGTCCAGCCCATATGTGCTCTTTGGTTGGTGGCTCAGTCTATGAGACTTTCCTGGGGTCCAAATTAGTTGACTTGGTTGATCTTTCTGTGGAGTTCCTATCCCCTTTAGGGGCTTCAGTCCTTCCTCTAACTCTACTGTAAGAGTTTCCAACCTTCATCCAGTGCTTAGCTGAGGGTGTCTGCATTTGTTTCAGTCACCTGCTTAATATATCCTCTCAAAAACAGTTATTCTAGGCTCCTGTCTATAACACGCGCCCCCGTGTCGCCCCATGCCCGTGGACGAGAAAACACGCGAGACGCAATTCGGGTAGTTACTGCAAAACGAGGACTTTTTACTTCTGTAGCACACATGTGGAAAACTCGGAAGGACGCGGAAGGGCGGAAGGGCGGAAAGGGCGGAAGGGAGTGGAAGGGTGGAAGGGCTGAGATCCAGAAGGGGCCTAGCTTAAATACAGCCTAGAGTGACGTATTCACTTCTGATTGGCTGTTCGCGTCACCACCCAATATTATGCCTCGGGATTGGCCAGTGACTTTGGCACGCCTTCTGCCTAGCAGCTGAGCAGATAATTGTTTACAATTGGGAAGACACGCGGCCAGCGCCATCTTGGAAATGCAAACGTATAGCCACTGTTAACAGCGGCTTCCTACACCTGTCTGCAAGTATAACAGAGTATAATTAATAGTGTCAGAATTGATGCTTGCCCATGGGATGGGTCTCAAGTTGGGCCAGTTATTGATTGGCCATTCCTTCAGTTTCTGCTCCATGTTTGTCCCCATATTTGGTTCAGATGGGGCAAATTTTGTGTTGAAAATTTTGTGGATGGGTTGGCATTTTTATCCTTCCACTAGGGATCCTGCCTGGCTATAGAAGGCGGCCTCTTCTTAGTCATTCTGATTGGTGTAAGGTAGAATCTCAGAGTTGTTTTTGATTTGCATTTCCCTGATGGTAAAAGATACAGAACATTTCTTTAAGTGCTTCTTAGTCTTTGAGATTCCTCTGTTAAGAATTCTCTGTTAGTTCTGAACCCTGCCCCAGCCTGCTGGGATTCAATGACAAGACCCTATGGAAGGGGGCAAAAGAATGAAGGAACAAGAGACACAAAGAATGAGAGCTTGTCTGGGGTTCTGATCAAGCTCTGAAACTTTAATTTTGGGGGCAGGTTATAAAGACACAGAAAAACAGGAAGTTTGGGCGAGGGTCATTGCTTAGGAACTATCTTACTATTGAGTCCTTATTGTCTAAGACCATCCCACTGTTGTATCCTCATTGCCCTAGACCATCCCATTGTCATGACCAGCTCCTAGAAAATGCCAGACGTTCTTCAAGTTCCTGGGACCTGAGACCCGTGAACATCCTATCTTAACCTTGTACTAACTAGTCTTTCTAGAATACCAGGTAATTTCCTGGGTTTGGCTCCCAGCAGAACCCCATTTTAAAATTGGGTTACTTGGTTTATTGGACTGTAGTTTCTTGAGTTCTTAATATATTTTGGGTATTAGCCCTCTATTGGATATAGGGTTAGTGAAGATGTTTTTCCCAATCTGTAAGCTGCTATTTTGTCTTATTGACAGTGTCCTTTGCCCTACAAAAGCTTTTCAGTTTCAGGTAAATGTCCCATTTACCCATTGATGATCTTAGAACCTTATCTGTTCAGGAAATTTCCCCCTGTGCCAATGAATTTGAGGGTATTCCCCATGTTCTCTTCTATTAGATTCACTGTATCTGGTTTTATGTTGAGGTCCTTGATCCATGTGGAGCCAAATTTTGTACAGCATGATAAATATGGATTTATTTGCATTCATCCACATGCAGACATCCCGTAACACTTGCACTATATTTTGAAGGTGCTTTTCCCCCCATTGTATGGTTTTTGGCTTCTTTGTCAAAATTCAAGTGTCCATAGTTGTATGGCTTTATTTCTGGGTATTTGATTCAATTCCATTGCTCAACATGTGTGTATCTATATGAAAGCCATGTAGATTTCATCACTATTGTTCTGAAGTATAGCTTGAGGTATACCTTCAGATGTTCTTTTATTGTTCAGGATTATTTTTAGGTATCTTGGATTTTGTGTTTTTCCGTATGAACCTAAGAATTGTTCTTTTAAGGTCTATGAATAATTAAGTTGGAATTTTGCATTGAATCTGTAGCTTGCTTTTGGTACGATGGCCATTTTCTCAGTATTAATCCTACCTATCCATGATCATAGGAGACCTTTCCATCTTATGATATCTTCTTCAATTTCTTTCTTCAGGGACTTGAAGTTCTTGTTATATAGATCTTTTACTTGTTTGGTTAGAGTTACATCAAAATATTTTACATTATTTGTGGCTATTGGGAAGGATGTTATTTTCCCTAATTTCTTTCTTGGCCTGTTTATCATTTATATAAAGGAAGGCTATTGATTTATTTGAGTTAATTTTGTATCCAGCCACTTTGGAGAATTTGTTTACTAGCTGTAGGAGTTCTCTGCTAGAATTTTGAAGGTTGGTTATGCATACTACCATATCATCTGTTAATAGTGATGCCTTGACTTCTTCCTTTTCAATTTGAATCCTTTTGATTGAGTTTTTTTGTTTCAAAAGACAAAGTAAAAGACACTTGAAAAATTCTTTGTGAATTTTTTTCCCATTAACTCTGACCAAAAGCAGCTTGAGGAGTGTGGTGGCTTAAATATGCTTGGCCTATAGGGAGTGGCACTGTTGATAGGTGTGGCCTTGTTAGAGGAAGTGTGTCACTGTGGAGGTAGGTTTTGAGACCCTCCTCCTAGCCACAAGGGAATCAGTATTGTCCTGTTAGCCTTCAGATCAAGATGTAGAACTCTCAGCTCCTCCAGTGTCAGGCCTGCCTGGATGATGTCATGATTCCTGCCACAATGATAATGGACTGAACCTCAGAACCTGTAAGCTAGCCCCAGTTAAATGCTCTTATTTTATAAGAGTTTCCTTGGTCATGGTATCTCTTCATATTAATGAGAACTCTAAAACAGGGTGGAAAGAGTTTATTTCAGTTTACACTCCTGTCTTAGGGTTTTATCAATTTACTTAATTGGTTCTTGATTGTATCAATTAAAAAAGCCAATTGCTGGGTGAAGGGGAAATGGTAGGACATCTGGGTTGCAGGAGGAAGAGAAGGGGAGAGAGAAAAAGAGGATTCAGACTAGGCTGTGGAGCTGGTAGGAAGCTACAGACATGTAGGTCTTAGGGAACCTATAGTTTGTAGCCTCCACCGCAGGCAGAGGCCAAGGAGAATGGAAGGAGCTAGTTGATAGTTAGGACAAGAAATTCTTTGCCCAGCTTTGGAGTTATCTGGCTAGTTTTAAAATATTAAACTGTCTAGTGTTTTTCCATCCACAGCAATAAGGTGGGGCGGAGGAAAAAGCACAAGGCCAGGGCTTGGCAAAGACGAGGAGACACTGGAGCTGGAGTGTGGATAATAGCTCCCAGGTATTCCCTGGTTGGGGGATGGCCGAGAGTTGGATTTAAGGGAACCGAACAGGAAGAAGTCATAGTGAACAGAAAGACGTCCATAGCGCTGTCTAGGGCACCAGGTGAGGAGACTACTTGATTTTAAAATTACATGCAACACTTCTTTCTCTTTTGGACATGCCCGTAGCCCAATCTAATCTAGAAAATTCTTTAATAGGGACTTTCTTAGATGGCTCTAGGCTATGTCAAACTGAAAGTTAAGGTTAGCCACACATCAATTGTTATATTCCTTTGGGTAAATATATCACATCTTATTCAGCCATTCTGTTCATGGGTATCTAGACACTTTTCAGTCTTTGCCTATTTATCATTATAGCTATTAAGAATACTCCAGTACAAATATTTGTAGAGATATGGGCTTCACTTTTCCTTGAATAAATACCTGAGAGGAATTTCTAGATCACAGGAAAACTGTATATTGAACTTTAAAAAGATCTTTTCCAAAGCAGATGCATTATCTCTCATGTCTATGTCAATGATACATTAAAGGCTAGTTGTTCTACAGCATCAACAAACATATAAGGAACAGTTCTAATCTTTCTATATAAAATAATTTTTGAAGTGAAAAACACCCCTTTCCTTCTTCATTAAACTTTAGTAGATATTTTAAGACCTTAAATGACTCTCTGTGAATTTTTCTTCAATTTTTATAGATTTTTTTATAAAAAAATTATACTTCTTTGTTTACTTTGTGTGTGTGTGTGTGTGTGTATGTCAGGGTGGGGTGGGAGATGTTGTGCACAGAGGTTATAGGACACCCTGAGGAGTTGATTCAATCTGTAGAAAACTGGTTTAGTGTAACCATCCTTTTCTGGTTTAAAACCAATTGATAATGGGAGAGCAAAGAGTCCAAATACAGAAGTAAATGGATTTTCTTTAATGTAGAACTTATAGATTCTCCAAAGCTCAATTGCTTTAAGGGAAGGGAAAACAAAACAAAACAAAACAAAATTATGGTGCATTTAAATTTATTCTATTATATAGGTTTTCATTGTCATGTTGTTAATTAACATTTTGTATTTTATGAGTTAATTTCCTAGAGAAAGCTGCATAGGTTTCAGAAAGAGGGCCCAGTGCTCAGGGCACAGGGGGAGAGAAAGGGCTAGGACCACACAGAAGCCTTCTGAGCCACATTCTTAAACAGATTCAGGGGCTTGACTGTGCTCATATCCACAGCACACATTCACACAGGACTCAGTCATTTAGGGCTTCCTCCATATTCTATACTTCTGGAGTTTACTTCTGCCTCAAGACTCAGTTAATACCCATGCATTTACCAAGCGGTTGTGCTTTGTCAAGCTCTTTATTGAAACAATGAGTTGATTTTTAGATTCTCTTCAGGGTTTTAAGCTGATTGTCCAGCATGTAAGGCAAAGGCAAAGGCAAAGGCAAATCATATCTGGATAGTAAATCTTTCCTGTCGTGTGATCACATCCTTGAAAAGCTTTCCTCTATAATGAGGTTTCAGCTAAGTAACATGCAGGGGATGGCTCTGCATGTAGCATCTTCATTTGCCCAAGTCATGTTCTATTTAATGCCCCAAAGTATTAAAAATTGTGATTGTTCATCAATTCATAATAATTCCTAAATAAGATAAAATGTACCCCTTTATTCTTTGAGTAGCATTTCTTTGGGAAAAATTGATTGGACTTAATCATTTGGACTTAAAACATTTATTGGAAAGAGGCTCATAAATAATTGCATGGGTATATGGTGTGCTATTGTTTCTTCTTGTGGAAATTTGGAAGATTCATTCTTGATTGTACCAATGGCTGATAGTTCCTGGGTAATGTTCCCAGTGATATCTGCAGCTGCTCTTTTGTTGTTCACAATGGTTTTGGCTCCAATTGCTTGCTCCATTCTACTGCAGAGCATGAAATATATTACATGATTATGCAGGTAGCTCACAAATGGAAGAGTGTATGCATTCCAACAATGTATGCTGAAAAGTAAATTTAGATTAAATGAAGCTGATTTACCCATTGGCATCTATTATAAAATGAGAAATTCATACTGTAGGGGTTGGAAAAAAATTGGTTTTGGATATAATACAGTTATTCTTAATAATGCAGCAGTGCCTGTAATGAGACATATTCAAAGAGAAAACAATAACACTCTGACAAAATATTAACAACAACACATTTGTTCTGACTACGTGTCATATTATTTTAAAACTGCTGTGAGAAGAGCTATAAAACAGTGCCAAATTCTAGAAGCCAGATTGCTTCACATGTGGTTTCCAAGAGGCAATCAACTGTTAAACCTTTATACTTACCAGCCTTAAAGTGCAAAACACTTCTGACTCCATGTCCAAAGAAATCTGTTTTTTGTTTTGTTTTGTTTTGTTTTTTTTTGTTTTGTTTTGTTTTGTTTTGTTTTGTTTTGTTTTTTCTGCCCTGTATTGGGATGGGGAAGAAAAAAAGGGTTTTTGTATCACTGAAACTCTGGCTTGTTTTATAAAGGCAAATGATCTGACAGTACTAAACATGCATTCATGGGCTGAAGCATGTGGTAAAATCAAGTATCTGCTGTCCCTTTGAAAAAAAAAATGACTATAGTTCACAAACAAACAGTAATCCTTTTACTACCCTTTGTTGCCAGATGCTGGCAAGGAGGATGAGTTGCCATCCACCACTACTCTTGATTGTTACAGTTTTGTAGCAGAGAACTGTTCTTCAGAACCCATGTCTCTACCTGAAGTAGAAAAATGAAAAGTAGATCAATCTGGCAATCACTTATTTGAAGAAAATGGGAATAAACATATTAATAATACATATTCTATTTTGACTTTCATTCTGAAATACTTGGACTAAAGACAAGTAGACATTAGTCAAATGGAAAATGAGGAGAAGAGGTTGGGAGAGGACAGTGTACACCATGTGCACAATGACTATGTGCCAGTGTGTGAGACTGCAGATAACTCAGCATGACTGGAAAGTAAAGGTGGAAAAACAAGAGTCAAGCCAAAAAGAAATCTAAGCCAGTCCTCTTCATTAGCCTTGAGGGAGTGATTCTGTATTGGCCCTAATCTACTTCACTCTAGACAGTGAATACCAAACAAAGACCATAGACCTACTTGATTTGGGTTTCAAATAGGATATCTAAATAACATAGAAAATACTAAGATAATTCTGAATTTCAGATCAACAGAGAGTAATTTTGTTTGTGGTGGTTGGAGGGCAGTACTGATACCACAGTTAGGGTCTGATGCATGCTAGCCGAGTACCAAAGCACACAGCTGCATGTCCAGTCAACTAAAAGTCGTAGTAGCTTAATATTTGAAACAAACCTATGCTTTTAAAAATTATTCGTTGTTTACCTAAAACGGAGGCTTAACAAGATGTCTTGTATTATTGTTTGCTAAATTTGGTGCTATTTAGTACCTAGGTTCTGCTGAAGTTATTATTGACATTTTCCCCAAATTTTCTTTTTTTCCCCCTATATTAAATTATATTGGAGAAATTATTTAAGGAATTTCTTTCTTCTTTCACCTTACTTAAAGTCCCACAGCAAAAGCTATCAAATTGATAGCTTATACTTTATTAAACAGAATATAAATTAATAAATGCACACAACCTTGGAGCTAATTGCATTTACTAGCATTTCAGGGTCAAAAATAAAGAATATCTCTCTGAAAAAACATCAGTTCCTGAAGGAATTTCTAAGCTATTGGTAGCCCCAATGGAAAAGAAAACAGTGGATTAGAGAGAGCAAGACAGACATATTTTAAAAACAAAAGAGCAACTTTCTACATTAGTCTCACTCAGCCAGAGAGATGTTCAGCTCCTGAAGATTTAGGGGTGTCAACTAGATATGATACCAGTTCATTACCTGATGAATTTGAAGGTTTTAGTTAAATATCAGTCGTCATGTATTATTTGCTTAAAATGTGTCTTAATTAACTTCACACTTTGTTTTTGTTTTTTGGTTGTTTTCTTCTTTCTTTCTTTCACTCTTTCTATCTTTTTTTCTTACCATTTTTCAAAAATACTTATAAATGAAGCTGCGCTTTTACTCTAGCATGAAATCCAGGATAAATTGCCAAGGGAAAAACAAGGAGGGATGACAAAGGAAGATAATTTGTATCAATCCCAAAAGAAACAATGAGGGCTGGGGAGATAGCTTAGTAGGGGACATGGGAAGTCCTTGTCATGCAAGTGTGAGGATTAGAATGTAGATCCACCCCATCAAATCCTAGTAAATGCAGATGGGTGTGGTGGACCATCTGTAAAAATACAGCATAAGGATAGAGGGGATTCTTGGAGGAAGCTGGCTAGTGAGATTAATACAACTGTTGAGCTCTGGGTTTAATTGCCTCAATGACTAAGGTAGAATTATTGAAGAAGACTCCCAACATTAGCCTTAGGCCTCCACTCTACATAGTGTATCTGCTATGTAAACTGGGAATAATCTTCTTGCCTCTGCTATAGAGTACTAGACTATCACTGGCATATACCACCATACCACATTTACATAGTGCTGAGGATTGAATTGATTTTGTGCATACTAAGTAAGCACACAACATTTTTTTCAGATGTAAACAAATACAATTCTGCAAGTGGCTGTGTATTAAATATAATGTGCTTCATAATGTAATGTGCTTCATGTTTTTCTTTGTAAGAACATTAAGAGACAACTCTATAATAATATCCATAGTGATACTTCATTCATTTTGATGGTTGGGTAGTATTCCATGGTACATATTTATTTTTAAAAAAATGTAAAGCTATTCTTTAGGATCAGTTATTTTCCTGCTGGTGAAATGAGCCAATTCAAGACAAATTAGATTATATTAAATGCAGGTTTTTTTGGGAAGCTGCTTTTGGCCCCAAGGACTGAGGTCAGGGAAGTCACCATGAGTAGGGAGAGAAAGGAGAGGTGGAAGAGAGAGAGAAAGAGCACATGCAGAGAGAGAAGAGAAGAAAGAAGAGAGACCAAAATGTCTGGATTATATAGGGAGAAGCCTCTGGGGGAAGGGCAGCCTGGCCCCTGTGCTGGAAAGTTCTGGGCTGGGGACAGATTATGCCAGGTAGGGATTAAGGAATACTGGGAGAACCTGTAGGGTAGGTCTGCTTTGGTATGTAAAATATGTACCTTGGTGGTGGTGGTGCATGTACCTTTTTGAGCTTGTGCAAGTGGGTCTGATCAATTCCTAGAAATAGAATTGATGAGTCCATTTATAATAAAAACAGTTTTAATTGTTACATTATTTGCTCTGTGTGTGTGTGTATGGATGTGTGGTGCTGGCCCACATTTATAATTTTGACAGGTATTGTACCAATTGAGAGTTCTAACCAGCAGTTCTTGAGAAAGCCAGTTCCTTACATCTTTGCCAATTATTAGAGTTTGAATCTAAGTGAAGAGAGTTTTTCTGTGTCATTTTCTTTCTTTCTCTTCTAATCAGTGAGGTTGACCGTCTTGTGCATTTGAAAGCCTTTTGTGTTTCATTCCCAGTGAATTCTTTGCACTCATTTTTCTTTTAGGCTGATAGTATTTTATTTTTGATATATAGAGCTTTTAATATGTGTTATATTAATTGCAGTTATTTTTCTTAACCTGATGTTTGTCTTTTAACTTTGCTATGATGATATTTGACATGCAAAAATATTGAATATGTATTCATTGTTATTAACCATTTCCTTTATGGCCTTAAGTATTGGACTTAGGCAATTCTGTAATTATAAAAAGTGCCTGAAACCAGGAAAGGGATAACATTTTAACATTTGAAATGTAAATAAAGAAAATATTGGGGGTGAGGGAACATGAGCTAACTTTATAGCTACAAACTAAAAAAAAAAAAAAAAAAAAAACCTGCCTTCATGCTTCCATCTATTATGTTATGGTTTCATTTGTGTCATGTAAATCTGGGATCTATTTGTAATTAGTGAGGGTTATGAAACTACCATATGCTCACCAATAGTCCCTATATAATCTATTGAACAGTCCAGCATTTCTAGACTACTTTCATATGTCATCTTTATCACATGCTAAATTTGTATGTGAAATTCTGGGCCTTCTAACCTGTAGAAGTTATCAAACCATGAATCATAACATGCTATGTATTCTAACTTCATGATATATTTTAATTCTTTTTTCAAACAGGGTCCCTTGTAGCCCTGGCTGGCCTTAAACTGCTAACGAATCAAGGATAGTTTTGATCTTCTACTTTCTACCTCTTAAATTCTGAAATTACAGACAAGTGCCATCTTTCAAACCTAATTTCTGATCTTATTTAAAACAAAAAAATATCCTGTTTATTTTTAATTATTATTCTTTTTGGTCACTGTTGTAGTTTGTTTTTGTATTTCTGTGACAACTACCATGCCTAAAACCAAGCTGGCTTTCCTATCATCAAGGGAAGCCAAGCCATGGAGGAATATCCCTTACTGGCTTGCTTTCAGGCTCATAATCAGGTTTCTTTCTTATATAGCCCAGGCCCAACTGACCAAAGATGGCACTGCTCCTAGTGGGCAAAGCCTTTCCACATCAATAATCAATCAGGAAAATGCCTTGAAAACATACCCCCAGACCAGGCCTATTTAGGTGGTTCTTCAGTTGAAGTTCCCTCGTTCCAGATGACTGTAGGTTTGTGTTATTGACAGATGAAGCTAATTAGGAACCCCACAAACTGCTGAGACATTTCATATTTTTCCAGAGGAAACCCTGCTGGTACTTAATTGAGCTCACATTAAAGTTATAGATCTATTAGGAAAAGGAACTGTTTTTATGATGCAGATTTTTCTTATTCAGAACTTTGGCCATTTTAAATCATTTATGTCCTTTGGGAATATTTATAAATTTTCTTAAAATAGGTCACACAGATATTTTAAGAATATTCTTAGAAATTTTATCTTAAAGTTTAAAATCATATGCATGCATGCATGCATGTATGTATGTATGTATGTATGTATGTATATATGTATGTATTTAATGGGAAAGGGATATACCCATACCATAACATGCGTGTGGAGGTCAGAGGGCAACATATGAGTATTGGACTTCTCCTTCCATCATGGGGCTCTTAGGAGTCAAACCCAGAGAGTCAGGCTTGGTGGAAAATACTTTACCTGCCTCTAATCTAGCTGTTTTATTTTTTGTTATGTCTTCTGTGAATGGTTTTTTTTGTTGTTGTTCTAATAGTTTTTATGTTGCATATATAAAAGAGCATGCTTTAACTTTGTACATCATTTTTAGCATTATTTTTATAATGCTGATTTTATATTTATTTATATATTATATAATATATATATATACTTTATTTATATTATATATATTAGGACATGATCTTATTTTAATTTTTTAGCAGTTTCTAGTTGATTCATTTGCCTTTTTCTAAGTTATACAATTGAATTAAATGAAAATAATGATAATCTCATTTTCTATGTTCTATGATCTTCTATAAATACTCACTTATTTCTTTTGTTAATTATGTAAGGTATTGAGCTGGTAAAGTCATGGTGGTACATGCCTTTAGTCCCAGCACTAGGGAGACAGAGAGAGACAGATTGCTGTGAATTTGAGGCCAGCCTGGTCTACATAGAAAGTCCCAGGATAGCTAGGGCTGTTACTAAAGAAACTCTGTTCTGAAAAACCAAAACTCAAACCAACAAACAAAACATTATATTAAGTATTATCTTAAGTTAAGGGTAAATAATAGTAATCAATGAAGAGCCTTGACTACTGTCAGTCTCACATGAGGAGGCTACTGCTCTTTCCTTTTTTTTATTGGATATTATATTTACATTTCAAATTTTATGCCCTTACACCATTCCCCCCACCACCTAGGAATCCCTTATCCCATACCCCCTCCTCCTGCTTCTATGAGGGTGTGTTCCCACCTACCCCCCCACTCCCACCTCCCCACCCTCAAATCCCCCCCACTCCCACCCCCCCCACCCTCAAATTCCCTCCCCCCAGTGTTCAGCCTTCATGTGACAAAAGATCTCCTCTCCCACCTATGCATAACAAGGCCATCCTTTCCTACATATACAGCTGTAGTCATGGGTCCCTCCCTATGTACTATTAGGCTGGTGGTTTAGACCCTGGGGAGCTCTGGTTGGTTGGTATTGTTGCTCCCCTCATGGGGCCACCAACCCTTTCAGCTCCTTCAGTTTATTCTCTAACTTCTCCATTGGGAACCCATGATCAGATCAATGGATAGCTGTGAGCATCTGCCTCTATATATGTCAGACTCTGGCAGACCTCTAAGGAGACAGCTATATCAGGCTGCTGTCAGCATGCACTTCCTGACATCCATATCAGCATCTATCTTTGGTGACTGCACATGGGATGGATACCCAGGTAAAATGGTCTCCAGATGGCCCCTCCTTCAGTTTCTGTCCCACACTTTGTCTCCATATTTGCTCCTTTGGGTATTTTGTTACTCCTTCTAAGTAGGACCTAGGCATTTACACTTGTTCTTCCTTCTTCATGAGCTTTATGTGGTCTGTTAGTTGAATCTTTGTTGTTTCAAACTTTTGGGCTAATATCCGCTTATCAGTGAGTAAATACCATATGTCTTCTTTTGTGATTGGGTTACCTCAGTCAGGATGATATTTTCTAGTTCCATCCATTTACCTAAGAGTTTCTCAAATTCATTTAATAGCTGAGTAATATTCCATTGTGTAAATGTGCCATATTTTTTGTATCCATTCCTCTGTTGAGGGACATCTGGGTTCTTTCCAGCTTCTGGCTATTTTAAATAAGGCTGCTATGAACATAGTGGAGCATATGTCCTTGTTATATGTTGGAGAATTTTCTGGGTATATGACCAGGAGTGGTATAGCTGGGTCCTCAGATTTCCAGAGTGGTTGTACCAGATTGCAGTCCCACCAACAATGGAGGACTGTTCCTCTTTCTTCACATCCTCGCCAGCATCTACTATCACCCGAGTTTTTGATCTTAGCCATTCTGATTGGTGTGAGGTGGTATCTCAGGGTTGTTTTGATTTGCACTTCCCTGATGACTAACAATGTTGAGCATTTTTTAAGTTGCTTCTTGGCCATTCGAATTTTTTCAGTTGAGAATTCTTTGTTTACCTCTGTACCACATTTTTTAATGGGGTTATTTTGTTGTCTGGAGTCCAATTTCTTGAGTTTTTTTCTATATATTGGATATTAGCCCTCTATCAGATCTAGGATTGGTAAAGATCTTTTTCCAATCTGTTGGTTGCCGTTTTGTCTTATTGACAGTGTCCTTTTCCTTACAGAAGCTTTGCAATTTTATGAGATCCCATTTGTCAATTCTTGATCTTAGAGCATAAGACATTGGTGTTCTGTTCAGGAACTTTCCCCTGTGCTAGGTATTTGAGGGTCTTCACCACCTTCTCTTCTATTAGTTTCAGTGTATCTGGTTTGATGTGAAGGTCCTTTATCCACTTGGACTTGAGCTTTGTACAAGGGGATAAGAATGGATTAATTTGCATTCTTCTACCTGATGACCTCCAGTTGAGCCAACACCACTTGTTGAAAATGCTGTCCTTTTTCCACCTGATGGTTTTAGCTCCTTTGTCAAAGATCAAGTGACCATAGGTGTGTGGGTTCATTTCTGGAATCTCAATTCTATTCCATTGATCTTCCTGCCTGTCTCTGTACCAATACCATGCAGTTTTTTTGTGGGCTCCTATTTCTGGAGGGTGTCCTGATAATCTCCCGGGAGACGACAATGTCCCAACTGGGGGACAGGGTGAGAGCAGAGAGGGCTCGCTACTGTCTCCGCCCTGCCTCTGGCCTGCATTTCTACTGTGTGTAGGTCTCCAGCCTGGCCTGATGTGGGAGGTCGAGGCCAAAGGACACAGAGTGGGAGCAAGAGGGGAGATTGCCTGCCCCTGCCACTGCCTCTGGCACCCTGTCCCTGACCGTTCTTTCCCAGGTGTTGCCCCTGTCTCTCCGAGCTGAGCCGGTGAGGCCCGGGCTGGGCTGATAAGGAGCTGGCTAGCTGGCAAGGAGGCAGCTTGGTGTCCCAGGCAAGTTCTGGGAGGGCAAGGCTCTTCCCAAGTGTTACAGCTCTTGTGACAAAAACTCTCAGACACAGGATGATTCTTGAACACGTGCTTTTACTTCCCCTATATAGAGCCCTTATATACAGTTTTGGGGTGGGTTAGGGTCTGACAGCAGATAATGTCTATTGGCTTGACCTGAGAGCTTGGAGATACCTCATCTGCGTGTGGGAGAGCCTGAGGGACCATTCCTAGTGACTGATGGTCATAAACCTCTCTGTGGGAGGGGTTGTTGGAGGACTGAAGCTAAGTGAAAAGTACCAGGGCCTGGGAGCAGAGCTGAACTCCTGTTGTCTGATAAAGGTTCCGGGGTTCGAAACTCATGCTCAACCAAACACCCAGCTGCTTCTCACAGCCCATTGCCCTACAGTTTTTGTCACTACTGCTCGGTAGTACAGTTTGAGGTCAGGGATGGTGATTCCCCCAGAAGTTCTTTATTGTTGAGAATGGTTCTTGCTATCCTGGGTTTTTTGTTATTCTAAATGAATTTGCAAATTGTTCTTTCTATCTCTATGAAGAATTGATTTGGAATTTTGATGGGGATTGCTTTGAATCTGTAGATTGCTTTTGGCAAGATGGTCATTTTTACTAAGTTAATCCTGCCAATCCAGGAGCATGGGAGATTTTTCCATTTCTGAGATCTTCTTCGATTTCTTTTTTCAGAGACTTCAAGTTCATGTTATACAGATCTTTCACTTGCTCGGTTAGATTTACTCCAAGATATTTTATATTATTTGTGGCTATTGTGAAGGGTGTCATTTCCCTAATTCCTTTCTCAGTTTATCCTTTGAGTAGAAGAAAGCCACTGATTTGTTTGAGTTGATTTTATATCCAGCCACGTTGCTAAAGTTGTTTATCAGATTTAGGAGTTCTCTGGTGGAAGTTTTAGGGTCACTTAAGTATACTATCATATCATCTGCAAATAGTGAAATTTTGACTTCTTTCTTTCCTATCTATATCCCTTTGACTTCCTTTTGTTGTCTAATTGCTCTAGCTAGGACTTCCAGTACTATATTGAATAGGTAGGGTGAGAGTGGGCAGCCTTGTCTAGTTCCTGATCTTAGTGGGATTGCTTCAAGTTTCTCTCCATTTAGTTTGATGTTGGCTACTGGCTTGCTGTATATTGCTTTTACTATATTTAGGTATTGGCCTTGAATTCCTGATCTTTACAAGACTTTTAACAGGAAGAGATGTTGAATTTTGTCAAATGCTTTCTCAGCATCCAGTGAGAAGATCATGTGTTTTTTTTTTTTTTTTTTTTTTTTTTGAGTTTATTTATGTAGTGGATTACATTGATGGATTTCCAAATATTGAACCAATCCTACATTCCTGGGATAAAGAATACTTGATCATGATGGATAATTGTTTTGATATGTTCTTGGATTTGGTTTTTGAGAATTTTATTGAGTATTTTTACATCAATATTCATAAGAGAGATTGGTCTGTAGTTCTCTTTCTTTTTGGGTCTTTCTTCGGTTTAGGTTTGAACATAATTGTAGCTTCATAGAACGAATTAGGTAGTGTTCCTTCTGTTTCTATTAGATGGAATAGTTTGAAGAGAATTGGTATTAGGTCTTCCTTGAAGGTTTAATAGAATTCTGCACTAAAACCATCTGGTCCTGGACTTTTTTTGGTGGGGAGACTTTTAATGACTTCTTCTATTTCTTTAGGGTTTATAGGACTGTTTAGATGGTTTAGATGCTCCTGATTTAATTTTGGTATCTGGTACCTGTCTAGAAAATTGTTTATTTCATCCAGATTTTCCTATTTTGTTGAGTATAGGCCATTGTAGTAGAATCTGATGTTTTTTGTTTTTTTTTTTTTTAATTTCCTCAATTTCTGTTGTTATCTCTCCCTTTTTCAGTTCTGATTTCATTAATTTGGATACTGTCTCTGTGCCCTTTGTTTAGTCTGGCTAAGGGTTTATCTATCTTGTTGATTTTCTCAAAGAACCAGCTCCTGGTTTTGTTGATATTTTGTATAGTTCTTTCTGTTTCTACTTGGTTGATTTTAGCTCTGAGTTTATTTCCTGTCATCTACTCCTCTTGCGTATGTTTGCTTCTTTTTCTTCTAACATTTTCAGGTGTGCTGTCAAGTTGTTAATGTATCCACTCTCCAGTATCTTTTTGTAGGTACTTAGAGCTATGATTTTTTCTCTTAGTACTGCTTTTATGGAGTCCCACAAGTTTTGATATGATGTGTCCTCATTTTCCTTAAATTCTCAAAAGTCTTTAATTTCTTCTTTATTTCTTCCTTGACCAAGTCATCCTTCAGTAGAGCGTTGTTCAGTTTCCATGTGTATGTGGGCTTTCCATTGTTTTTGTCATTATTAAAGACCAGCCTTAGTCCATGGTGGTCTGATAGGGTACAAGGGATTATTTCAATCTTTTTTGTATCTGTTGAGGCCTTTTTTGTGACCAATTATATGGTCTATTTTCGAGAAGGTACCATGAGGTGCTGAGAAAAAGGTATATTCTTTTGTTTTAGGATGAAATGTTCTAGAGATATCAGTTAAATCCATTTGGTTTATAACGTCTGTTAGTTTCTTTGTGCCTCTGTTTAGTTTCTGTTTCCATGATCTGTCCATTGCTCAGAGTGGGGTGTTAAAATCCCCCACTATTATTGTGTGAGGTGTAATGTGTGCTTTGAGCTTTAGCAAAGTTTCTTTTATGTATATGGGTGCCCTTGCATTTGGGGCATAGATGTTCAGAATTGAGAGTTCATCTTGGTACATTTTTCCTTTGATGAGTATAAAGTGTCCTTTCTTATCTTTTTTGATTACTTTTGGTTGAAAATCATTTTTATTTGATATTAGAATTGCTACTCCAGTTTGTTTCTTGGGACCATTTGCTTGGAAGATTGTTTCCCATCCTTTTACTCTGAGGTAGTGTCTGTCTTTGTCACAGAGGTGTATTTCCTATATGTAACAAAATTCTGGGTCTTGTTTATGTATCCAGTCTGCTAGCCTATGTCTTTTTATTTAAGAAATGAGATATTAAGGAAAAATGATTGTTGCTTTTTGTCACTTTTGTTATTGAAGGTGGAATTATGTTTGTGTAACTATCTTCTTTTGGGGTTGTTGGAAGATTACTTTCTTGTTTTTTCTATGTTGTAATTTCCCTCCTTGTGTTGGAGTTTTCCATCAATTATTTTTTGAAGTACTGGATTTGTGGAAGATATTGTTTAAATTTGGTTTTGTCATGGAATATCTTAGTTTCTCCATCATTAGTGATTGAAAGTTTTGCTGGGTATAGTAGTCTGTGCTGGCATTTATGTTCTTTTAGGGTCTGTATGATATCAGTCCAGGATCTTTTGGCTTTTATAGTCTCTGGTGAGAAGTCTGGAGTAATTCTTAAGATCTGCCTTTATATGTTACTTTACCTTTTTCCCTTACTGCTTTTAGTATTTTTTCTTTGTTTTGTATATTTGATGTTTTGATTATTATGTGACGGGAGGTATTTCTTTTCTGGTCTAGTCTATTTGGGGTTCTGTAGGCTTCTTGTATATTTAAGGACATCTCTGTCTTTAGGTTAGGGAAGTTTTCCTCTATAATTTTGTTGAAGGTATTTACAGGCCCTTTAAATTGGGAATCTTTCACTCTCGTCTATACCTATTATCTTTAGGTTTGGTCTTCTCATTGTGTCCTGGATTTCCTGGATGTTTTGGGTTGGGAGCCTTTTGCATTTTGCATTTTTTTTGACAGTTGTGTCAATGTTTTCCATGGTATCTTCTGCACATGAGATTCTCTCTTCTATCTCTTATATTCTGTTGGTGATGCTTGCATCTATGACTCCTGGTCTTTTTCTTAGGTTTTCTATCTCCAGGGTAGTCTCCCTTTGTGATTTCTTCATTGTTTCTACT
The DNA here is from genome assembly GCF_011762505.2 of Arvicanthis niloticus. Lineage (NCBI taxonomy): Eukaryota > Metazoa > Chordata > Mammalia > Rodentia > Muridae > Arvicanthis > Arvicanthis niloticus. The sequence goes on from NC_047679.1 coordinate 3,113,827, forward strand.
TCCATTTTAAGATCCTGTGTGGTTTTGTTTAATTCCTATACTTGCTTTGTTGTGTTTTCTTGCAATTCTTTAAGGGATTTTGTGTTTCCTCTTTAAGGGTTTCTATCTGTTTACCTGTGTTCTTTTTAAATTCTTTGAGAGTGTTATTTATGACCTTCTTAAAGTCCTCTAACATCATCATGAGAAGTAATTTTAACTCCGTATCTTGCTTTTCCAGTGTGATGTGGTGTTCAGGGCTTGCTATGGTGGGAGAACTGGGTTCTGGTGATGACAAGTAACTTTGGTTTCTGTTGTTTACGTTCTTGTGCTTGCTTTTCGCCATTTGGTTAACTCTTGTGCTACCCTCACTCATTGGTTCTGAGTGGAGACTGTCTTTCCAGTTATCTTGCATTGTGTCAAAACTCCTCAGGATCCAGATGTCTCTGTGATCCTGTGATCCTGTGATCTTGAGCTCTAGCTGCTCTGAGTGCAGTGTCTCCTCTAGGGTGTCTCAGGATAAGGTGTCTTGTGAGAGCAGACTAGCTAGGTGTTCACTGCTCTGAGTACAGTGGTCCCTCTAGAATGTCTCAGGATATGGTGTCTGCTGCTCGGAGTTCCATGGCTCCTCTAGGATGTCTCTGGGTATGGTGTCCCCTGCTTGAGGTCGGTGGCCTCTCTAGGATGTCTCAGGATATGGTTTCCACATGGGAGCACACCAGCTGGTTATTTGCCACTCTGAGGTCAGTGGCCTCTCTGGGATGTCTTGGGATATGATTTTCCACTGGGTGTCTGCTCCAGCCACAGGGATCCGGAGAGGGGTGAAGGGGAGTGATATTCCGCAAGGGCAGGGTTTGGGTGCCTGGGTGGGTTCCTGCAAGCTTCCTGCTCCAGCTGTGGCTCTGGGGCATAGGGCAGTGTGTGACTGGCCTTACCTGCCTTTCTGAGGTCAGTGGCCTCTCTGGGATGTCTCAGGATATACTTTCCACAGGGGTGCAGACCCTCTGGGTGTCTGCTCTAGCCACCGGTATCCAGAGAGGGGCTTGAATTTTGAACAACCTACAAACAGCACTACAGAACACAGAAATGGATACTAGACATTGTGCAATCTTTTTTTTTTTTTCATCTATGACAAAACAGATATGAATTTACTGGCTTAATCTGTTGCTATCATCAGTTTTTGGTGAATTTCCTGACACTGAATCATTCTACCATTCCTGGAATTAACTTGTGTAGGTTGCCTGTGCTATTTGTTTTTGAACATGCCCTTACTCTTTTGATTAGGATTTAAAACATATTTTTAGTTCTATTAGGTCCCAGGAAGTTTTGAAAGAACATGTGAGGTAAGATATCTCATATACCAGAATCACCTGACAAAAGCTTTCAAAATGTACATTTCAACTTCAAGTGGGAGAGCCTAGCGATGGGTAAACTTATTAGTTAACAAAGTAGACTGAGAATATATATGCATTTCCTGTACTTTCTGAGACTAAGTTTTATTTCAGCTCTCTCTTTTTTTTTTTTTTGTTTTTGTTTTTGTTTTTAAATGAGACAGGATTTCTCTATGTAGTTCTGGCTGTCCTGGAACTTGCTATGTAGACTAGGCTGGGCTTTAGAAATCAGAAATCCTCTTGCTCTTTTCTCCCAAGTACTATGTCTCTGTTAATTTTTATTACTGTAATGAGCTACCCAAGGCAGCAAAATGAAAAGAGATTTATTTTGCATATAGTTTTGGAGTTATAAAGTCTAGGGATTTCAACTGATGCCAGCCTTCATGCTATCAGTCTCTAGGTGGTATAGCTTATCAAATGACAGGGAGGGCCTCTGCATGTATCTCTTTTAATGTCCTTCATTTACATAATAAAGCCATCAGGATTTGATGATGAATGCACTGTCCTGATAGACTTATTTTTATCGCAAGCGTCCTACCTGTAAGCACCACAGTCAGATTAAATTTTATTCTCTTAAACCCTATAAGAGAATTAAATTTAAACACATGAAATCTTGAGGGACATATTCAAGCCAGGGCAGATTGTAGCATCATTAAAATGACTATAGAGGAGTATGAAAATGTTATGTAAATCAGTAACAAAGAAGGGATCACAGAAGTCAGGAGTTTGTTGTGGATGTGGGGAGATACACACACACACACACACACACACACACACACACACACATATCCTGGGAGCAGAAAGCAAATAGAAGGTTAGGTGATGACTAGTGTTAAGGAGAAGAGTGTTTGGTTGGCCTAGGCCTAGAATACAGCTTCTTAACTGTGGGTTAAGGATATGTAATTAGAGCTTGGCATGGTGGCTTAAAATAAAAGGTGTTGAAAAAATTAGTAACAGTAAAAGTTTTCTGAATGCACAATGACCACACATTAATTTGAAATCAAATGCATTATGAACTTGAGGTGTCTCTGATAATGTTTTTCCTGTGTTGTGTAATATAACTTTACTGTAGCTTGGTTCTAAACACAAAACAGGTATGCATGCTAGCATGCCAGAGGACATACTGAAATACTTTAGCTCAGATTTGAGTTGACTATATGTACTGAAGTAATTTTACTGGAAGTACAAAGTCTTTTGCTCTTATAGAAAAATAATGGGCTAATTACAGAAGATAGGACATTTAACATTTTCCCACTATCATTCCCTAGAATGTAGCAAATCTATGTATGCTTGAATTCTACTGAATTGGAATATGTGATTTTAAAAAACCATGAATTACCTTCTTGAATTTTATAAAATATTATGAAATAAATTTCAGTTTTCAATCAGTACAAATTTCTAACAATTTCTAAAATGGCCTAAATATATGTTTGCCACCTTGGACTACTCATTTCTGTGATGTGATTTTCCCAGCATTGATGAGTGTAAAATCAAAATATCAATCAACTCTAAAACACACTGAAGCTACTCTACATCTTACAGTATCAAATATTTATCCAAGATTTATTTCTTTGCATAAAAGCAAACAAGGCACATATATCTTGTTAACATAGAATTTGATTTCATCTTTAATAAGTAGTAAATTTTATGTATATCTGACCACACTACCAGCTCCCACCCAGCTTCCCTTTTGCTCTACCTTCCTTTGCACTGGGGATGACTATGCTACCAAACCCCTCTCAAGACCTTTGAATACATGGATAAAAGACACACACACTCAGTTTGTTACTTGACAACTTGCCTTCTAAGCATAATTGCTGGGTATTAGTATTCCCTACCTGGACAAGCATGTCCTTATCAATTTGTTAGCTCCATCTCTCCATTTGCCCTAACCTTCAGTGTCTAGTCCCATATACCCCTGAGAAACATCCTTGGTCACCTACCTGTAGTGGGGGCCACAGGCTCTAGCTCCCTGAGACCTCATATGGTTGCTGCTTCCTTTTTCTCCAAAGCATGGCAGAAAAGCCCCACTCTCCTCTCCTTCCTTGAATCTGCCTTTTCCTCCTAGGACCCAGAAGTCCTACCTGTACCTTCCACCTAGCAATTGGCCCCCGGTTTTTTTTTTACCGACAAATCAAGAACCAATTGGGGAATAAGACCTTAACATCAGAACCACCCCTTCAACTCTCTCTCTGTGTCTTTCTCTGTCTCTGTCTCTGTCTCTGTCTCTGTCTCTCTCTCTCTCTCTCTCTCTCTCTCTCTTCCTCTTTCCCTCTCTCCTTCTCTTTCTCAGATATAGTCTGTCTATGTAATACTAGCTGGCCTGGAACTCACTATATAGACTAGGCAGGTTTTAAATTCTTAAAGATCCACCTTACTCTGAGCTAAAGGCATGGGTCACCATATTCAGATCAAAGAAATCCTTTACAATAAACATCTTGGACTCGCTCCTCCTCCAGTCTGAGGCCTGCGGAATGATCAGCCTTGGTGTATCTACTCAACAAGCAAGCTGGGCAGACCTGCTCAAACCTCTGAGGTCCGTGAATTCCTTCTGGAGGCAGCGAAGACACAGCATCAGAGGATTGTCAATTTGCTCTCCCCCCCACTCCTCTTCTAATATCTCAATGCCCATAATCAGCTTGAAGAAGCTAATGATGAGTCAGCGCCCCTATTCCCTGGGTATGGGGACTAAGGTGGTAAATGTTGGGCTGTCTCTCTAGGGAAAAGTAGTGGTTTTGTCAGAATAGAGAGGATTAGCTAGGGTTTATTGCATAGCCATAACCTATTAGTAGAAATCTGTATAATTAATATCAAGATGAAGATATAAATTCTTAAATGGCACCAATTTACTTTGTTTACAAATTTTAAGGTTTTCATTGGCATGAGCTTCTTAGTGATATAAGAGTGAGATGAATATTGTTACTCTCATAGGCATTGTACCAGTATAACACACTTAGGAATACAAAGCTTAGACCCAGTCCTTCTTCAACTTTTTTAACTGATTTGAGATGGTCAGCCTGTGAGTTAAGGGACTACAGCAAATTCATGACTTGGAGGTTATTATAAGGGTGTTCTCTATGTTTTATTTATAAATAGCTGAGTGGATTTAAAAGGAAACAGTCCAGATTACCTTACATGGATAGCTGGTTTTCAAAACATCAGAAATTCTTAGAATTGACATGACAAAAATTTCAGTATTAATGTTCATTTTCATTAGAGACCTGTCTGCTCCGGACAGCTTCCTATGTTAAATTCTAAGAAGAAATTGAGCATCCTTGGAGTTACTCCAGTTGTGGTGAGACAGCCACTAGGCAAGAATTGCCACTTTCCTTCTACAGACAAATTACTGTCCAGAAAAGGACACACTTGCAGAATAGTCGACTGATTATATCTGCCTAGACAGAGTAATCAGCCCTTAATAATTCTGCAGCACTAAGGTCTGTCAGATGATCCTGGGCCAGAAGGCAGAAGAACAGATGCTCCAACGTTTTGAAGTAGAGCGAGTGTCCAGGTGTTCAGAGGTCTCTATAAATTGACTAAGTTTTAGAACCTATGCTTTGTGCTTCCCACAATTATAGTTAACTCAGTCATTCTGGATTTCTGACGGGGTTGAAAACTTATAGCTATTTATCTTGAGAGAAAAGATCTGAGTGTATGGTCGTCAGCTGACATTCATCCTAAAGCCAGGTTCAGAACTAAATGTTTTAGTTAGGAGAGATGACAGAGGTGCTGGTAGGTCAACAAAAGGATGGACTGGGTATTAGGACTATCTTGTACCTCACTGGTACAAATTGGCATAATTATGCTCTAATTGTATTTTGAGAGAAAAGTTTTCTTTTAACAGGAAGGGTGATGTGTAGGAGGAGCTAAGGTGGGAGGAGTACTGAGAGGAAGAAAAGGAGTAAGAAGAGGAGAAGAAGAAGGAGAGGAGAAGCTAGGTGATGAAAGAGAGATAGAGGGGGGAGACAGGGAAGCAGATGTTCATGAATCTCCACCAGTCAAAGATAGTAGATATATCTAGGTTGGGTAGTGGGTTACACCTCTGATTGAACAATACCAAACTTATAAAGCCTATGATTAACATTTTTTTTAAAAATGTATAAATGCAAAAAGGAAAAGGGAGCATGGGATAGGGGTTTTCTAAGGGGGGGAATGGGGAAAGGGGATGGCATCTGAAGTGTAAATGAAAGATCTAATAAAAAAATATATATAATAAAAAACAAAACAAAACAAACAAAAAACATCTTGGTCCATGAGATGGCTTTAGTAGGTAAAGAGCTTGCTATGCAAGTCTAATGACCTGATCTCCATCCTTAGAACACATGGAAAAGGGGAAGAAGAAGACTCTACAAGGTTGTTCAATGACCTCTACATGTGTTATATCATGTGCTTATTCCAAAACTCTCTCACACACATACAATAATATTATCTCTAAATGTTTAATTTATGCATAAGTTACTTTGCAGCTATAATTAATCACTATGACCAAAGAAGGAAAAAGTTTATTTTTGGTTTATTGTTCCAAAGAAATAAGAGTTCATGGTGGCATAGCAGAAGTGTGTCTATAGAAGCTAAGAGCTCATATTTTCAGACTACACATACAAAGCAAAGAGAAAAACCTGCAAGAAGAGTAAGACTGTAAGTGAGCAAATCTTTCCCTCAAAGACATACTTCATCATCAAAGCCTTACCTCCTAAACTTTTCCATATAGTAGTGTCAACTAGGGACCAGTATTCAGATGTCTGAAACTATGGGGGGATTTATCATTCAAATCACCATGTTCTACTCTCTGGCTCCCACAGAACCATGGCCTTACCACAATACAAATCACATTTAGTCTATCTTTAAATGTCCCCATAGTCTTTTATAGTCTCAATACTGTTTAAAAGTCTTCTGAGACTAGGACCTCCCTTAATTTGAAGCTTTTGTGAAAATCAAAGAGTAAATAACATATAATGTCACATATTATATAGTACCATTCCAAAAGTTAGGAATGCGGTCCAGTGAAGAAATACTGGACCAAAACAAGACCACAACCTAGCAGGGCAAATGCTGAATATTGTAGCTTCCTGTCTAGTATCAAACTGCATAGATAGCTTGGCTTCTTCAGCTTTGCTGCCTGAAACATACATCTTTCTCTTGGACTGATTACACTCTTTGTATGTAACTCTCTTTGTCAGTTATCCCATGAATCTGACATCTCCCACAATTTGGGGTTTCTAATGCAATCCAATGGTCTTGCAAGGCCTCCTGTCCTCTCAGGGCCTTCATGCAGAGAGCCTCCTGATACAAACTGCCTGGCTTCAGTGGCTCTCTGAAGTCACAGAGGAAGATATCTATTACACTTTTTATTTGTCCGAATTCTAAAATTATACCATGCCAGCAACATTGTGTAGTTCAGCTGTCAGCTTGGGATAGACATCAGTCCCCTGAATGACATTTAAAGTAGCTTTTTGTATTCAGGTATTTACTAGAAGCAGAAGACTCTTTGTGTGTGTGTGTGTGTGTGTGTGTGTGTGTGTGTGTGTGTGTGTGTCTTTTTTTGGTCTTTTTCTTTTAGATGTTGGAAGATGGGGGCACCTTTCTCTTCCAACACAGATTAGGCTACTCCTTGACGATGCTAATCTCTACAACAATTATAACCTCTCCTCCAGCACAAAACTGATTTAACATTAAGCTTGGTGTTTTTGTTTTGTTTTGTTTTTTTTTGTTTTTTGTTTTTTTTATCTTTTTAAACTGTACAGTTTGTGCTTTTTTCCCCTGGGCTCATTTGCTCCTTTTTATTGTAGACCTGCAGGAGTGATTGCTAGCAACCATGTGACAGATGCCTTGAAATCTACCAGAGAAATTAGTCTATTGCTTTTAAATTTAGCCCTGGCAAATTCTTAAGACAGAGGCAAAACCCAGTTACATTTTTGGCCAAAATATCACACAAATGGTGCGTAACTCAGCTCCCCATTTTGTTCTTCTTTGAAACCTCTTGGGGACTCTATAATCTGAATTGCTCTCAGTACTACTATCTTCTATAATCTTACTAGTCCATCCCATTATGCTCTGCTTATAGCGTTAACCTGCTTTTGTAGTCCAAAGTTTCAAAATCTTCCACATTTCTTCACACAAATAACTCAGTCACATTCTTACAGCAACAGTCAACTCCTGGTATCAACTTTTGTATAAGTTTCTTTTCTGTTGCTGTGATAGAACACTATGGCCAAGCCAAGTTAAGGAAGACAGAGTTTATCTTGGCTTCCAGTTCCAGAGGGTAAGAGGAATGGTGGCTGAAAGCTCACATTTCAAACTGCATGAACAAAGGAAAGAGAGTAAACTGTGAGGAGGACGAGGCTTTGCTCTTTTAAACCTTCCTTCAGTGACATATTTCCCCAGCAAGGCCACACCTTCTCAATCTCTTCCCCAACCAGTTCTACCAATTAGGGACCAAGTGTTCAAATGCCCAAGATTATATAGGACATGTCACTGAAACCACCCACTAGTTGTATACCTATTTGATATACCTATATACTATGGGTTATGTGAAAATTTCTCAGGTGAATAGAGGTTGAGAGAAAACATTTTAAGGAACCCTGACCTAGAATAAGGGCAGACAGACAGAAAAGAACATTATCTGGAAAGCTGGGAGACAGCAAGGTGAGCAGAAACGAAAGGCAGGTATCTTAGGGTTTCTCTTGCTGCAGTGAAACACAATGACAAAAAAAGAAAGTTGAGGAGGAAAGGGTTTTATTTGGCTTTTACTTTCATATCAGCATTTATCCTTGAAGAAAGTAAGGACAGGAACCCAAACAGGGCAGGAACCTAAAGACAGGTTACAGATACAGAGACCATTCAGGGTGCTGCTTACTGGCTTGTTCCTCATGACTTGCTTAGCCTGCTTTCTTATAGAACTCAGGACTACCAGTCCAGAGGTGGCATCAGATTGGTGAAAGTTAGGCCCCCCTTCATCAATCACAATTAAGAAAATGTCCTACAGGCTTGCCTACAGGTAGATCTTATGAAGGCATTTTCTCAACTGGAGCTCCCTCCTCTCTGATGATTCTAGCTTGTGCCAAGTTTACCTAAACCTAGCCAGGACAGCAAGATCACTATTTTTTTCCATAGAATAAATGTTGTTTCTCTATCTATCCCATGTTCTTTCCCACAGATGTTCAATAGCCAAGTAGTTATCAGCCTAGCAAAAATAAAAAGCAGCAATTGTAATAACAGAATATGAAAAATGTTCATTTACTCTAAGATGAATGAAATTTGTGCTAGAAATATCACTATAAAAGAGTCATGCATTGAAGGCTGTGTTGCCAACTAGTCCTGATTGGGGAGTGAGAGCTTTGACATAATCAGTGCATAAATCTCCTTACAACACATAATATGATAGCATTCTTGGGAGATAGTGTAAAGTAGGAGGTGAACCTGATTGGAGAAAGTAATTAACTTGTGTTGTGTCTTGGAAGTAGTTTGCTGTGCTTGTGACTTCAAACCCATCTGTTTGTGTGTGTCTCTGTGTGTGATTCCTGATTGTCTTTTTGTCTTTACTGTCATTATGAGGGGAACAACCTTCCTTTACTATACTGTTATACCATAAAAATCTTAACTTATCATCAGCCCAGAAACAATGAAGCCAGTCTGCAATAAACTAGAAACTTTGATGCAGGTCAGGCTCTACTTCCGATCTTGTGGTATTCAGACACCATTGCAAGCTGACCCAGAATGAAAGAAATAAAGCTTGTTTGGGCAGGTGATTTTGCAGGAACTTGGTTGTCTTGGGTGAGGAGGTGTGTGTGGGGTGTGAGGGGACGGTTTTCAGTGTTACAGCTTTCATTATTTGTAGAATGGGTGGGGTTTTGGAGGTGGAAGTACATTATTAGCTAGGATTGAGGTGCTGGGAATGCTTCATTTACATGAAGAGGAATTCTAGGTGCTTGCTTGACATTTCCTTTTAAAGAGAAAGGTAGTTAAACCTGAAATGTGGCCATGAGGCTACATGACTATCTTAAAGGGGGTGGAGGTGGGGTGTCAAATGGATATGTGTACTGTTGCATGCAGGCCCAGAACAGGGAGGAAGTGATCTGTACTCCTTCTGGTCTCGAAATGCTATTTTGGGGGTTTTGGATACATCTTGACCTCATTCATGTTCCCCTGGACACTTGGCTCACTTTCCCCACCACTGAATCTGTGAAAAAAAATTGTCTTTTAAATAGTTTTTTCAGATATTGGTCACAGTGTTAAAAAGTATGGTTGAATGATAAATGTCTCTCATAATCCTGAGCCTTTGACTACTTGGTGCCCAGTTGGTGACACTATTTTGGTGTAGTTTACGAGATGTGGCTTTGCTGGAAGATGTATGTCACTGAGGGGGAGAGGGAATGTAGGGGATAAAGAGCAAGAGTAAAAATGCCTTTCCTATTGCCAATTTTCTTTCTTTGTTTCATGCTTCGAGTTGAAGATATGAGCTCTCAGTTTGCTGCTTTTTCCCATGATGATGATGACGATGATAATGATGGACTTTTATCCCTCTGGAACTGTAGGCCCAAATGTGCCCTTTCTTCTCTAAGTTGCCTTGGTCATGCTCTTTTATCACAGCAATAGGAAAGCAATTAATAAAAAATGGTATAAATGTCACAACTGTTCCTCCCTCTTCTCTTTTTCTCCTTCTTAAGGGTTGTTCTGGGATTATAGGTGTATGTGAAACATACCTAACATGCACCTGTAGAGCTTTCATTGTTCTTTCCTAGTGCTTCATTCTTAAATTTGGTAATGAAAAATTATCAGGCATTTGGGGAAAGATGATAACATTCAAGGATAAGAAATATGAAGAACTATATCTTTTCACTGTATTTATAAGAGGATTAAATAACTGAACTAAATTCTCAAGTGTTATGCCAGAATGTTAACAGGTAATACCTAAAAATGATAGGTAAATATTATTTATCACAGTTAGCTACTGTGCAACACTGCAAAGTTTTAACTATATGCAAATTATGACTAAGTAAAAGACTTAATACTTATTTTAATCCCTCCCTCCAATATTTAAGATAGAACACACATCTCAGGCTTTATACTGAATGTGTAAGAGTAGAAGTGAGTATCTGGGAGTTATTAGTAAACAAAGCTCCCCAGTTCACTCTGATGAAGCCTTTCTGTCTGCAACATCACAGACCAAAAGTGTTGTTGATTCTTTCCCTGGGTTCTTTGGGAAACAGAGTATAGATCTAACCTATCAAGGCCTCCCATAAATAAATATTCTGAGTTGTAAATAATGGGACAGCACTGACTCTGGTCTGGTAAAGTCTGAATAATAAAAGTAAACTTAAGATTGGTGAATGGTAGTTTGACCTGGAGAAAGATATGTGCAACATTTGTAATATTCAACAATTTTGAAATAGCAAGGTGAAAAAAGTGGGGGAATGGACCTAAAACAAAGAAAGTAATTTAACTGACCCTAATGCTAGATTACTTTGCTAAAGAACTTGGCTCACACAAGAAAGAGAAGAACCCCTTGTTGAATTTGATTTACTGTTCCCAACTCCTAAAATTTTCTTTCACAAGATTTTTCCTTGCTAGGTCCTGGCTATTTAGATCTCATCTTAGATAAAATTTCACTCAAAAGTTATTGATCAGCTTCTGGTATGAGACACTGGAGATATAACACCAAGGGAATGGTGAAGTGGACATGCACCACAAGCAAAGAGGTAGCTAACACTGCAAGTTGGGTTTGGTGTAAAACTAAGCTCAGACCAAATAAACTGAAGTTCCTTATGCACAAAGTTTTTTATTCCCAAAAAAGAATACACTGCTACCACCCCGTCCCATTTGAGGCAAGGATACATTTATTTTTATTTTATTTTTATTATTTTATTCCATCTCACTATGTTTCTGTGAGGGCTAGGATTAAAAGTATGTACCACCATATCCAGTTTTAAGTAGTATTGAGTATTGAACCTAGAGCTTCATGCATGTTTGGAATTCTGGAATAGGCAATTTTGGAATGGTAGTCAGGAGAAAATGTGAAGAAAAGATTCCCCCAAATTTTCCAAAAGCTTTTAACTGAATTGTAATGGTATATTGTATCTATAGATTTTCAAGAGTACCTCACCTTTGGAAAGTTCAAGACCCTATTGTATAAAACAAAAGGAATCTCTGACTGGCAAATGTTCTATTGTAGTTCAGATTTTAGGAAATGGGAGATCCTTAGGTGTTTTCTGTGGCCCTTGGTTGGGGACATTTCAGAACATTTCCTAAAAGGAAGGATTGTTCAATATGAAGGCTACAGGGCTTTCTGTGGCCAGTCATTTTCTAGAAGAAATGGAAATGGATTATGTGGTTTTTGCAGCTAAACTGTCACAATGCTCTAATCTGGGGTTGAGGGATGAAGCCTACCAGGCCAGGCTAATGTGGCCAAGTTAGGCCCATTTAGTGTTTTTATTTCTCTGATTCTCTTAGTTGCAAATGTGGAAACATGTCACTCTGAGCAAGATGGAATGTGTTTGGAAAACTTTAGGTAAATGGGTATCATAATCTTACAAACTTTTAAAGGATCAGTCTAATTGAGGTGTAGACAATTGCCTACTAGGGATGCAAGAGTGAAAGATGGAGAACCCAAACAAGGGAAATAGAATAGGAACACAGACGAAAGTGAGAACACAAGTAAGGAGGAGAAGATATGCCTTATTCTAGATACAATTCAGAAAAAGAGCCAAGAGGATTTGCTTCGGAAATGGGACATAAGAAGAGGAATAAAAAAAGATGTTAGTAAATAAACAAAGTATGCTGATTATTTTGAGAGGGGAAACACTGAAAGGAACAGATTTGTCAGGAAGATAACTCAAATTTAGTTTGGGACATTGAATTGTGAATGGCTATATTCAAACATAGATATAGAGTAGCTAGGTGGATATATAAATTTGGAACCAGAAAAAGAGGTAAGTAAGGTTCAGAGATGAAAACAGGAATATTTAGCATACATGTGTGTGGGGAGCCAACAGAAGGCGGCTATCATCCTTGCAGCCATCTTGAGCCATATACCCTGAAAAGAGACTTGATTACATCTCCTACAACAGCTGAGCACACTCTGATAACATCTTGTTTTAGATTCCCAGGATTTCCCCTCGGGTGTGTGAGACTTAAAGGTGTGTGACTTAAGGGCGTGACTTAGAGATCAGATTTAGAGACAAGGCCTAAGGGCATGACTTAAAGTCATGACTTAGAAGTGAGACATATAAAAGGCGAGAGGCAGACAGAAGAAAGCAACAGATTATTAGGCACTCAGGAGTACAACTTGGAACTAGGAATATGGCTTGAGAGTACAACTTATAGTACAAGTTGGAACTAGGAATTAGGTTAGAGAGTACAACTTGGAATTAGACATTAGGCACTTAGCAATTGGAAGAAGTAACTTGGAACTTGGAGGCACGAGGGACTAGGAACTAGGGACTAGGAACTCAAGACTTGGGACTTGGACTAAGAAGAGAGACTGAAGAATAAATGGGATTGAATCACACTGTCTGGTCTCCATTCTTCCAGTCACTCTCTCTCTTGCTGAACTCCGACCAGTGGACCAGAGTAGGTTCCAACCTTGACAGAGACATTTTGGCCCCCAAACGTGGGGCAGCTTGGGTTGCAACACATGTGGCATTGGGAAGATGATAATTTCTTTCTCTTTATTACCCATTTTTCAAAAGAATGAGTTAGTCTCTAACATCATCTTCAGGTGACCAATGAATTATTTTTCTACTACCTCTTGCCATGAAGTCATGAATTTAAATATATCTAATATGACCTGGGTAAGTAGTTCCATGGTAGATCACTTGTTTGAAAGATGCAGTGTTCTGGGCTTCATCCAAGCATTGCCAAAATAAGCAAGCAAACAAAATATATATTGTGTGCACACATATACATAGATATGTAAAATTTCCCAATATGTTTCTGTCTGTGTAACCATAATTCCCCCTGATGTTCAAATCTTCAACCATAGGAATTCCTATACATTGGCACTTGACTATTTTTACATCCTCACAGTACTGCTTCCTCACTTTTGAATGTGACAATATAACTTCAGACATATTTGTTCACTCCTTGCTCTAGATATGAAATAAGCTATTTCCTTTTATGTATCTTTTGTCTTTTTAGAGTGTGAAGTTGTTTACATGCCACAAGCTGGGCATTTTTGTTTCTGGATAAGTCATTGTTTCTACATCTTTTCAGTGTTGGAGCTTAGAAACAGACCTTCTCTCAATAAAGTATATTGTGAGTTTATATAAAATACTTCTTCAAATTCAGACCTACAGGGTTTTCTTCAGCTTCTTTAATAGGAAACTTGGATTATCATTTATTCTGTTATACCAAAACGTTTGGTCTCAAATCTCATCAACATGTTCTTGGAACAGCCTCAAAATACCAATCACATCATTCCCAGCACATGATTGCTGTAAGGAGTTGAAGATGTTCTTGCATTTTCTTTTGCCTTTAGAGTGTATTCCACTAGGAATATATGGATAAATGATTATATTTAAAAATTACATAAAATAATTATGCTCTATGAAATATTCTATGGGATCATTATTTGACAGACAATTAGTTTCATATGGCTTTCAGTTTTTAGGAATTGGTTCTTAAAATTTTAATTTTGTTTGGTAATGAAGTAAAACAGGATTTAAAAAAATAGACAAAACAAGGGTATATTCAGAGAAATCAAACATCCATCCTGACACACCCCTGTTTTCATCTACTTCATATAGATAATTACAAATGTTTTTGTTTATCTTTCCATTAAAAATTGAAACATATTGGCAGATACTTCTCTGTGCTGCTTTTACTTCTTTGTTTGTCTTTTTGTTGTTTTTTTTTTCTGTTTTGTTTTTGACACAAAGTTTGGCTATGTAACTCAGGCTAACTTTGAGCTTACTATATGAAGCTCAAGCTGTCCTCACACTCCCAGGAATCTTACCATCTTCAGATACAAGGTGTTGGGGTCACAGACATACACTGTGGCATCTGGCTCCTGAAAAGTTTGTAAACAGAGTCAATAACTGCTTTGGTTCTGAACTATCTTTCAAGAGTGATCATATGCTAAAAGCCTTGGTAAATAACAGTGGTGTCTGCCTTTGGAGGATGCTTACTACCCATCATCTGAGACTCAGATTCTGTAAGCTCTCTAGGTTTCTTTCCTGTAGCACAACCTACCATAGGTACCAGTGTTGCCTGATCTTTATGTCACTCTTTAGGCACTGGCTCAGATACTGATTCTCAAACTATGATTAGTCTTGTGAGTAATAAATTATTTTGCCACTGACTCAAGAATCTTGTGCCAGCCACCAAAATCCATGAAATAATGTCATGTTAACTTGTTAGGTTAGAAGTAAATATATTTCATTTTTGTTGTTGTTTTTTTTCTCTCTCACAGGTCTTTTGACACATATATTATGGCTTTCAGTTTAGTGTTTTTATTAGACTTTGAGTGTGTGAATAAGTGGGTCTCTGCATCTATATCTGTGCCTTTCCTTGGGCTCTCATTATTATAGAAATGAAATAATCTATATTATCTACTGTTTTTCTATTGTATATCTTATTAATTTACACTCAAATATCCATTATTTTATTGTTTTTGCTTGTTTACTTTCTTTTTTTTTTTCCCAGTGTCTTTGGAGGAAAGGTCAGATTGTTGAGTTGATATCTTTAAAAAAAATGTGTGTGTACTATCTTTGTATGCATGAGCATGTATATATAGGTGATCAAATAGCTCAGAAGAAGGACTTATTTTTTTAAAGATAAAGTTGCAGATGGTTGTGAGCTACTAGATATGGGTTGTAGGGACCAAATTAGGGTCCTTTATAAGACCAGCAATTGCTGAGACATCTCTCTAGCTCCCCCCCTTTTTTTTGTAACACTCAAAAATTTCCTCTAAGACCTAATTTAGTCATGTACTATAGATATTCATATATTTTGACTTAATGTGCATTTGTTTTCTTTCCAAAGTATTTTCTCTGTAGTTGAACTTTCAATTCTCCTGCTTCAGCTGTCCAAATGGCTGGAATGGTAGGTTTTCTCCACCAGGTATGGTGTTTTCACAGTACTTTTTAATTTTCCCTTTTGCTTTTTCCTTTATACATTTTTATCCTATTTAATGTTCACAGATTTCTAACTTCATTACATTTTGGTTAAAGAACATACTTAATGTTATTTCTATGCACTTTTTTTCTTCTTTACAGTGTATGATCTAACATAGAGAATATTCTAGATGCATTTGAGAATAATGCCTATTCTGCTATTCTTGGGTGAATTGTGTAGATTTATTTCTAGGATTATTTGCTTCATAGTGTTGCTCCAGTCTTTTATGTCATTGTTGTCTTCTCCTTAGGATTCTGTCTTAGGGTTTTATTGCTGTGAACAGACACTGTGACAACATTTAATTGAGGCTAGCTTACAGATTCAGAGATTTAGTCCATTATCATTACGGCAGGAAACATGGTGGCATGCAAGCAGACATGGTAGTACAGAAGGAACTGAGATGTGGATCTACATCTTGATCCACAGGCAGAAGGAGACTGTATGCCACACTGGGTATAGCTTGACCATAGGAGACCTGCATTCCACCCCACACATTGACACACATCCTCCAGCAAGGCCACATCCACTCCAACAAGACCACACACTCTAGTAGTGTCATTCCCTATAGGTCAAACATTCAGACACATGAGTCTATGGGGGCCATACTTAGTCAAACCACCACATGTTCTATCCATTACTGAAAGTAGCTATTGAATTAGCCAACTAGTACTTTTGAATTGTCTATTGTATTTCTGTGAATTTTTGCTTCATATACTTTGTTCTCCTTTTTAGATGATTAGATGTTTATTATTGGGATAACTCCCCAATAGTCTAACCCTTTCATAAATAGAAAGCCTTCTTTATCCTGTAATGTTTTTGTTTTAACATCAATTTTTTTCTGATACTGACATTGCCACTCTAGCATTCTTAGAGTTGCAATTTATGTCTTGTATCTTTTTCCATTTATTAAAAAGATGTATTTATTTTTATTTATATGGGTACACTGCAGCTATCTTCAGACACACCAGAAGAGTGCATAGAATCCCATTACAGATGGCTGTGAGCCACCATGTATTTGCCAGAAACTGAACTCTGGAAGAGCAGTACTCTTAACCACCTGCCTTTTATTGCCTATTGTTCTCAGGGATTAGAGGCTGGAAATGACACCCCTTTTTTTTTCTCCCACTGAGATCAAGGAATCTCAAACCTAGAACATCTTGGCAAGCTGTCATCTAGGACTGCAATTTCTTTTCCTCTGACCCTAGCTTGGGGACAACTTGGTCTTAAAATTAAAAGGGGGGGGGCATGAAGGCAGATGTTCGCATGTCTCCCGCGGTCAAAGATAGTTGATATATATAGGTTGGGTATTGGGTTACACTTCTGATTGTATGGGCGTCTTGATATTGAGTATTACCAAATTTATAAAGCCTTTGATTAACATGAAAAAATTGTATAAAAGAAAAAAGGAGAAGGGGAGATGGGATAGGGGTTTTCTAGGGAGGAGAAATGGGAAAAGGAGATGGCATCTGAAATGGAAATAAAACATCCAATAAAAATAAATTAAAAAAAAAGAAAAAACAGTCACAATCCTATAACAACAACAACAAAAACCAGAGAAAAGGAAAGCCCTCCCTACTCATTATGACATCAGAGTGGTGGGCCAATCATTTGGCTGTGGAACATAGTAAATTACATAAGACTACTGATTGGTTGATGGGCATAAGACCACCACCAAGATGACGTTTGTTTACGAATTGTTGCCAGAGCAACCAGCATTGGAGCTGGTGGTCAGACAAGCAGCAGTAAGCTCTTAACTGCCGCACCTCCACCCTCTTTAAAAAGAGCTGAATTTGATTAAAAAATTCAGGTGATTTGATCCTAAATGTAGAAGTCATTTGGACTACAGACTTTGAGTTCTGTTCCCAGTTGATTTTTTTTCCAGTCATGCCCAGAAAATCTGGGAATTCATTAGTTCTTTGAAGACAAAGCAAGAAGAGTGCTTAAATGAGTTCCAGAAAGAAAGGCCCTTGCCTTTCTGGCCAGCAGTTTGCTGAAGGAGATGACATCATGAAGCTGCAGCCAAGTGACAGGCGGGTCCAAAAGGCGAGAAGTAGCTCCTCAGGACACAAGTCAATGGAGCCGAGGAGTCTTCAACCAACTCTTCAAAGAAGACGGCGAGGCCGCTCTAGGAAGAAAAGTCGTTCTGTGGAGAAAGGTTACTCTGAGGAGAAAACCTGTACAGTGGAGAAAATTCCCTCCACCGAGAAAAACCTTTCTGCTGAGAAGCCTCCTCCCATCACTGAGAAGCATCGCACTAGAGTTAAAAGCCCCTCAGCCAAAAAGCTGCTGATAGCAGAGAAGCATCCCAATGCTGAAAAAAGCCTTACTACAGAGAAGAAGAGATCCTCTGCTGAGAAGTACTCTCCGACTGAAAAAGGTCAGATGACCCAGAAAAGTTCTGCTGGGAGGCGCCACTCTGAGACACATGGCTCTGGAAAGAGTCCTCCCTTTTCTGAGAAATGCCACCCTACAGAGAAATGTCATTCAAGTGTGAAGCGTGGCTCCTCAGACAACAATCATCCTGCAGATAGAGGTCGTTCCAGCAAGAAAAGACGCCCTACAGAAAAACCTCAGAAAGGTCGGTTGACAAGAAGTCCCTATGCTCCTGCCACAGTGAGAGGGCGTCCTACCAAGAGATGTCAACCCACAGAGAAAGGCCTTTCTACTAAGAAAGGTCCCTCTAATGAGAACCGACCCCCTGCAAAGAAAGGCTGCTCAGCCAAGATACATAGCTCTGCAGAGAGAGATCAGCAGATACAGAAAAGTGGTGCTACCCATAGAATTGTCTCTAGAGAGAAATACTGCCCTTCAAAGAGAGGTCGGCCTGCCAAAAAAAGTCGGCTGGAAGAGAAGGGCCACTCAGAGAAAAGTGCCTGTGCATCAAGAGGAAGTTCTTCAGGAAAAGATCTCTCTGCAGGAAGATTTCACCGCAAGAGAAGCAGCCCTGCAGAGGAGGGTGATTTAGTCAAGTGTAGTATCTGTGAATCCAGTGTACCCTCTGCAGGGACAGATTGCTTTGCAAGAAGTCACTCCAACAAAAGCAACCCTGGAGAGAAGAGTCGCTCCTTAGAGAGTGGAATCTTTTCATCAAGAGTACCCTCTGTAGGGAAAGATCTCCATACAGGAAGAGGGCACACCCAAAAAATTCATAGGGCAGAGAAGGGTCGCTTGGTGAAAAAATGTAGCAGTACATCAAGAGGACCCTCTACACGGAAAAATCGCTCTGGAGGAAGAGGTGGCCCAACAAAAGTGGCACTGTAGAGGAGAGTCTGTCATTCGAGGATAGTCGCAGTCCATCAAGAAGACTCTCTTCAGGAAACGATCCATCTGGAGGAAGAGGTCGCCCTAACAAACAAGGCCCTGCAGAGAGGGTTGGTTCTGTTGAAAATAGTAGCAGTCCATCAAGAGGACACTCTTCTGGGAAAGATCGATCTCGAGGAAGATGTCACCCTAACAAACAAGGCCCTGCAGAGAGGGTTCGTTCAGTTGAGGGAAGTAGCAATCCATCAAGAAAACTCTCTGTACCGAAAAATCGATCTACAGGAAGAGGTGGCCTCATCAAACACAGCCCTGGAGAGAGAGGTCGTTCTGTTGAAAGTAGTAGCAGTACATCAAGAGGACCCTCTTCATGGAAAGACCGATCTAGAGGAAGAGGTCGCCCCAAAAAACTAGGCCCTGCAGAGAAGGGTTGTTCAGTCAAGCATAGTAGCAGTCCATTAAGAGGAACCTCTAGAGGGAAAAATCAATCTGGAGGAAGAGGTCGCCCTAACAAGAAAGGCCCTGTAGAGAGGGGTCGTTCAGTTGAGGGCAGTAGCAGTTCATCAAGAAGAACCTCGACAGAAACAGAATGTCTTGTGAGAAGATGTCGCTGCAACAAAAGTAGCCTTGCAGAGGGATGGTGTTCAGGGAAAGATCGCCCTTCAGGAGGTCACCCAAACAAAAGTGGCCCTGCAGAGGAGGCTCAGTCAGTCGAGGGTAGTAGCAATCTATCAAGTGGACCTTCAGTAGCTAAAGATCGGTCTGCAGGAAGAGGTCGCCCCGACCAACAAGGCCCTGCAGAGAGGGGTCGTTCAGTTGAGGGTAGTAGCAGTCCATCAAGAGAACCCTCTATTCCTAAATATCTATGTGCAGTAAGAGTTCACCTCATCAGATACATCCCTGGAGAGAGTGGTCGTTCTGTTGAAAGTAGTAGCAGTCCATCAAGAGGAACATCTACAGGGAAAGATCTATCTGGAGGAAGAGGTCGCCCAAACAATCAAGGCCCTACAGACAGGTGCTGTTCAGTTGAGGGCAGTAGCAGTCCATCAAGAAGAACCTCTACAGGAAAAGAACGTCTTGTAAGAAGATGTCACTCCAACAAAAGTAGCCTTGCAGAGGGGTGGTGTTCAACCAAGTGTGGTATCTGTACACCAAGAGGACTCTCTGCAGGGAAAGATTGCCCTTC
The DNA here is from genome assembly GCF_011762505.2 of Arvicanthis niloticus. Taxonomy (NCBI): domain Eukaryota; kingdom Metazoa; phylum Chordata; class Mammalia; order Rodentia; family Muridae; genus Arvicanthis; species Arvicanthis niloticus. Next base: position 3,133,750 of record NC_047679.1, read on the forward strand.
AGGAGAAAGTCACCCAATCAATAGTGGCCCTGCAGTTGAGGGTCAGTCAGTCGAGGGTAGTAGCAATCCATCAAGTGGTCCCTCTGTAGCTAAACATCGATCTGGAAGAAGCGGTCACCTCAAGAGACACAGCCCTGCAGAAAGGGGTCATTCTTTGGAAAGTAGTAGCAGTACATCAAGAGGACCCTCTTCAAAGAAAGATCAACCTGGTGGAAGACGTTGCCCCAACAAACACAGCCGTGCAGAGAGGGGTCGTTCACTCAAGAGTAGCAGCAGTCTATCAAGAGAACCCTCTTCAGAGAAAGATCGATCTAGAGGAAGAGGTCGCCCCAACAAACAAGGCCCTGCAGAGAGGGGTCGTTCAGTTGAAGGTAGTAGCAGTCCATCAAGTGGACCCACTGTAGCTAAAGATCCAGCAGGAAGAAGTGGTCACTGCAATAGACATAGCCCTGCAGAGAGGGGTCATTCTTTGGAAAGTAGTAGCAGTACATCAAGAGGACCCTCTTCAAAGAAAGATCAACCTGGTGGAAGACGTTGCCCCAACAAACACAGCCGTGCAGAGAGGGGTCGTTCACTCAAGAGTAGCAGCAGTCTATCAAGAGAACGCTCTTCAGAGAAAGATCGATCTAGAGGAAGAGGTCGCCCCAACAAACAAGGCCCTGCAGAGAGGGGTCGTTCAGTTGAAGGTAGTAGTACTCCATCAAGTGGATCCTCTGTAGCTAAAGATCCAGCAGGAAGAAGTGGTCACTGCAATAGACATAGCCCTGCAGAGAGGGGTCATTCTTTGGAAAGTAGTAGCAGTACATCAAGAAGACCCTCCTCAGGGATAGATCAATCTGGAGGAAGACGTTGCCCCAACAAACACATCCGTGCAGAGAGGGGTCGTTCACTCAAGAGTAGCAGCAGTCTATCAAGAGAACCCTCTTCAGAGAAAGATCGATCTAGAGGAAGAGGTCGCCTCAACAAACAAGGCCCAGCAGAGAGGGGTCGTTCAGTTGAAGGTAGTAGTACTCCATCAAGTGGATCCTCTGTAGCTAAAGATCCAGTAGGAAGAAGTGGTCACCGCAATAGACATAGCCCTGCAGAGAGGGGTCATTCTTTTGAAAGTAGTAGCAGTACATCAAGAAGACCCTCCTCAGGGATAGATCGATCTGGAGGAAGACGTTGCCCCAACAAACACAGCCGTGCAGAGAGGGGTCGTTCACTCAAGAGTAGCAGCAGTCTATCAAGAGAACCCTCTTCAGGGAAAGATCGATCTAGAAGAAGAGGTTGTCCCCCAAATGAAAGACCTGCAGGGAGGGGTCGTTCAGTTGAGGGTAGTAGCAGTCCATTAAGAGAACCCTCTGTCCCCAAAAATCGATCTGGAGGAAGAGGTCACCTCAACAGACATAGCCCTGCAGAGAGGGGTCGTTCTGTTGAAAGTAGTAGCAGTCTATCAAGAGAACCCTCTTCACGGAAAGATCAATCTAGAGGAAGAGGTCGCCCCAAAAAACAAGGTCCTGCAGAGAGTGGTTGTTTACTCGAGAGTAGTAGCAGTCTATCAAGAGAAACCTCTTCAGGGAAAGATCAATCTGGAGGAAGAGGTCGCCCCAATAATAGCAGCCCTGGAGAAGAGGGTCTTTTGGTCAGGAATGGTAGCAGTTCATCAAGAGGACCCTCTGAGTGGAAAGATCGCCCCACTGGCCAAAGTTGGCCTTTGAAGAAAAACCACCCTGCAGTGGAGGGGCGCTCAGCAGAGAGTGGAATTTGTGCAGACAGAGGGCCCTCTGAAGGGCAAGAGCAACCTGCAGTGAGAAGTTGTCCCAAAAATAGACACCTTGAAGAGGAATTTCTGGTTTTTGGAAGGAATAAATCTGCAAAAAGAGGGCCTTCTACAGGGAAAGATCACCCCTTTAGCAGAGGTCAGCCTCTGAAGAAAAGCCGCCCTGAAGAGGGAGGCTGCTCAGCAGAAGGGGGTAACCATGCAGAGAGGGAAGCATCTGCAGGGGAAGATTACCCCACAGGCAGAGGTCAGCCTCAGAAGAAAAGCCACCCTGCTAAGGCAGGGCACTCAGTTAAGAAGAAACCTTCTGCATGGAAAGAGCCCCACACTGGGAGAGGTCAGGTTTTAAAGAAAAGCCACCCTGCAGAGAGGCATCCATCTGCCTCTATGAAAATTTGTCCTCCCAAAAAACATCGACCTGCAGAGAAAGTTGTCTGTGAAAAGAGAGTTCATTCTCCAGAAAGAGTTCACTCCATGGAGAGAATTCATCTTGCTAAGAAAAGTTGTCCTGCAGAGAGACAGCTCTCTGCTGAGGAAGGTAGCATGGCAGAGCCTAGTTGCTCCTTTGGGAAAGATCTTTCAAGAGAAGCAGCTAACTCTTCCCAGGAAAGCTGCACAGCTGAAGAAGGGAGTAGGGAGGACAATATGCATTCTGTGGAGAAAGGTCATGTCTCCATGGAGAAAGGCTTCCCTGAAGAGAAACTCCTTTCAGGATTCATGTCTAAGGAGACAGAGCCAAACAATATGCCGAGTCCTCCAGAAAACAAAATTGGCAGTGATACCAATCAAGTAGCCCAGGTCTCTCACCGTAATGTGCCTGTGACTGTGAAGATAAAAATGGGAGTTGAGTTGAGCTTGCCTGGTGAACTGAAGTCTCATCTTGTTGAGGACTGGGACTTGGTCACCAAGCAAAAGCAGTTATTCCAACTTCCTGCTGAGAAGAGTGTAGATACCATTCTTGCAGAATATGTGACTTTTGTGAAGTCACAAGGGCTTGCTGATAATAGAGAATACTCCGTTGATGAGCTTGTATTTGGAATAAGAGTGTATTTCAACGACATGCTGGCCACGCAGCTGCTCTACCAGTTTGAAAGGCCCCAGTATGCTGAAATTCACCTAGCTTATCCTGGTATTCCAACATCTCAGATTTATGGGGCTCCACACCTCCTGCGATTGTTTGTGAATATTGGGACTGCATTGGCCCATTCACCTCTTAACAGGCAGAGTCTTCTCTTAGTGTGTAACTATATGCATGGTTTTCTTGAATATCTTGTACAGAACTCTACTTCTCTGTTTCATGCCAGCAATTACAGAGTAGCTTCTGCTGAATATTGCTGCAAAGCCCTGTGAAGGGTTAGCTGACCACTTAATCAGTTAATATTTCTGTTTCCTGTTTGCACTGTGTAATTGATGTTCTTGAAAACTATATAACAGGGCTTAATGTTTCCATTTGATTATTGTTGTTGTGAGCAGAAAATAATAGTAATTCTTTACCACCGTGTACCATCATTCAACAACAAATAAATGTTCACTAAAAACTTTGTTGCTTTTTTTACAATGTTGTTTGTATGTAGGTGCTTCTATGCCTTCCATATTATGAATTTCTACTACGTACTCATATTATATGATAAAATGCCCTCATTTCTAGTGCCAAAGGTTTGACATAATGGATATACACAAAACACATATACACATAATTAAAAATAAAAATCTTTTTAAAAGATAAAAGGGCTAAGGAGGTCATGAGTTCAGTTCCTAGATTAAAGAAGAAGAGAGGAAGAAGCAGAGAAGGCAGAGGAATGACTGATAAAGAAAAAGGAAGAAGGGGATGAGGGGGAGTTAGAGGGGGAAGAAGAAGAGGGGGAGCAGACTTGGAGGAAGGCAGGAGGAGAAGAGATGGAAAAGGAGGGAGAAAGGAAGAGAGGAGGAGGAAAAGTAGTGGAGTAATTGGGAGGAGGAAGAGAAGAATAGGAGGAAAGTGAAGAAGGAAGAGGAGAGGAGCAAGGAGAAAGAAGGGGAGGGGGACCAGAAGATGAGGGGTAAGAACATGAGGAGCTGGAGGTGAAATAGGGGAAGGAGAATGATGTGGGGGAAGAAGAGAAGTATGGGGGAGGAAGAGACACAAGACAAGGAGAGGAAGGAGGAAGAAGATAAGGAAAGAAAGGGCAGAGAAGGAAAGTGTGAGAAGAAGGAAAAGGAGGGAGAAAATAGGCCAAGAATATAAAGCAGACTGGAAGAAATGGTGGAAAAGGGAAAGAAAAAAGGAAGACAAGAAGGGCCAGGGCAGGGAGGATAAGGAAAACATAAGTAAGATCAGGAGGAAGAGGGTAAGTAGAAAGATTGGAGAAAAAGGAAGAGGAAGAGGGGGAGGAGGAGAAAGAAGAGAGGAAGATAAGATGGGGAAGAATAGAAAGAGGGGGACAGGAGGACAAGAGGGGGAGGGAGATGACAAGAAGAGGGTGGGCAGAGGGGAAAGGAAGAAAGAAAAGAGTGGAGATGGAAATGGGAGAAGGTACAAGAACACTAAGTAATGGAAGAAAGGAAAGAGGAAGGAGAGAGTGAAGAGAGGAAATACTAGAAGGATGAGGAGAAGGGGCAAGGCAGGGAGGAGAAGGAAAGCTGGAGGAGGAAGACAAGGAAGGGGAAGAAGATATGGAGATGAAAATTGCAAGCAGGACAAATGGGCCAGGAAGGAAAGGGAGGGAATGAAGGGATGGAGGAGGAGTGGTTAGGAAGGAGGAGGAATAGGATGAGAAAAAAAGGGGGAAGCCAGAGGGGAAAGGAAAAGCAGGGAAAAGAGCAGATGAAAAGGAAATTGTGGTTTGTATAAAGTAGTGCCCATAGAGAGTGGCACTATCAGGAGGTATGGCCCTTTTTGGAGTAGATGTGTCCTTCCTGGAGGAAGTGTGTCATATCTTCCTGCTGATTGAGTTGTAGAACTCTCAGCACCATGTCTTCCTGAATGCTGCCATGCTTTCCACCTTACTGATAATGCACCAAAACTCTGAACTAAAAGATAGCCCCAACTAAGTAGTTTCCTTTATAAGAGTTGCCTGGATCATGATGCTTATTCACAACAATAAAAATACTAAGACACAGGGTGAAGAGGAAGAAAAGAAGTGATGAAGAACAGGAATGAATAGAGATAGGAGGAAAAGGGGAGGAAGAGGGGGAGGAGGGAAGAAGAGGGAAAGGAAGAGAAGGGGGAGAAGGAAGAGGGGACAAGGATGATGAGAGGAGGAGAAAGTGTGTTTATGCGTGAGAGAGAGAGAGAGAGAGAGAGAGAGAGAGAGAGAGAGAGAGAGAGAAAGAGAGAGGGAGAAGGAGAGAGAGAGAGAGAGAGAGAGAGAGAGAGAGAGAGAGAGAGAGAGAGAGAAACCATAGGTGAATACTGTTTGCCTTCAGTTCATGGTAAACAACATTTTGTTTTTCTATACTATCATAAATTTTTGAATAACAATAAAGTCACAATGTTTAAAGGTTTTTGTGACAGCAATTTGTCACATAATCTGCCTATCATAGTAGCTAGGTTGTGGCAAATTCAGGTTCATTATTCCCATCTTAATTACTAATATTAACCCGTCACATAACACAGTAAATACATCTGTATGCATGCATAATAGTTACGGAATGGATAAGAATTAAGAAGGCTGCGGTAAAGTTGGAGAGGTTTCATCAGTGGACTGAGAAGGAGTCTGTAGGGATAATGAACCAGACAGTGCCCTGAGCAAGCTGCTGCTGGAGCCAGGTTTGAGAGTAAAGATGATAGTTCAGCTGTCAGGTGAAAGGTTGAACTACTGAGAAGTAGGAAATGGGTTAGTGGCAGGAAAAGGCTGAAGATCCAGGTCCAGATAGGCAAATAGGAGAACAGGCAAAGGGTCCAGGAGGCAGTGTCAACAGCAGGGGACATAGCCAAGCAGAAGCTCCAAAAAATAGTTACGAGGTCCTCAGTTCTTCCTGTACATACTAGGTATCAGATGATAGGTTGATGTGGGAGCCATACAAACACAGTTTTAGGTGTCCATCACTTTATGGTCTCTAGGTGAAAGAGTTACATCCTTCCTGTGGTCTGACATGTCTGCTAAGTTCTAGGACCTGTTTATTTTATTTTTAATAGGAGTTTAAAATATTCTTGTGCCTCTACAGTTCAATTCACCTAATTATTGAATAGAGTGGGTTCTCTTCTATCCCCAGGAACAAGTTATTTGTCAATCTATGAGGGTTACCTAGGCTCAGCACAGCCAAATTATAAACAGACATTGGTATTGAGGCAGAATTTGGGCTGTACATTTCTAGGCATATCCAACATGTTCCTGTAATCAGGGTTGTTCTGTAGCATGTAGTTTTAAATAAAACCCAGATTAAACCTGTCTACATGCTGGCATTGGGGGTTTTGCCCACTCCCACTGCTAGCTCTGTGTAGCTGTCTTGCCCTGCTTCCCCTGCTAGTTTGCTAAGCTGGTTCAAACCAGTTTTTCCTATAAATGCCTGGACTGGTGCTTGCATTTCTCAGGCCATCCACCTCCTGTGTCAGGCCTGCAGAATGCCAGCTACCTCTCACTCAGCTCCTCTTACCCCTGAAAAATGAAATCACTAGAGACTTATATTATACCAGCTAGATTTATATAAGTAAATCTCCAACCTCAAAATAGCCTTGAAAACAACACAGAATTCAGTTAATATGAATACAAGCTGCATCCCTAAATTGGGCAAATATATCACCACCCTACTCTATTGCCCAACTATGAATTCCCTAGCTACTTGTGGCTCCTCCAGGCCACATGGCATCTGCTCAATTTTCAACCTATCTTCCTCTCCCTCTGTTCTCCCTCTCATTTTCTTTCTCCACTCTCTCTCTAGAACTTTCAGCTCCTCCTATTTCTTTCACTGCCCAATCATAGGCTCTAGCCTTTATTTGACTAATTAAGATTTCACTGGAGTACATGATCTACTTCTTGTCAGGGGCACTCCTCTTGAAGGGGCAGAAAATACAAACAACAAGCCACAACATTGTTCATCTGCTGTGGCTTCCACTTGCCCTTTTTCTCAGAGTTCTGAAGCACAGGTAATTCCCAGACCTCATGTGTTTTAGCACCTGTTGGAGATGTGTTCAAGGCTTTTCCCAGACCTTATGCTTGGGTCTGTGGGATTAACAATATTAACCCAGTTTGTCACAGAGTGACAATCACCCTGTTTGCCACCACACTGCTTTGTCCATCACAGTTTTCTGACTTGGAAGCTTTTGAATTCCTTCTTTTTGGAAGGTTGCAGTAGGATCTGATGATTTTTTTTTTTTTTTAAATTTCCTCAGTTTCTGTTATGTCTCCCTTTTCAGTTCTGATTTTATTAATTTGAATACTGTCTCTGTGCCCTTTGGTTAGTCTGGTTAAGGGTTTATCTATCTTGTTGATTTTCTCAAAGAACCAGCTCCTGGTTTTGTTGATATTTTGTATAGTTGTTTCTGTTTCTACTTGGTTGATTTCATCCCTGAGTTTGATTATTTCCTGCTGTCTACCTCTTTTGGGAGTATTTGCTTCTTTTTGTGATAACACTTTCAGGTGTGCTGTCAAGTTGTTAGTGTATGCTTTCTCCAGTTTCTTTTTTGTAGGCACTTAGAGCTAAGAGTTTTCCTCTTAGTACTTTTCTAAGTACTACTAAATACTTAGTACTTAGTCCCACAAATTTTGGTATGATGTGTCTTCATTTTCATTAAATTCTAAATATTCTTTAATATCTTTCCTTATTATTCCTTGACCAAGTCATTATTGAGTAGAGCACTGTTCAGTTTCCATGTGTATATGGGCTTTCCATTGTCTTTGTTATTATTAAAGACCAGCCTTAGTCCATGGTGGTCTGATAGGGTATAAGGGATTATTTCAGTGTTTTGTATCTGTTGAGGCCTGTTTTGTGACCAATTATATGGTCTATTTTGGAGAAGGTACCATGAGGTGCTGAGAAAAAGGTATATTCTTTTGTTTTAGGATGAAATGTTCTATAGATATCAGCAAAATCCAATTGGTTCATAACTTCTGTTTGTTTCATTGTGTCTCCGTTAGTTTTTGTTTCCAAGATCTGTCTATTGCTGATAGTGGGGTATTGAAATCTCCTGCTATTATTGTGTGAGGTGCCATGTATGCTTTGAGCTTTAGTAAAGTTTCTTTTATGTATGTGGGTGCTTTTGCATTTGGGGTATACATGTTGAGAATTGCGAGTTCCTCTTGGTACATTTTTTCCTTTGATGAATATGAAGTGTGCTTTCTTATCTTTTTTGATTACTTTTGGTTGAAAATCATTTTTATTTGATATTAGAATCACTACTCCAGCTTGTTTCTTGGGACCATTTGCTTGGAAGATTGTTTTATATCCTTTTAGTCTCAGGCAGTGTCTTTCTTTTTCACAGAAGTGTGTTTCCTGTATGCAGCAAAATTCTGGGTTATGTTTATATATCCAGTCTGATAGTCTATGTCTTTTTATTGGAAATTGAGTCCATAGGTACTAAGAGATATTAAGGAAAAAAATGAATGTTGCTTCCTGTTGTTTTTGTTATTAGAGGTGGAATTATGTTTGTGGAAAGATCCCCCATGTTCCTGGATTGGCAGGATTAATTTAGTAAAAAATGGCCATCTTGCCAAAAGCAATCTACAGATTCAATGTAATCCCCATCAAAATTCCAAATCACTTCTTCATAGAGATAGAAAGAGGAATTTGCAAATTCATTTGGAATAACAAAAACCCAGGATAGCAAGTACTATTCTCAACAGTAAAAGAACTTCTGTGGGAATCACCATCCCTGACCTCAAACTGTATTGTAGAGAAATAGTGATAAAAAAAAACTACATGGTATTGGTACAGAGACATGCAGGAAGATCAGTGGAATAGAATTGAAGATCCGGAAGTGAACCCACACACCTATGCTCACTTGATCTTTGACAAAGAGCTAAAACCATCCAGAGGAAAAAGGAAAAAGCAAATGGTGCTGGTTCAACTGGAGGGCAGCATGTAGAAAGATGCAAATCAATCTATTCTTATCTCCTTGTACAAAGCTCAAGACCAAGTGGATAATGGACCTTCACATAAAACCAGATATACTGAAACTAATAAAGGAGTAGGTGGGGAAGACCCTCGAATACCTAGGCACAGGAGAAAAGTTCCTGAACAGAATACCAGTGGCTTATGCTCTAAGATCAAGAATTGACAAATGTGACCTCATAAAACTGCAAAGCTTCTGTAAGGCCAAGGACATTGTCAATAAGACAAAATGGCAACCCACAGATTGGGAATAGATCATTACCAAATCCTACATCTGATAGAGAGCTAATATCCAATATATACAAAGAACTCAAGAAATTATACTCCAGATAGCCAAATAACCCTATTGAAAAATGGGGTACAGGGGTAAACAAAGAATTTTCAATGGAGGAAACTCGAATGGCTGAGAAGCATCTTAAGAAATGCTCAACATCCTTAGTCATCAGGGAAATGCAAATCAAAACAACCCTGAGATATAACCTCACACCAGTCAGAATGGCTAAGATCAAAACCTCAAGTGATGGTAAATGCTGGCAAGGATGTGAAGAAAAAGGAACACTCCTCCATTGTTGGTGGGGTTACAAGCTGGTACAACCACTCTGGAAATCAGTCTGGTGGTTCCTCAGAAAATTGGACATAGCATTACCTGAGTTCCCAGCTATACCACTCCTGGGTATATACCCAGAAGAGGTTCCAACATATAACAAGGACATGTGCTCCACTATGTTCATAGCAGCCTTATTTATAATAGCCAGAAGCTGAAAAGAACCCAGATGTCCTTCAACAGAGGAATGGATACAAAAAATGTGGTACATTTACACAATGGAGTATTATTCAGCTATTAAAAATAATGAATTTGGTTGTGTAGACCCCGGATTCCGCCGGAGACATTCTGGAGGCTCCACAGATCCCACAGCCAGATTTAGGTAGGAAGACCCATATACTGCCCTAAGCCCATAGCTGGGTGCTCTGAGCGCTCAGATTCCAACAGATACCCCTGTCCCCACCCATGTGGAGTAGCACTCCCCTTCTGCCCTTCTCCCAGATCTGAGGCCTGGACCAGACCTCTCCCAGGTCTGCTGTTGTGTGGACCCCAGATTCTGCCTGAGACATACTGGAAGGTCCACTCAACCCAGAGCCACAGAGGAACAACTGAACTCAGAGCATCAGACAACATATCCTGAGATATCCTAGAGGAGACACTGCACCCAGAACAGCAGACACCTAGCTGGACTGCTACCTTGGAGGCACCAAATCCTGAGGCATCCTAGAGGTACCACTGTAATCAGTACAGCTGGAAAAGATCACAGAGATATCTGGACCCCTAGAAGATCAGACACAAGTGAAATAACTGGAAAGGCAGGCTTCAGTCAGAGACAGCAAGTACAGGCAGCACTAGAGTTAACCAGATGGCAAAAGGCAAGTGCAGGAACGTAAGCAACAGAAACCAAAGTTACGTGACATCATCAGAACCCAGTTCCCCCATCATAGCAAGCTCTGACCACCCATTCACACCAGAAAAGCAGGATTCAGAATTAAAATCACTTCTCATGACAATGATAGAGGACTTTAAGAAAGACATAAATAACACTCTCAAAGAACTCAAGGAGAACAATGTAGACAGATAGAAACCCTTAAAGAGGAAACACAAAAATCCTTTAAGGAATTGCAAGAAAATGCAACCAAATGGGAAAAGGAATTAAACAAAACCATGCAGGATCTAAAAATGGATGTAGAAACAATAAAGAAATCACAAAAAAACACTACCCTGGAGATAGAAAACCTAAAAAAAAAAAAAAAAAGATCAGGAGTCATAGACACAAGTATCACCAACAGAATACAAGAGATGGAAGAGAGAATCTAATGCACAGAAGATACCATGGAAAACATTGACACAACTGCCAAAGAAAATGCAAAATACAAAAAGCTACTGACCCAAAATATACAAGAAATCCAAGACACAATGAGAAGGCCAAACCTAAGGATAATAGGTATGGATGAGAAGGAAGACTCCCAACTTAAAGGACCAGTAAATATCCTCAACAAAATTATAGAGGAAAACTTCCTTAACCTAAAGTAGAGATGTCCATAAATATACAAGAAGCCTACAGAACTCCAAATAGTTTAGACCAGAAAAGAAATACTTCCTGCCACATAATAGTCAAAACATCAAATGTACAAAACAAAGAAAAAATACTAAAAGCAGTAAGGGAAAAAAGCAAAGTAACATATAAAGGCAGACCTATAAGAATTATACCAGACTTCTCACCAGAGACCATAAAAGCCAGAAGATCCTGGACCGACATCATGCAGACCCTAAGAGAACACAAATTCCAGCCCAGACTACTATACCCAGCAAAACTGTCAATCATTATTGATGGAGAAACCAAAATATTCCATGACAAATCCAAATTTACACAGTATCTCAACACAAATCCAGCACTTCAAAGAATAATTGGTGGAAAACTCCAACACAAGGAGGGAAACTACAACCTAGAAAAAGCAAGAAAGTAATCTTCCAAAAACCCCAAAAGAAGATAGTTACACAAACATATCTCCATGGATGTTAGCCCAAAAGCTTGGATTAGCGAAGACTCAACCCACAGACCACATGAAGCTCATGAAGAAGGAAGATCAAGAGGGGATGCCTCAGTTCTACTTAGAACGAGAAATAAAAATGCTCAAGGGAGCAAATAGGGAAACAAAACATGGAACAGAAACTGAAGGAGGGGCCATCAGGAGACCATTCCACCTGGGTATTCACCCCATGTACAGCCACCTAATCTAAACACTTTTGTGGATGGCTGGAAGTGCATAATGTGAGGAACATGATATAGCTGTCTCCTTAGAGGTCAGCCAAAGACTAAAACACTCAGAAGACAATGTTCACAATTAACCACTGATATGATCAGGGGTTTCCCAATGGAGAACTTAGTGAGAGGACTGAAGGAGCAGAAAGGGTTATTGACCCTAGGTGGAAAGCAACAATACCAAACAACCAGAGCCCCCCAGGGTCTAAACCACCAGCCTGGGAACACATGGGGAGGGACCCAAGACTCCAGAGGTATATATAGGGGAGGATGGCCCTGTCAGACATAGGTGGGAGAGGAGTTTCTTGGTCCCATAAAAAAATGAATGAAAAATGAATGAATGAACACACAGTGGGGGAGGGATGTGAGTGGTTTTGTTGGAACAGGGGGGATTAGCTAGGACTTATTGCATAGACATAACCTATTGGTAGAAATCTGTATAATTATTATCAAGATGAAGTTATAAATTCTTAAATGGTACAAAATTTACTTTGATCTCAAATTTAAGGTTTTCATTGGTATGAGCCTCTTATTAATATAAAAATGAGATGAATATTGATACACTCATGGGCATTGTGCCTGTATAACACATTTAGGAATACAATGCCTAGACCCAGCCCTTTTTTTAACTTTTTTAACTGATTTGGGACGGTTAACCTATGAGTTAAGGGACTATAGCAAATTCATATTTTTGAGTTTATTGTTAGGGTGCTTTCCATATTTTACTTAGAAATAGCTGAGAGGAGTTAACAGAAAATAGTCCAGGTTACCTTACATGGATAGTTGGTTTTCAAAACATCAGAAGTCCATAGAACTGATGCTACAAATATTTATATATTAATGTTCATATTGATTAGAGACCTGTCTGCTCCTGACAGCTTCCTGTCATGGATTCTAAGAAGAAATTGAGCATCCTTGGAGTTACTCCAGTTGTGTGGTAACAGCCACTAGGCAAGAATTGCCTCTCTTCATCTACAGACAAATTACTGTCCAGAAAAGGACACACATGCAGAATAGTCGAGTGATTATATCTGCCTAGACAGAGTAATCAGTCCTTAATAATCCTGCATCACCAAGGTCTGTCAGATGATTCTGGGCCAGAAGGTTGAAGATTTGATGCTCCAACATTCGGTAGTATAGGGGCTTTTCAGGTGTTCAGAGGTCTCTATAAATTGGCTAAGTTTTAGAAGCTATGCTTTGTGCTTCCCACAATTATAGTTAACTCAGTCATTCTGGATTTCTGACAGGGTTGAAAACTTATAGCTATTTACCGAAAGAGAAAAGATTTGAGTGGATGGTTGTCAGCTGACATTCATCCTAAAGCCAGGTTCAGAACTAAATGTTTTAGTTAGGATAGATGACAGAGGTGCTGGTTAGTCAACAGAATGATGGACTGGGTATTAGGACTATCTTGTACCTCACTGGTACAAATTGGCATAATTATGCTCTAATTGTATTTTGAGAGAAAAGTTTCATTTTAACAGGAAGGGTGATGTGTAGGAGGAGCTAAGGTAGGAGGAGTACTGAGAGGAAGAAAAGGAGTAAGAAGAGGAGGAGAAGAAGGATAGGAGAAGCTAGGTGATGAAAGAGAGGAAGAGGGGGGAGACAGGGAGGCAGATATTCATGTATCTCCACAAGTCAAAGATAGTTGTTATATCTAGGTCGGTCAGTGGGCTACACCTCTGATTGAAGAATTCCAAACTTATAATGCTTATGATTAACATTATTTAAAAAAAATGTATAAATGCAAAAAGGAAAAGGGGGCATGGGATAGGGGTTTTCTAAGGGGGGGGAATGGGGAAAGGGGATGGCATCTGAAGTGTAAATAAAATATCTAATAAAAAAAAAAAAAAAGAAAAAAAAATAAAATCAACTCAAACAAATCAGTAGCCTTCCTATACTCAAAAGATAAATAGGCTGAGAAAGAAATTAGTGAAATGACACCCTTCACAATAGTTACAAATAATATAAAATATCTTGGAGTGAATTTAACGAAGCAAGTGAAATATCTGTATGACAAGAACTTCAAGTCTCTGAAGAAAGAAATAGAAGAAGATCTCAGAAGATGGAAAGATCTCCCATGCTCCTGGATTGGCAGGATTAACTTAGTAAAAATGGCCATCCTGCCAAAAGCAATCTAAAGATTCAACGCAATCCCCATCAAAATTCCAAATCAATTCTTCATAGAGATACAAAGAGCAATCTACAAATTCATTTGGAATAACAAAAAAAATCTAGGATAGCTAGAACTATTCTCAACAACAAAAGAACTTCTGGGGGAATCACCATCCCTGACCTCAAACTGTACTACAGAGCAATAGTGATAAAAACTGCATGGTATTGGTACAGAGACAGACAGGAAGATCAATTGAATAGAATTGAAGATCCAGAAATCAACCTGCACACCTATGGTCACTTGATTTTGACAAGGGAGCCAAAACCATCCAGTGGACAAAGGTCAGCATTTTCAACAAGTGTTGCTGGCTCAACTGGAGGTCAGCATGTAGAAGAATGTAAATTAATCCATTCTTATCCCCTTGTACAAAGCTCAACTCCAAGTGGATAAACGACCTTCACATAAAGCCAGATACACTGAAACTAATAGAAGAGAAGTTGGGGAAGACCCTCGAATACCTAGGCACAGGGAAATAGTTCCTGAATAGAACACCAGTGGCTTAGGCTCTAAGATCAAGAATTGACAAATGGGACCTCATAAAATTGCAAAGCTTCTGTAAGGCAAAGGACACTGTCAATAAGACAAAATGGCATCCAACAGACTGGGAAAAGATCATTACCAATCCTACATCCAATAGAGGGCTAATATCGAATATATACAAAGAACTCAAGAAATTAGACGCCAGACAACAAAATAACCCCATTAAAAACGGGTTACATTATTCTCAACTGAGGAAACACGAATGGCTGAGAAGCACCTTAAGAAATGCTCAACATCCTTAGTCATCAGGGAAATGCAAATCAAAACAACACTGAGATACTACCTCACACCAGTCAGAATGGCTAAGATCAAAAATTCAGGTAATAGTAGATGCTGGTGAAGATGTGAAGAAAGAGGAACACTCTTTCATTGTTGGTGGGGTTGCAAGCTGGTACAACCACTCTGGAAGTCATTCTGGAGGTTCCTCAGAAAATTGGACATAGCACTACCTGAGCACCCAGCTATACCACTCCTGGGCATATACCCAGAAAATGCCCCAACATATAACAAAGACATATGCTCCAATATGTTCATAGCAGCCTTATTTATAATAGCCAAAAGCTGGAAAGAACCCAGATGCCCTTCAACAGAGGAATGGATACAAAAAATGTGGTACATTTACACATTGGAATATTACTCAGCTATTAAAAATAATGAATTCGAGAAATTCTTAGGTAAATGGATGGAACTAGAAAATATCATCCTGAGTGAGGTAACCCAATCACAAAAGAGCACACATGGTATTTACTCACTGATAAGCAGAGATTAGCCCAAAGAGTTTCAAACAACAAAGATTCAACTACCAGACAACATGAAGCTCATGAAGAAGAAAGAACAAGTGAGGATGCCTAGGTCTTTCTTAGAAAGAGTAAGTAAATACCCAAGAGAGCAAATATGGAGACAAAGTGTGGGACAGAATCTGAAAGAGAGGTTGTATGGAGACCATTCCACCTGGGTATTCATTCCATGTGCAGTCACCAAAAATAGACGCTGATATGGATGTCAGGAAGGGAAAGCTGACAGCAGCCTGATAAGGCTGTCTCCTTCGAGGTCCCCCAGAGTCTGACATACCCAGAGACAGATACTCGCAGCTAACCATTAATCTGATCAAAGGTTCCCAATGGAGAAGTTAGAGAGTAAACTGAAGGAGCCTTAAGGGTTTGTGGCCCCATGAGGAGAGCAACAATACCAACCAGCCAGAGCTCCCCAGGGTCTAAACCACCAGCCTAGGAGCACATATGGAAAGTCACATGACTCCAGCTGTATATGTAGGGGAGGATGGCCTTGTTGGGCATAGGTGGGAGACAAGGTCATTGGTACCTTGAAGGCTGAGCACTGAGTGGGGGGTGTAATCTGAGGGTGGGGAGGGAGATTGGGGGGTAGGTGGGTAACAACCTCATAGAAGCAGTAGGAGGGGGGATGGGATAAGGGGTTCCTGGGTGGGGGGGATGTGGTAAGGGGATAAAATTTGAAATGCAAATATTATATCCAATAAAAGAGGGAAAAAATGAAAAGCGGTTAGAACCAACATCCTTAATAAAATGTCAGCCCTCTTTAAAAAAACTATCTTGATACTAAAATTTGTTTTGAGAATTGTATATTGCAGAATGATCAGCCTTGGTGAATCTACTCAACAAGCAAGCTGGACAGACCTGCTCAAACCTCTGAAGTCCGGAAATTTCATCTGGAGGCAGTGAAGACACAGCATCAGAGGCTTGTCAATTTGCTCTTCCCCCCACTCCTCTTCTAATATCTCAATGCCCATAATCAGCTTGAAGAAGCTAATGAAGAGTCATCACCCCTACTCCCTGGGCTTGGGGACTAAGGTGGTAAATGTTGGGCTGTCTTTCTAGGGAAAAGTAGTGGTTTTGTGGGAATAGAGAGGAATAGCTAGGGTTTATTGCATAGCCATAACCTATTAGTAGAAATCTCTATAATTAGTATCAAGATGAAGATATAAATTCTTAAACAGCACCAATTTACTTTGATTACAAATTTTAAGGTTTTCATTGGTATGAGCTTCTTAGTGATATAAGAGTGAGATGAATATTGTTACTCTCATAGGCATTGTACCAGTATAACACATTTAGGAATACAAGGCTTAGACCCAGCCCTTCTTTAACTTTTTTAACTGATTTGAGATGGTCAGCCTGTGAGTTAAGGGACTATAGCAAATTCATGACTTGGAGTTTATTGTTAGGGTGTTTTCTATGTTTTACCTAGAAATAGCTGAGTGGATTTAACAAGCAACAGTCCAGATTACTTTACATGGATAGTTGGTTTTCAAAACATCAGAAATCCACAGAATTGACATGACAAACATTTCTGTATTAATGTTCATTTTGATTAGAGACTTGTCTGCTCCTGACAGCTTCCTATATTGAATTCTAAGAAGAAATTGAGCATCTTTGGAGTTTCTCCAGTTGTGGTGAGATATCCACTAGGCAAGAATTGCCTCTTTCCTTCTACAGACAAATTACTGTCCAGAAAAGGACACACTTGCAGAATAGTCGACTGATTATATCTGGCTATACAGAGTAATCAGCCCTTAATAATTCTGCAGCACTAAGGTCTGTCAAATGATCCTGGGCCAGAAGGAGGAAGAACAGATGCTCCAAGGTTTTGAAGTAGAACAAGTGTCCAGGTGTTCAGAGGTCTCTATAAATTGGCTAAGTTTTAGAAGCTATGCTTTGTGCTTCCCACAATTATAGTTAACTCAGTCATTCTGGATTTCTGATGGGGTTGAAAACTTATAGCCTCATAGCCAATCCTGGCTATGTACCTTGAGAGAAAAGATTTGAGTGGATAGTAGGCAGCTGACATTCATCCTAAAGCCAGGTTCAGAACTAAATGTTTTAGTTAGGATAGATGACAGAGGTTCTGGGTAGTCAACAAAATGATGGACTGGGTATTAGGACTATCTTGTCCCTCACTGGTACAAATCGGCATATTTATGCTCTAGTTGTATTTTGAGAGAAAAGTTTCATTTTAACAGGAAGGGTGATATGTAGGAGGAGCTAAGGTGGGAGGAGTACTGAGAGGAAGAGAAGGAGTAAGGAGAGGAGGAGAAGAAGGATATGAGAAGCTAGGTGATGAAAGAGAGAAAGAGGGGGAGACAGGGAGGCAGATGTTCATGTATCTCCACCAGTCAAAGATAGTTGATATATCAAGGTTGGGTAGTGGGTTACACCTCTGATTGAGCAATAACAAACTTACAAAGCCTATGATTAACATTTTTAAAAAAATGTATAAATGCAAAAGGGAAACAGGGGCATGGGATAGAGGTTTTCTAAGGGGGGGTGAATGAGGAAAGGGGATGGCATCTAAAATGTAAATAAAATATCTAATAAAAAAAGGGGAAAAAAAGAAAAAAATAATGAATTTGGGAAATTCTTAGATAAATGGATGGAACTAGAAAATATCATCCTGAGTGAGTTAACCCAATCACAAAGGAACACCCATGGTATTTACTCACTGATAAGTGGATATTAGCCCAAAAGCTTGGAATAGCCAAGACTCAACTCACAGACCACATGAAGCTCATGAAGTAGGAAGACCAAGTGTGGATGCCTCTGTCCTACATAGAAGGAGTAACAAAAATACTCAAGGGAGCAACTTTGGAGACAAAGTGTGGGACAGAGACTGAAGTAGGGGCCGTTTGGAGGGTTGCACAGGAAGTCCTTCCCAATCATCTTGATACAAATTTGGCATTGACAGTTTTCACTTCATAGGTATTGTCTAGCTACACATTTAGTCTATACATGTTCATTAGCCATATAGCAAATAACCATGTCGATTAGTATGTTGTTGCCATTGCATTTGAAGTTGACATGTGCTTTCTTGGTGCTGGGGCCACAGATGTCAGGCCAAACATGATGATGTTCTGAGTATCTGTGCATATCCACCTAGCCCAGATTTTGGAAATAGCTTCACATAATTGTTCCCAAATTGCATGTTCTTAATCTAAACCTCCAGAATCTGGCCCTTGTTGCTGACAGGTTTGAATCTGGGCTGTAAAGAGCAGAAGGGACTGGGGTCCTGCTTACTTGGAGACCATTATCTTTTTCCTGATAATTGGGGAACTTTTGAGAAGCAAGGGTGAAATATATGGATAAAATGTATGTGCTTAGATTCCATTAAGGGTTAAGTCCACTTATCTCCAACTGGAACTGCTCCTTAAAGATGGTAGGCTTGACTGCAGTGAAGGAGGCCAACTTGCACAGCACCAGAGCAGCATGGTAGTCAAGGAGCTGGTGACATTCCAGGTTTGAAAGACTGTGGGTAAGAGGTTCTATAGCATAGATCTCAGTTGTCACCCTCAAATCTCCTGCAGGCAGCAGATACTTGGGTCTAATTCTTTAAAAACCTCTGGTCTGAAGACTTCAGTCTTTGGATTATTTCATCCAGCTACATTTAATGTTGTTACTGAAATTAATTAGATTTTCCTTCTGTTTGAATTTTATTCCCTATACTTGTCATTTTTGTTCCTGTCTTTTATTTTTTCCTTGCCTTCAATGAGTGTCTTCTACTGTTACATTTTAATTATGTGATAGTTTTCCATGATATAATTTTATTTTCTTAGTACTTGCTTTATGGTTTACCATTTATATTTTTATGACATTTTAAAGTTAAATTATCATTTACCACGTTGCCGGAAGCATACACACCACATGAGTGTGGAGGTCAGAGGACAACTTGCTGGAATTGGTTCTCTCCTTCTATTATATGGGTTCTGGGGAATTGAACTCAGGTAGTCAGGTTTGACAGTAAGTACCTCTGCCTGGCGAGCTATCTCACAGGCCCACTTTACATTTTTGATAACATTTCATTTTTTCCTTACACTTTCATATATGCATATATACATTTTTATCACATTTTTCACCCTAACATCTCACAGCCTTCTCCCACTAGTGTCAACCTCATCTCCTCTGAGAAAGTCTCCCTTCCCAATGTCATGTTTTTTGTTTTGCTTTTGTTTTGTGACTTACTGAGTTTATCCAGGTTCACTTCCATGGGTTTAGGTATGGAACTATCTACTACTCCATGGGTAATTCCCCAATGACTGGCTACACTGAAGACAATGACCCCCCTTCCCCTCCACTACAAACACACACACACACACACACACACACACACACACACACACACACACACACAGCCAACAACTGCCAAAATTGTCTAAGGAGAGGCTGGGCTCCTTGAGCAACCCCTTCCATCCCATGACTGACTAAATACTGACAAGTCCTGTCTTGTGCAAGTCTCCTGCAACTGTAGCTTCTGTAAGGTCCTAAGTGCCTCTGTCACATCCTGTACAGAAGCAGCATCTTACAGTTCTTGCATTTTTTCCTGCCCTCTCTTCCAGGATCTCTAATGAGTCTTGGAGAAGTGATATGGATACTCACTTTAGAGTGAGTCACTTATTCTTTTATTATTATTATTATTAATTCCTCCATCAGTTTACATCTCAAATACTATCCCACTTCCCAGTTACCCCTCCACCAACCATGCATCCCATATCTGCCCTCCAACCTCCCCTTAGCCTGTATGAGGGTGCTCGCCCACCCATCCATCCATGCTCTCCTGTCCCACCACTCCACCAACCCCCTACTCTGGGGCATCAAACTTCCCCAGGACTAAAGGCCTCCCCTCCCATTGCTGTCAGGCAAGGCCATCCTCTGCCACATATGTATCTGGAGCCATGGATCCCTCCAGGTACACTCCTTGGTTGGTGATCTAGATTCTAGGAGAACAGGGTGGTCAGACCAGCCTACGTTCTTCCAATGGGATTGCAATCACCCTCTGCTCCTCCAGTCCTTCTGCCAGCACCCACACTAGGTTCCCTGAGTTCAGTCTGATGGTTGGCTCCAAATATCTGCTTCTGTATTGGTCAGTTACTGGCTAGACCTCCCCAGGAACTGCTACATTTGGTTCCTGTCCATAAGTGCCATCAGCAACACAGTAAGTGCCACACATAAATGCCATAATTCCATAAGTGCCACAGCAACAGTGTTGGGTTTGGTGTCTGCAGACATGATGTATACCCAGGTGGGAATGTTCCCAATTGTTCCTTCCTTCAGTCTCTGTTTCATTTTTTGTCCTTGTTCTTCATTTGGACAGTGACATTTCTGGGTTAAAAAACTTTGAGATGAGTGAGTGGCCTGATTCCTTGACCAAGGGCCATGGCTATCTACTGGGAGTGGTCTCCACAGGTTCTATCTCCCCTGTCTCTGTGCATTACAGCAAAAGTCAATCCTATTGGGTTCTGGGAGCCTCACGTTTCTCTGGGGTCTTGGACCTTCCAGTGGCTATCCCCAATTCTTCATCCCCCTGCTACCTATTTTTATTTGATTTTTTGACCCTCTGTACCTCTCTCACATCTCCAGTTTGTGATACTGCTCTCCTTATTTCCTCATCCTCCTTTCTCCCTCCCTTGTCCCTATCCCCTTCCACTTCCGACAATCTTCCTGTTTTCCCCTCAATGCAAGAGTGAAGCATCCACCCTCTGGTCTTCCTTCCTTCTATGCTTCATATGGTCTGTAGGTGGTATCATAGACATTGTGAGCCTTTGGGATAGTATTCACTTATTAGTGAGTACATACAATGTGTGTTCTTTTGTGTCTGGGTTACCTCACTCAAGATGATATTTTCTAGTTCCATCCATTTGCATGTGAATTTCATTAAGTCATTGTTTTTAATTGCTGTGTAGTACTCCATTGTGTATATGTACCACATTTTCTGTATCCATTCTTTTGTTGAGGGACATCTGGGTCATTTGCAGCTTCTGGCTATTATAAATAAGGCTGCTATGAACATAGTGGAGCATGTGCCCTTGCTATGTGTTGGAGCAACTTCTGGGTATATGCCCAGGAGTGGTATAGGTGGGTCTTCAGGTAGAACTATTTCTAATTTTCTCAGAGTAAACTGCCAGACTGATTTACAATGTGGTTTTACTAGCTTGCAGTCACACCAGCAATGGAGGAATGTTCCTCTTTCTCCACATCCTCACCAACATCTGCTGTCACCTGAGTTTTTGATCTTAGCCATTCTGACTGGTGTGAGGTGGAATCTCAGGATTGTTTTGATTTGCATTTCCCTGATGACTAAGGATATTAAACATTTCTTTAACTGTTTCTCAGCCATTCATTTTTCTTGGTTGAGAATTCTCTATTTAGCTCTGTACTCCAATTTTTAACAGAGTTATTTGGTTCTCTGGAGGCTACCTTCTTGAGTACTTTGTATATTTTGGATATTAGCCCTCTATTGGATGTAGGGTTGATAAATAACTTTTCCAAATCTGTGGGTTGCTGTTTTGTCTTATTGATAGTGTCCCTTGCTTTACAGAAGCTTTTCGATTTTATGAGGTCTCATTTGCTAATTGTTGCTCTTAAAGCACAAGCTATTGGTGTTCTGCTCAGGAAGTTTTCTCCTATGCCCAAGTATTTGAGGCTCGTCCCCACTTTCTCTTCTATTAGATTCAGTGTATCTGGTTTTATGTGGAGGTCCTTGATGCACTTGAACTTGAGCTTTGTACAAGGAAATAAGAATGGATCGATTTGCATTCTTCTACATGTTTTTGACCTCCAGTTGAACCAACACCATTTGTTAAAAATGCTGTCTCTTTTCACTGGACGGGTTTAGCTTCTTTGTCAAAGATCAAGTGACCATAGTTGTGTGGGTTCATTTCTGGGTCTTCACTTCTATTCCACTGATCTACTTGCTTGTCTCTGTACCAATACCATATAGTTTTTGTCACTATTGCTCTATAGTATAGCTTGAGGTCAAGGATGGTGATTTCCCCAGAAATTTTTTTATTGTTGAGAATAGTTTTTGCTATTCTAGTTTTTTTTTTTTTTTTTTTTTTTTTGTTATTCTAAATGCATTTGAAAATTGCTCTTTCTAACTCTGCAAAGAATTGAGTTGGAATCTTGATGGGGATTGCATTGAATCTGTAGATTTGCTTTTGGCAAGATGGCCATTTTTACTATATCAGTCCTGCCAATCCATGAACATGGGAGATATTTCCATTTTCTGAGTTCTTCAATTTTAAAAAATTGAACTTGAGGTATTTGAAGTTCTTGTCATACAGATCTTTCACTTGCTTGGTTAGAGTACATCAAGATATTTTATATTATTTGTGACTATTGTGAAGGGTGTTTTTCCCCCCTAATTTCTTTCTTGTCCCTTTTATCCTTTGACTGTAGGAAGGCTACTCATCTGTTTGAGTTAATTTTATATTCAGCTACTTTGCTCAAGTTGTTTATCAGGTTTAGGAGCTGAGAGCGCTCTGGTAGAATTTTTGGGGTCATTTGTATATACTATCATGTCAACTACAAATAGTTATATTTTGACTTCCTCCCTTCAAATTTGTATCTCTTTGATCCATTTTTTTGTCTAAATGCTCCGGCTACAACAACTATGTTGAATAGATAGGGAGAGAAAGGGCAGCCTTGTATTGTCCCTGATTTTAATGTGATTGTGTTGAGTTTCTCCCCAATTAGTTTGATGTTGTCTTTTGGTTTGCTGTATATTTCTTTTATTATATTTAGTTATGCACCTTGAATTCCTGATGTCTCCAATATTTTTAACATGCATGGGTGTTGTATTTTGTCAAATACTTTCTCATCATCTAATGAGATGATCATGTGGTTTTGTTCTTTCAGTTTGTTTATATAGTGGATTACATTGATGAATTTCTATGTGTTGAACCATGCCTGCATCACTGGGATGAAGCCTAGTTGACCATGATGGATGGTTGTTTTGATGTGTTCTAGCATTTGGTTTTCAAGAATTTTATTGAGTATTTTTGCATTCATATTCATAAGGGAAATTGTTCCAAAGTTATTTTTCTTTGGTTGCATCATTTGTGGTTAGGTATCAGTGTAACTGTGGCTTTATAGAAAGAATTGGGTAGTGTTTCTTCTCTTTCTGTTTTATGGAATAGTTTGAGGAGTATTGGTATTAGATCTTCTTAGAAGGTCTGATAGAATTCTGCACTAAAACCAACTGGCCCTGGTCCTTTTATGGTTGGGAGACTTTTAATGACTATTTCTATTTCCTTGGGCTTATAGGGCTGTTTAGGTGGTTTATCTGGTACTGATTTCACTTTGATACCTGGTATTTGTCTAGAATATCATCCATTCCATCCAGGTTTTCCAGTTTTGTTGAGTATAGATTTTTGTTGTAGGATCTTATTTTTTTAATTTCCTAGATTTCTGTTGTTATGTCTCCATTTTCATTCCTGATTTTGTTAGTTTGGATACTGTGTCTGTGCCCTCTGGTTAGTCTGTCTAAGGGTTTATCTATGTTGTTAATTTTCTCAAAGAACCAGCTTCCAGTTTTGTTGATTCTTTGTATACTAACGCAATTATCCTTTACTTTATGGCTAATATCCACTTATAAGTAAATACTTTGGCCATATGGCTCTGGCTTTAGATTCAAGAACAGAAGAGACTACTGGGACAATTGGTATTGGTTAGCTTGAGCTAAGAAATTAATGATGAGTAAGAAACCAACATTGCTGAGGTTAAATATTCTGAGAAGTAGTTTCTGAGAGCACAAAGAAACTGTGTCCCAGAGATAGCCAAGGTTGTACATTGTGCTGTGGCTGTAATTGGTAGTATGTAAAAATCATCCAGGTAGTACTAGTTTAGAAGGTATGAAATGGTCATGGAATGCAGCTGAGGCTTGATACTGTGAGCTATCAGGAAAGTCGATTAGTGAATGTGCAGCCTCTGGTGCAGTTGATGGCCCAGGACTGAAGGGATCATGCAAAGAAGTTTAGGCTTGGCACAATAAAGGGAGCCTAAGAGAGGCTGTTGGTGAAGCCTAGTTGCATTGGAAGACCACAGTATATTGGAGATGCTATCACTATGGGATGACTACCATGAATAGCAGCAGCAGTGGAATGGAGTCAACCAGAATGCTATAGAGAGCAGAGTTGGAGAAGTGACTGAAGTCCTTTGGAGGAGCCCAGAAGATCATGTGTAGATGCCAGGCATTGGAACAAAAAGCTCTAAAGTTGAAGTTTCTTTGGGGACCCCAAGATATTAGAGATGTCAGAGCCATAGGATACCTGCCAAAGAAAGCTGCTAACAGGGAATGGAACCAGTTGAAAAGAATGACATTTGTTGTTGCTGAATGCCAGGTCTGCCAACAGCAGTCAACAAGGATGAAAGGAGTGGGAGAACTGAAGAACACTTTGACATCAGACATAAAGATGTGGAGTTTACAGTTTGCCCAGCTAGCTTTCTGTCTTGCTTTGGTCCAGTATTTCTTCACCATGATATTTAAGGTATATATTCTGCAGGATGTTGGAGGTATACAATCTGTTTTTTGATTTTGATTTCTTAAGGGATTTGGGTTAAGAGATTGTATGAATCTCAGAAGAGACCTTGAACTTTGGACTTTTAACATTGTTGAGCTATTATAGACTATGGGACATTTGAAGTTGGATTAAATGTATTTTGTATTATGCTATGTTTAAGTATGGCTCCCACACACTCAAGTATTTGAACAGTCATATGGGGGCCAAGGAGTGGGATTCAGTGGTTTGAATATGCGTGGCCCAGGTAGTAGCACTATTAGGAAGGTATGGCTTTATTGGGATAGGTGTGCTATTGTTGAAAGAAGTGTGTCACTGTGGTGGGCTTTCAGAGAGCCTTACCCTAGATGCCTGGAAGTCAGTCTTCTAGCAGCCTTGAGATCACGATGTAGAGCTCTCAGCTCCTCCCATGACATGTCTGCCTAGATGCTGCCATGCTCTTAGTTTGATGATAATGGAAACCCTAATGAAGACAAGGGGTTGTAGGTCTATTTAAATTGCTTATCTACTCTTAATTAACTTCGGTAAGTGGTAACAATTGAGAAAATTATACACTTCATTTCTATTTGTCTAACATGGTGGAGTAAAGATTTTAAAAGTATGTCCTTATGATTCTCTCTCTTTTCTTTATATCTGTTGTAATATCCTTTTTTCTTTGTTTATAATATAATAATAATAATAATAACATATGAATATTTTATTTATTTGCATTTCAAATATTATCCCATTTCCTGGTTTCTCCTCCAGAGAACCCCTATTCCATTCCCCCTCTCCCTGCTTCTATGAGGGTAATTCTCCCCCCAGAGCCACTCCCATCTCCCCAAAGAGGAGTGTTTCAGTGTATCTGGTTTTCTGTGGAGGTCCTTGATGCACTTGGACTTGAGCTTTGTACAAGGAGATAAAAATGGATCAATTTGCATTTTTCTACATGCTGACCTCCAGTTGAACCAGCACCATTTGTTGAAAATGCTGTCCTTTTTCCACTGGATGGTTTTAGCTCCTTTGTCAAAGATTAAATGAGCATAGGTGTGTGGGTTTGTAACGAACGCCCCCAAAATCCCTTTTCGCCCGCGAATAAAGACAGGAGGCAACAGGAGTAACCGACTGGGTTACTGCCACGAGGAACTTTTTACTACTCCACACGATAAAGCGGAAAGACCCAAGAAACCGGAAGAGGGTCCCTTAAATACACCCTAGTGTGACGTATTCACTTCTGAATGGCTGTTCGCTCACTACCCAATATTAAGCCTCAGGATAGGCCAGTGGCTTGGCGCTCTTTCTGCCTAGCAGCTGCGCAGAATGATTGTTTACTGCTGGGGAAACATGTGGCCAGCGCCATGTTGGAAAACGCACGTGTGTAGCCACTGAAACAGTGGCTCACTACATGAGTTCATTTCTGGATCTTCAATTCTATTCCACAAATCTTCCTGCCTGTCTCTGTACCAATAACATGGAGTGTTTGTTTGTTTGTTTGTTTGTTTTTTTATCATTATTGCTGTGTAGTAGAGCTTTAGGTCAGGGATGGTGATTCCCCCAGAAGTTCTTTTATTGTTGAGAATAGTCTTCGCTGTCCTGGTATAATTGTTGTTCCAAATGACTTTGCAAATTCCTCTTTCTATCTCTATGAAGAACTGAGTCAGAATTTTGATGGGGACTGCATTGAATCTATAGATTGCTTTTGGCAAGGTGGCCATTTTTACTATATTAATACTGCCAATCCATAAGCATGGGAGACCTTTCCATCTTCTGAGATCTTCAATTTCTTTCTTCAGAGACTAGAAGTTCTTGTTATACATACATAACTACTTGCTTGGTTAGAGTCCCACTAAGATATTTTATATTGTGACTATTGTAAAGGGTGTCGTTTCTCTAATTTATTTCTCAGCCTGTTTATCCTTCAAGTAGAGAAAGGCTACTGATTTGTTGGAATTAATTTTATATCCAGCCACTTTGCTGAAGTTGTTTATCAGGTTTAGGAGTTCTCTGGTGGAAGTTTTAGGGTCACTTAAGTATACTATCGTATCATCTGCAAATGGTGATATTTTGATTTCTTCCTTTGCAATTTGCATCCCTTTGACCTCCTTTTGTTGTCTATTTGCTCTGGCTAGGACTTAAAGTACTATATTGAATAGGAAGGGAGAGCTGGGCAGTGGAGGTACACACCTTTAATCCCAGCACTTGGGAGGCAGAGGCAAGAGGATTTCTGAGTTCCAGGCCAGTCTGGTCTACAGAGTGAGTTCCAGGACAGCCAGGTCTACACAGAGAAACCCTGTCTTGAAAAACAAAACAAAACAACAGAACAAAACAAACAAAAAAAACCAAAAAGCAAACCAACAAACAAAACAATAGGACGGGAGAGAGAGGGCAGTCTTGTCTAGTCCCTGATTTTAATGTGACTGCTTTGAGTTTTTCTCCATTTAGTTTGATATTGACTACTGGTTTGTTCTGTATTGCTTTTGTTTTCTTTTTTTTTGTTGTTGTTTTTTGGGTTTTTTTTTTTGGAGTGTTTGGAGACAGGGTTTCTCTGTGTAGCTCTGGCTGTCCTGGAACTCACTCTGTAGACCAGGCTAGCCTCCAACTCAGAAATCTGCCTGCCTGCCTCTGCCTCCCAAGTGCTGAGATTAAAGGTGTGCGCCACCACCACCCAGCTTTTTTTTTTTTTTTTTTTTTTTTTTTTTTAATATTTAGGTATAAGCCTTGAATTCCTGATCTTTCCAAGACTTTTACCATGAAGGGGTGTTGAATTTTGTAAAATGCTTTCCCAGCATCTAATGAGATGACCATGTGGTTTTATTTTCTTTGAGTTTGTTTATATAGTGGATTACATTGATGAATTTCTATATATTGAACCATCCCTGCATCCCTGGAATGAAACCTAATTGATCATGATGGATGATCATTTTGATGTGTTCTTGGATTCAGTTTGTGAGAATTTTATTCAGTATTTTTGCATCAGTATTCATAAGAGACATTGGTTTGAATTTCTCTTTGTTGAGTCTTTGTGTGGTTTAGGTATAATTATAATTGTGGCTTCATAGATGTTCTTGCCCTTGCCTCTTGCCAGCTGGTTATCTCTGGTATTAGTTGATCTTCTTCTCTCTGAGTGGAGCCTGTCCCTACTGTGAACCTTTGTGCCTGTGATCTTAAGTGTGTACACACTCCTGGGAGACAAGTTCTCTCTGGGTAGCATTTAGGTGTGGAGTTCTGTGTTACAGGGTTTACTCCAGGGCACTGATGGAGACTAGAATGATCCTGTCACAGGCTACTCATGGATCCTGTGCCCTGTGATCTCTTGATGAGTCCGTCCCTCTTTGGCCAGTTATTGAAGCAAAAGTGTTGGTCTCACCTGTGGACCTAGCAGTGACAGCACTCCTGGGAGACCAGCTCTCTCAGGGTAGGATTTGATTATGAAGAGTTGTGGTACACGTTAACTCCACAGCTCAGATGGAGACTTGAAGCCCTTTTTTTCTTTTAAATTTTGTTGAATTTAATATTCTCTTTCCTTATAGTTAGTTTGGATATGGGTTTGTCTCTCTGGTAGATTTTTTTTTCAAAGAACCAACTCTGTTTCATTGATACTTTGTATTGTTCTCTTTGTTTCTTATTTATAGATTTCAGACTTTACTTTGATCATTTCTTGCTATCTACTCATCTTGTGTTAACTTGTTTCTCCAGGTATACTATTTATTTGCTAGTATGACATCTCTCCATTTTTAAAAATATAGGCCTGTAGTGTTAAGAACTTTCCTCTTAGCACTGCTTTCATTCTGTCCCATATATGTGGGTATGTTGTGTATTAATTTTATTGAATTCTACAAAGGTTTTAATTTCTTATTTCTGTCTTGACCCATGTGGTGGTTTGAATATGCTTAGCTCATAGAAAGTTGCCCTATTAGGAGGTATGGCTTTATTGGTGGAGGTGAACCTTGTTAGAGGAAGTATGTCCCTATGGAGGCAGGGCCTTCAGGTTTCATATGTATGTTCAAGTCTAGCCAGTGTAACACTGTCCCCTTCTATTCTTGACTATAAAACCAGAGCCACATGTCCAGAGCTGGCAAGTTCTGCTGCTTCCTGGGGCTGGAACATTGGCCCTTGTTCTAGAGATCTACATATGTGTGTCTCCTGAGTGTCAGGATTACTGGGACCCAGTGCCATTCGGGAGGGGTTTCACATCCTCCCTATCAAGAGGACCACTGTTTCCTCCCCGGCACCCATATAGGAATCTCCCAGGTGTCCCTGAGAATTCCTGTCCTTTTGGGGTATTTCACAGGGCTGCAGCCTGTGATTTCCCTAGCACATCTGCCAATCACTGCATTGGTATCCTCCCGAGACAGAAATAGCTGCAAACAGCTGTAAAGAACCAAAAGTACTTTCACAAAACCCGATTACTGAGACAGTACAGACAAGAGAATGGGCCCAAAACACAGAAAAACACAGAAATAGAAATCTTCTACTGAGACAATATAAACAACAGAATTGGCCAAAAACTCAGAAATCATACCTCCAAGTAGGTTCTTAGAGCTTAGGGTGGTTGTCATTTCCCGGTCAGGGAACCAAAAATGTAAGACCCCCATGAAGGAAGGACCTTACCCAAGCCTCAGGAATTCACAGCCACCTAATAACTCACAAGACACCGAACTTGATGCAATCAGCAAGAGTTATGTTTTGATCAGCATGCTGAGGTGAGGTCAAGACCCATGACCCACACAGGGGCAGTAGGGTCTGACCACAGGCTTTGGAGGCAGAGAAAATTTAAAGGCAAAAAACCACAAGGAAAAAAACACAACAAAGAGGGGGAACCATAACCCAGGGGGAGCGAAGGAGGGTTATTGGAGAGTACCTGTGGAAAGTCCCAGCCCATTATTCAGTTTGTGATAGGGTCCAAGGAACAGTCATGGGGAACATTTTGTATAGGCTATTCTCAAAGAGCCTATTCATACTAAACCATCTATCTTGTGGTCAGCCAAGTTCCTGAAACACAGAGCTCATGACCAAGCTGACCTGCACTCTTGGTTCTGCTCAGCCTGTTTGGAGTTTTTGAAAATTTTTATCCCTTTCACTAGTAGTAGTAGTACTCGTTGCTGTTATTGGTGGTGGTTGTATGGTGCTGTGTGTGTATGTGTGTTTACTTCTCTTCTTTTAGTTTTGCTGTTGTAAGATTATTCATTTTCTGTCTTCTCATGGGTGTAGTTAACCTCTTTAGGTTTCCCTTCTAGCACCTTCTGTAGGGATTTGTAGATAAAGATTAGATTTAAATGTTGTTTTTAAAATTATTAAAATGTTGTTTGATTCTTAAGTTAGATTTAAATCTTGTTTAAATTTGATTTTATCATGGAATATCTTATTTTCTTCTTGTATGGTAATTGGAAGTTTTGCTTGGTCTAGTTATCTGGGCTGTCATCTGTGATCTCTTATATTCTGTATGCTCTTCTTGTTTTTAGAGCCTCTATTGAGAGGTCAGGTGCTATTTTTATAGGTTTTCATTTATATGTTAGCTGTTCTTTATGCCTTGAGGCTTTTAATATTCTTTTTTGTCCTATATGTTTAGTGTTTAGATTATCATATGCCAAAAAGAAATTTTCTGTTGTCTATGACTTTTGTACCTTGTTATACATCTTCTGTAGGTTAGAAAACTTTTCCCCCATAATTTTGTTGAAAATATTTTCTGTGCTTTTGACCTGGGTTTCTTTTCCTTCTTTGTTTTCTATTATTTTTAGATTTTATCATTTTATGTGTAAGACTCTTGGGGGCCTTAGCTTACCAGAGACCCCCTGAGTGAACCATGAAGAGACATAAATCGATGAAAAAAGCAAGAGGAATTTTAATGATTAATGATCATCAGGGGCTGTCCTACATGGAAGGTGGAGTGGTGACCCCAGGCAGCCCATTTGGTCAGTTTTTATACAGTTTAAGGGGTGGACTAGAGAAAAAGTGACTAGGCACAATATGATTGGTAGAACAGTGTGACTTTTAAACTGACTGGTCTTTGTGGAATGAGGTGGCAAGGACCTCCCTTGTCTGAAAGAGGCAAGGGCTGGTCAGTCCTTTAGAATGTGTCTATGTGCACTGGGCCTTCCTTACCTGCAGGTGGGTTTCCTTCCATGTGGTCTGAGTAATGTAATTCAGCCTGTCCCTCCTTTCTGAATGTTAATCCAGCAGATGTCCTCTGACTAAAAAATATTAATTAGCCTCTCCCATGGGGGTCAGGGTGGGGAGACAAGTGTTCCAAAGTTCCTCTTCACATCTTGTCCTTGGTTTTCTGAAAATTCTTGTGTCAAGATATTTTTAGATTTAACATTTCTTTGACTGATGTTTATCCATTTCTTCTAGCATATCTTGCCCAAGCCAGCTCAGTCAGTCAACAGGTTCTCCAGGGCAGGAGTGAGGATTAAAAGATTAAAAAGACAATTAGACACCATTGTAGCATAACCCAAGCCAGTTCTGAGGCTGAAACAAGTTTATTTTTTTCTAGTCTGCTTTTATACCACTATAAGTACATGCAAAATGATATGATCAGTTCTAGGTCAAGGAATAAGCAAGACAATAAACAAAATTCTGTAAACACCTTTCTAAGGGCTAGTCAAGACCAAAGCAAAAGAATTGCTACAGGAGCCTCTGCTAAACCTGCTCTGAGTTTTGCATTAACTCAAATGTAAATGTTCTTAATCTGGGCCTACTTCCTGAGGCCTGGCCCAAAGTCAGATTCCTGCCTGAGTTTATTTCTTTTGTTCTGGCCCATTGTCAAATTCCTGCAAAGTGGCCCCCAAAAACTCTCCACAAAAATATTTCCAATGTCTGAGACTCTCTTCTATCTCTTGAATTCATTTGATGAAACTTGCCTTTGTAGGTTCTGTCCAAGTTCCTAAGTTTTTTATTTCCAAGTTTCCTTGGGTTTAGGTTTTCTTTATTGATTCTCTTTCCATTTTCAGTTTTTGAACTGCTTTATTCATTTTCTTCAAACGTTTGGTTGAGTTAAATGATTTATTTATTTATTTTTCTTTAAGGACCTCTATAATATTCATAAAGGTCATTTTAAAGTCTTTGTCTTGTGCTGCAGCCATGCTGCATTTCTCAGGGTCTACTGCATTCATCCCTGTTTTAAATGCTTTATAGTATTTATATCCATCTGAAATCATTTTTTTCTCTACTACATTGAGCATTTTCTTGATCAGAGTCTAGACTCTGTTTCAAAGTCCTACTTCCCCAGCAACTGAAACAGCCTTCAACCAAAAAGATGTGTGATGGATTGACAAGATGACTCAATTAGAAACCTGTTTGATATTCACACGAGAATCTTGATCTGTTGGCTACCATCCACATAGAAATTAGGTGCAGCTCTGTATGCTTCTGATCCCAGTGTTGGGAGGTAGAGACAGGAAGATGCCTGGAGCTCATTGGCCAGCCAGTTTACCCAAATTGGTAAGCTTCAGGTTCAGTGAGGGTGAAGACCCCTATACTTGGGAGACCCTTCCTCAAGTCTCAGGAGATCACGACCACCCAAAGATCACAAGAAACCATACCTGGATGCAATCAGCAGAGGCTTTATTAGGGAAGTTAGCTGTCGGTCAAACCACAAGCTTTCTAGCTCCAAGAGCAAGGTTTGGCCTTGAATGGTGGGCTAAGGGTTCTTTTATAGCATGGGGTGGGGAAAGGAAGGCATTTTCGCACGGTTATACATGATTGGTTGCATTTTCGCATGGTTATACATGATTGGTTGTTTTACAAATTTTGAAAATAGCACTGGGGAGACCAAGGGAGGGAGGGGTAACCAAGAACAGTGGAACATTTTAGAGGAATCTAGCCCAAATGATCTAGAGTCATGTGAAAATCACTCTGCACACTCATTCTTCTCAAAAATGTGGTCTTACCAAGTCACTGTCACCTATACCATCATTACAAAACATTTCTCACTTCCTCCAGGCACAACCCCACCTAGATGGCTTGTATTTTTTATGGTCAGGAATGTGTCTTCCTGCCTTGGGCCTCTTCCACCCATAGGTGGGCCTATTGCTTGAGGCTTGAGGAATGTAATTCATCTAGCAAGTGTCCTGGGGTATGAAGGCCTGAAATCATATTTTCAGTTCCTCGTTCTGGAATCTGTACTTTTCTGCCCAAGGTCTAAGGGCAAAGAAATCTACACATATTTCATAAAATGTCCTTTATAATTTTTCACTCTATAAGGAAACCTGTGTCAAAGTATATGGTGGCAGACAATTGAGGAAGACACCTGAGGCTGTTCTCTGGCCTCCACCCTTATATAAACAACCACACATGAAAACATACCTGGTTTAGAATAAATGAAGGTATGCATGCATTCATTAATGACTGAGTACATTCTAAATGTTTGAACAAATTCCTACATAATTTTTTTTTTTGACAAACTACTTGTATATAGGAAGTAAATTTATAGTAAGGATGCAGAATAAAGTAAGTAAGGTTTGATAATACATATCTCAGAGAACTTAAGTTTTTGAAAAATTTCATTAGAGGTTTTTTTTTTAACTTCTTTTTGATGTTTTTGGTGTGTTTAATATTATATACCCCAGTCACTCTTCTCCCTTTCCCCTCATATATTCTATTTGCTCTTGCAATCTCTACCCCTCAAATAAAACACACACACACACACACACACACAGAGAGAGAGAGAGAGAGAAAGCAATAAAGAGAGAGAGAAAGCGAGAGAGGCAGAGAAAGAGAGAGACAGAGAGAGATAGAGAGAGAGAGAGAGAGAGAGAGAGAGAGAGAGAGAGAGAGAGAGAGAAACAAGCAAACAACCACCACCAACAACAAAGATAAAGAATGCATAGGCAACATCTCATTTTGGGAGCTGTAGTATGTCACAGTGTATCCTCCCATGAGAAAAAGTAAAATAATTCCTGTTAGTATTCTGTTTAAACTCCACCTCCACAGTTACCTGGCAACAGCCAGGTATGGTCCTCCCCATAGTTATCTGGCAACAGCCAGGTAGGCCTGATCCACTATAAAAGGGGCTGCTTGTCCCCTCTTCTTTCTCTTAATCTCTTAGTCTTACCATCTTACCCTCTTGCCTCTCTGTCCCCTCCCCCTTCTCTTCCTCTCTCTCTCTATGTGGTCATGGCCAGCCTCTACTTCTCTTCTTCCTCTTCTTCCCTCTTCTTCTTCTCTCTTCTTCCCCCCACTTTTGCCCTATCTCCTAAATAAACCTCCCCCCCAAACATGTGGTCTGGAGTGGTCTGTTTGCTGCGGTCAGACATCTGATAACAACTAACAATTCCAGCTAAAGAAAAATAGAACATTTACTATGTTTTTATTTTATTTTTTCATGAAGAACAATCTCAAAATGGAGGTCTGAGATTAAAAAAAAATAAATATGGTTAAAAAAAAAGATTAGGAGGGTTCAGAGAGGTGGTTCGCTGGTTAAGGGCCCTTGATGCTTTGAGTTTACTTTCTAGTACCCCTGTCTCTTAGCTCACAACTATGTATAACTCCAGCCTTGAGGGAAAGAAATTTAGAGGGACACAGATAAACAAGAAAGGCAAAAGAAGACCACCCTGAGATGGTGGTGTTCCCAGAAGACTCTGGGAAGAGAAATGATGGGAAAGCATGGGGACGAGGTTGTCTAAACAGAACTAACAGGAGAAAAGGGAAGGCTCAGGGGTCTTAACATGAAACCAGACTCCATTTAGCAAACTCCTAGCCTTAGGGAGCCTCTTATCCTGAAGGGATACAACTCATTTTTCTTTCTAATGTGTTCTTTCTAATGTGTTCTATATTTCCTCCTTAGTGTTCAATTCCTGGTCCATTCAAGAGAATGAGCTCAGAGATCTCTTAACTAACCACCAGCATCTCTGTTATACTTCTTGCCTCTGAAGCACTTGCACATACATACTCAATGAATACACACATAAATAATGATAAATCTTGGCAGAGGCAGGTGGATTTCTGACTTCGAGGCCAGCCTGGACTACAGAGTGAGTTCTAGGACAGCCAGGGCTACGCAGAGAAACTCTGTCTCAAATATATATATATATAAATCTTTAAACACTCTGACAACAGCAGGGTAAAAAAAGAAATGTTCTTTTGGGATTATAAAAATGAATATATACAAAAATAAGTCATAGCATACAAGTCAGGAGATGGTTAATTAGATTTAGAGTAGTCTAAGTTCCTTACAATGTTGATGAAGGAAAGATATTAAATAACATTATATACTTTTCTGTGGAAATAAAGATTGAATTTAGTACCTAGCACATGCTAGGCCAGTGTTCAACTATTTAATTTCAGCTCAGCCCATAAAAGTATGTTTTACATGCCAGTGAGATAGCTCAGCAGGCAAAGGCACCTCCTGCCAAGACTGCTGACATGAGTTTAGTCCATGAGACCCAAATAGTGTAGGGAAGAAACAGATTTCTACAAGTTTCCACCATTAAATCTGTGTCTTATGTAGAGAAACTATGGGTGTTGGGTGGGGGCAGTGTCTGCCCTATCAAGAAGTAAATTTCCAAATATCCTTTGCATTGTCTGACTCATGTGTTAAAGGCTTGATCCTCAGCCTATGGAGCTCTCCCCCTCCCCAGGGGTAGAACTTTTAGGACAAGTCAAGAGAAAATTAGTTCATTGGAGGTAAGAGTAGAAGAGAAGAAGAAAAGGAAGAAAAGAGGAAAGGAGGCAGGAAGGACAGAAGGAAGGAAGAGTGAGTCTTGGCTTGAGGATATTGCTCAGTTGCATGAAGCTCTGGGATCAGGGCTCAATTCCCACTAAGACATAAACTGGGAGTGGTAGCACAAGCTTGTAATCCCAGCTGTCAGGAGGTGGAGGGCGGAGGATATAAAGTTCAAGATCATTTTTGGCTACATAGTGAATTTGAGGCCAGCTTGGGGAACAATGAAACCCTGTCCAAGTGAGTGAATGAAAATGAAAATAATCAACCATATACAGTGCTGGTATTTATAGCAGTTTATCCTGAGAAAATTTGTTTAGGACATTCAAGATCCAAACTATGTCACCTTGCAAAATGGGGAATACTATAAACTATAAAATACAGTGCTAAGAAAAGCTGGACACCCAAACCTGGCATCAGAATTGGATTTTCAAAATGACTTCTAAGGCTGTAAAAATATTTGTTGGATTGTTTTCTTTCTTTGTAAAACATTTACAAGAAAGCTTTAAAGAGATCCTGGTACCTTCTAAACTTAAGGAACCCTACAGAATTGTCCCCATAGATATGATTTTTAGGCTTTTTAGTAATTGTGGCCAATTCATTTGCTTGTGGTCCCTAGACTTCATATTTTCTCCTCTGACTATTGTTATCTAAGGAATTAGCAATCTCTTACACTATTTTGTGCATCTGTGTGTGCATGTGTGTGCGTATGTGGGTTATATCGTACAGGGCAATTACAGCTCATCTCTGGGAGGATCATAGGGGTGGAAACCAGAGCAGTGAGAAGGAATAGGATTCTTTTCTATAGTTTAATTCCTTTTCATTTTACTGGCTAGTTGTATCTTTCATAAATAGGTTGAAGAAAATTAAAGTCTTAAGGTGTAATGTATTTCTCTGGCACATTCTATTTACCAAGCTAAAATATCCTATCTAGACAGTGCACATTCACTGGCAATAATTGAGATAGGGCTTCTGTAATAGAAAATTCTATTCACAATTGCTTGAATGTACACATTATATTTTTTATTTTAAGAGAGAAACAGTTTTAAAATACAACATTAAAAGCAGAATTGTTTAAAACTGCAATGACATTACCTGTCTCCTTATCTAAATAAGCAGAATTTAATTTCATAGTACTTACATTGTTATGGTTTTGCAGCAGCAATAATAATAGGGGGCAAAGGGTTGAGTTATCCAACTCACACATTTTGTCTCTTTTTCCTCCCTCCCCCTTTCTTTCTTATTAAAAAAAGTTCCCTGCTTTTGAGATAGTCTCCTGTAGCTCAGGCTTGGCCTCAAACTCATTATGTAGCCAAAGATAACTTTGCATCCTGCTTCTACTTTCCAAATGGTAGGATTACACGAAAGTACCACTGTGCTCCATTTATTATATTGTTGGGGATGGAACTCAGCACTTCCTGAATACTAGGAAAGAACTCATCAAATGGAGCTATATCTCTAATCCTAAAATAAATCTAGCTGGTGTGTGTGTGTGTGTGTGTGTGTGTGTGTGTGTGTGTGTGTGTGTTTTACGCTGAGAATTAAATCTAGGGCCCCATATATGCTAGGCACATGCTCTGCCACTGAGCCATAGCCCCTCCTATGAGTTTCTTAATGAAACTTGTGCCATAGGTAATTTCTTTATGTGGTACAAGAAGACTTGAGTTTGCAAGTTCCTAGCTCTGCTTCCATAATGCTTATCTAAGTTTCTTTTGTCTTTTTTTTAAACATTTATTTTTATTTATGGATATGAGTGTTTGTCTGTGTAAGAATAAGCTATTGAGTTCTGGTGCTAGTGGAGAGAAGAAAGAGCTATCAGTTTGCCGGGAGCCAAGCCCAGGAAATTACCTGCTGTTTTACAAAGTCTAGTCAGTACAAGGTTAAGAAAGGACATTCACAGGTCTCAGGTCCCAGGAACCTAAAGAACGTTTGGCATTTCCTTGGAGCTGATTATGACAGTGGGATGGTCTAGGGTGATAAGATTATGACAGTGGGAAGGTCTTAGACAGTAAGGATTCCATAGTAAGATAGCCCTAAACAATGACCCTCGCCCAAACTTCCTGGTTTGCTGTGTCTTTATAACCTGCCCCCCAAATTAAAGTTTCAGAGCTTGATCAGAACCCAGACTTGCTCTCATTCTTTGTGTCTCTTGTCCTTTCATTCGTTCGCCCCCTTCCCTAAGGTCTCGTCGAATCCCTGCGGGCCGGGGCATCAGTTCCCCTGGAGCTGGAGCTATGGGCAGTCATGAGCTACCTCCAGATGGTGCTGGGAACCAAATTCAGGCTTCTTGCAAGAGCAGTTTTCATTCTTAAGTATTGAGATATCTCTTTAGTCCTTATTCAAGTATTTCAGAGAAAAGAGTAGCATAAGATAATTTCGGGGCAGTTGTCAGGTATGCACCTGCCCCAGCTGGCTGGGATTTGATGGACCCTATGAAGGGGGAGAAAGAATGCAGGGACAAGAGACACAAAAAATGAGAGCTAGTCTGGAGTTCTGATCAAGCTGTGAAACTTTAATTTCAGGGGCAGGTTATAAAGACACAGCAAAATGGGAAGTTTGGGTGAGGGTCATTGCTTAGGGCTATCCCACTATTGAATCTTCATTTTCTAAGACCATCCTACTGTCATATCCTTATTGCCCTAGACCATCCACTGTTGTAACTGGCTCCTAGGAAATGCCAGATGTTCTTTAAGTTCCTGGGACCTGAGACCTGCCAAGTCCTTTCTTAACCTTGTATTAACTAGGTTTCCCAGAACAGCAGGTAATTTCCTGGGTTTGGCTCCCAGCATGCACCTCCATAAATATACCATGTTTCTAAGTCAGTTCCCTTTAAAAGTAGCAGTGTCATTGAAGTATAGATGTTTGTAATACCAGCTACCTGCTTGTTTCACTTCCTCTGAGCAAGTACAAACATCTACAGTCAACTGATTTGCGGATGTGTTTGTTCCTTCTAGCAGTGTTTCCTTGCATAATATCTGTTGGTCAGGATACAAGAACATCAATAATGAATAATGTTAACTGGTAAATATTTATGAATAAACTTAGCCAAAAAGGTTACATAATATCTCAATGCCCGTAATCAGCTTGAAGAAGTTAATGAAGAGTCAGCGCCCCTATGCCCTGGGCTTGGGACTGAGGTAGTTAATATTGGGCTGTCTTTCTAGGGAAAAGTAGTGGTTCTGTTGGAACAGGGAGGATTAGCTAGAATTTATTTCATAGCCATAACCTAGTGGTAGAAATCTGTATAATTTTTATCAAGATGAAGTTATAATTTCTTAAATGGTACAAAATTTACTTTGATTTCAAATTTAAGGTTTCCATTGGTACGAGCTTCTTATTGATATAAAAGCAAGATGAATATTGTAACTCTCATAGACATTGTGCCTGTATAATACATTTAGGAATACAAGGCTTAGACCCAGTTCTTCTTTAACTTTCTTAACTAATTTGAGATGGTTAGCCTGTGAGTTAAGGGCCAAGACAAATTCATGTCTTGGAGTTTATTGCTAGGGTATTTTCTATATTTTATTTAGAAGTAGCTGAGAGGAGTTAACAGACAACAGTCCAGATTACCTTACATGAATAGTTGGTTTTCCAAAACTCAGAAGTCCACACAATTGACGTTACAAACATTTCTATATTAATATTCATTTTGATTAGAGACCTGTCTGCTCCTGACAGCTTCCTGTCTTGGATTCTAAGAAGAAATTGAGCATCTCTGGAATTATTCTGCAGACTAATTACTGTCCAGAAAAGGACACACTTGCAGAATAGTCCACTGATTATATCTGCCTAAACAGAATAATCAGCCCTTAATAATTCTGCATGACTAAGGTCTGTCAGATGATCCTGGGCCAGAAGGCTGAAGATCAGATGCTCCAACATTTTGTAGTATAGGGACTATCCAGGTGTTCAGTGGTCTCTACAAATTGGCTAAGTTTTAGAAGCTATGCTTTGTACTTCCCATAATTCCATTTAACTCAGTACTACTAGATTTCTGACGGGATTGAAAACTTATAGTCTCATAGCCAATCCTGGCTATTTACTTTCAGAGAAAAGATTTGCATGGATAGTTTTCAGCCGACATTCATTCTAAAGCCAAGGTAAAAGCCAGGTTCAGAACTAAGTGTTTTAGTTAGGAGAGATGACAGAGGTTCTGGTTAGTCAACAAAATGATGGACTGGGTATTAAGACTATCTTGTACCTCACTGGTACAAATTGGTATAATTATGCTCGAATTGTATATTGAGAGAAAAGTTTTATTTTAAGAGGCAGGGTGATATGTAGGAGGAGCTAAGGTGAGAGGAAGAGAAGGAGTAAGGAGAGGAGGAGAAGTAGGAGAGGAGAAACTAGGTGATGAGAGAGAGAAAGAGAGAGAAAGAGAGGAGGGGACATGGAGTCAGATGTTCACATGTCTCCACCAGTCAAAGATAGTTTAT
This sequence comes from Arvicanthis niloticus, assembly GCF_011762505.2. Lineage (NCBI taxonomy): Eukaryota > Metazoa > Chordata > Mammalia > Rodentia > Muridae > Arvicanthis > Arvicanthis niloticus. The sequence continues at coordinate 3,173,466 of NC_047679.1, forward strand.
ATATCTAGGTTGGGTATTGGGTTACACTTCTGATTGAGCATTACCAAACTTATAAAGCCTTTGATTAACATTTTTTAAAAATTGTATAAAAGTAAAAAGGAAAAAGGGGCATGGGATAGGGATTTTCTAGGGAGGGAAATTGGGAAAAGGGGATGGCATCTAGAATGTAAATAAAATATCTAATAAAAAAGATTACATAATAAAATTGAGTTAAATTGTTTGCCTATTTTATGGCAGAGAATAGAGTTAGAGCCTCAAAACAAGCATAATTACAGTTAATTAATTAATTAATTAGAATTAATTAGGATTTTTGAGACAGTGTCTCATATTATAGTCCAGTCTGGTCTGGAACACATGGCAATCCATCTGTCTTAGCCACTCAAGTGCTGTATTGTTGGTATGAGCCATCATGTCTGGGTTTTTTATTGATCTTTTATTCCTACTTTGAAGTACTTTAAATTTACAGATGAATTTCAGTTAGAAACTTTAATATAAAGGGCTTCAGAGATGATTTAGTGAGTAAAGCACTTGCTGTACAAGCATGAGGATCTGAGTTCAGATCCCCAGCACCTATGCAAGGCTATGTATGATAGGGAATGTCTATAATCCCAGAATTCCAAGGGTAAGATGTGATGCAGACACAAGAGAAATCCATGGAAGCTCATGGTCTAGCCATTCTGGTGTACAGTAGCAAGCAGTAAGAGACCCTGTGTCAAATAGGATGGGAGGTAAGGACTGACACTTGCTCTTGCTCTTACATGTAAGCACATGCATATATGTGTACACACACACATGCATTCATGATTAAAAAATATGTAAAAACAATAGTAACAGGTCTTGAGTAAATCATTGCCTAGATATATCAGTTGGTAACAATTAGCTAATAGATTTCTTTAATGTGACCTCTAAGGCAGGAATGGCCTCTCATCTTCTCCATTTACCCCAACTGTATCTTCAAGGTGAGGCCTTGTGTACTTGAGGGTAGCCCAGAACTTGCTATGTAGTTGAGGATAAACTTGAATTCCCAATCCTCCTGCCTCTACTTCTCAAGCATCACAATTATCTAATTCAGAAAATATAATAGTGATATAATGCTGAGATCTAGTATGTAATCCAAACTTGATGACATTTTGCCAGTTGGATTAGGATTTTGTCACAAATCACAGTCAGCTTCTCTTTAGACTTTTAAAACATGGGAAAATTTCTGCAGTTTTCTTTGTCTTTCATGTCAGTTGTGTAACAGGCTCTGTAGGTTTGGATAAGTACTGTTCTCTAACATTAGATCCGTGTTTTGTGTTTTTGGCAGAAGCACCAAAGAATCATTGCTGTGTTATTAGCTTGTGATGCCAAGGGAAATTTGTCCATTCATTTATAATGTTACTTTGGATTACTTAGTGCCCTACCCTACAGGGATTCGATGATACCCTAGGGAAGGGGGCAAAAGAATGAAAGGACAAGAGACACAAAGAATGAGAGCAAGTTGAGGGTTTTGATCAAGCTCTCAAACTTTAATTTTAGATGGCAGGTTATAAAGACACAGCAAAAGGAGAAGTTTAGGCCAGGGTCATTGCTTAAGGCTATTTCATTATTGTATCCTCCTTACCCGAGACCATCCCACTGTCATAACCAGCTTCCAGGAAATACCAGATGTTCTTTAAGTTCCTGGGACTAGAGACCTGTGAACTGAAGATCCCCATACTCAGGAGACCCTTCCCCAAGTCTCAGGAGATCATGACCACACAAAGATCACAAGAAACCATACTTGGATGCAATCAGCAGAGGCTTTATTAGGGAAATTGGCCAGAGGTCAAACCACAAGCTCTCTCTCTGAAGAGCAAGGTTTGGCCTTGAGTGGTGGGGCTAAGGGGTCTTTTATAGCATGGGGTGGGGAAAGGAAGGCATTTTCGTGCGGTTACACATTAATGGTTGCATTTTCATACATTTACACATGATTGGTTGTTTTACAAATTTTGAACATAGCACTGGGAAGACCAAGGGTGGGAGGGGTAACCAAGAACAGTGGAACATTTCAGAGGAATGTAGCCCAAATGATCTAGAGTCATGTGAAAATCACTCTGCACACTCATTCTTCTCAAAAATGTGGTTTTACCATATCACTGTCCTACCCTGTCAAGTATCTATTAACTATGTCTCACTAGCTCCACCGGTAGAGCCACAGCCCTGTCGTTGTGTTTTTACCACCCGAATGACTTTCATTCTTACAGCCAGTTCTTGAAACTGGCCTGGGTTGTTTCAGAGAAAGGTTTCCATGTCCCTAAAAGAATTAAAAAGCATCTATATATGTATATATTCTATGAAAATGATTTCTATAATTTTTCTTTCTTCAGAACGAATGTACTTTTTTAACCTTGTACTTTAACTGACTAAGTTTTCTAGAACATCAGGTGATTTTATGAGTTTCTCGTAGAACAATAGGTAATTTCAAGGGTTTGGCTCCTGGCAACTTAGTTCAGGAAATGATCTTCCTGTTTTCCATGTATGGTGGTTTGAATAAGAATGTCCCTCCTCCAGTTCATAAATTGGAATGCTTTGTCATCAGGAAGTGGCAGTATTTGAAATGATTAAAAAGTGTGCTCTTATTAAAAGAATATTGTCACTGGGACTGAGTAGACTTTAAGGTTTCAAAAGTCTGTGCCAAGTTCAGGGTCTCTCTGTTCCTGTTGCTTGTGGATCAGCTACCTTTTCAGTACCATGAATGCTTGCATGCAGCCATGCTTTCTACCATGATGATAAGGGACTAAACTTCTGAAACTGTAAATCACTCCCAATTAAATTCTTTGTTTTATAAGGGTTGCTGTAGTCATGGTGTCTCTTCACAGCCATTGAACTCTAAGACACATGGTAAACTACTATTTTCCCTCACCATGAAAGAAACCTTTGAAGCTTTTACTTATTTCAATATGAAGAGGCAATAGTAGAAATCCAAAATAGTGCAGAAGATGGGCCTGTAATTGCAGCACCGGGAGATAGAAACAAGAAAATTAGGAATTCATTATCTTTCCACCCCCCCAACCCCTGACTTATTATTTTTTTGTGACAGTGTTTCTCTGTGTAGCCCAGTCTGTCCTAGAACCTGGTCTCTAGACAAGGATGTCCTTGAACTCAGAGATCCACCTGTCTCTGCCTCCTGAATGTTGAGATTAAAGTCACGTACCACCATGCCTGGCTACATATATATTCTTTAAAATTTTTTAAATAAAATTACTTCTTGAAGCATTATAAATACAGTGTATAATCAAAAAGGATAATGCTACTTTTTAAATAAACTTAGAAATCTGATTATACATCTGGGCATATTCTCTCTCTCAAGACCATATGTTCCAGCTGGTGAGATGGCTCACCTCACCTTTTACAAAATTAATTAAAACAATTTAAAGTATTTTTCCTCCCCACCTGTGTGTGTTTGTGTGTATTCATATGCCATTGTAAACACATGTAGAGGTCAGAGAACAGTTTGCATGAGTCAGCTCTCTCTCTGTCTCTCTAGTTATCTGTGTTTATCTATTTGGCACATATATTCTTTTAAGAAAAATTAAGGAAGTGGTGAGATGACTCAGACATCCTGACTTCATAACATTCTGAGTTCAATCCCTGGAATTAAGGTACCAGGGAGGAAAGAACTGATATAGAGATCATCTTAAAAATTATACATAAAATTATCCTTTTGTGTGTCAGTGTTTGAAACACTTTTATTCCCACAAAAGATTTCACATCTGTTAGGCAACCATGTAGTGGAATAAGCAATTATTACTACTAATAAGGAAGCATCTCAGTGGGTTTGGGCCACCCATAGACCTTACTGCACAATATTAGGGAACTCATTGTATATTTCTTTGTGGCTTCTTTTCCCTGACCACATCAAAGCCTGAAACAGAATATGGTGATTTTAAAAGACAGAAACAGTCAATGTATTGACCACTGAAATTGGTTGCCTGTGGGACTGGGGCTGCTTCTGATTTCTGGGAATCTTCTAACAGTTCTGTTTCTCTATTTCTGTCTGGCTCAAATGCACTTCAATAGGTTGTGACTTTATTGGAATAGGAACAAGAATACTGCCAGGTTAGATAATAAGATTGGTATCTTAAGTGCAACCCTGTTTCTGAATGGCTTATCTTTTTAAAGTAGCTCTACATATTCTCACCATTTGACACATAAAGATGACAACATTTAGCATCCTTGACTTAGAGTTTGTTTTTAACTACATTAAGGCTATCTATCCCCTCTTCTTATTTACATAATTTTACTGTTAAACCCAAAGTACACTCAGTTCTCTAAAGGAATGACCCAAAGTGTTCCGTGCCCCTTCCGAGTCCCCTCGCCCGCAAGAGAGACACGGGAGGCAGTGTTCGGGTAGTTACTACAGCGAGGCTTTATTCTTGTATCAGCTGAAGCGGAAGACCCCAAGCCCGGAAAAGTCACTGCTTATATGCACCCTAGAGTGGCATGTTCACTTCTGATTGGCTGTTCACTCATCACCCCATATTATGCCCCGGGATGGGCAGTGACTTGGCGCGCTTTCGCCTCTTGCACCTGCGCAGTTTAGTTGTTTACTTGTGGGAGCACCGGATGCCAGCGCCATCTTGTAATAGCGAATGTTGTCACCGCTCGCTGCGGCTCCCTACATCTCCCCCTTTCTATTTTATTAAGATGGAACAGCCTTTTGCCTCTCAAGTGTGGCACCAACTCAGTGAGGGAAAGCATAGGCCTGATCCCCTGTGCAAAATGAGATATTGTAATGGGTTTCTTCTCTTGTCGTCGTGCAATGAGTAATACTTCCCATACCCATCTCAATGCCTTTTGTGAGGGAAAGGGAGCCTCCACCCTGGGGCACCACCAGGGGAGGAGGTTTCTTGGCATCAAACCTTTGTGCAATCAGGCATACTTTCGGGAAATCTATCCACACTCATGGAACATTCCCTGTTGAGTACCCACTCGCAAACACCTCTAAATATTCAGGTACCACAGTTTTTCAGGCAAGGGCTGGCTAGACTTAGACCTCTCATCGACCCAGTGCAATGGGCTGAACCCTTGGGGTGCATCGACTGAGGGTCTCAGTCATCAGTTACTTTCTTAGCATAGATAGCCAAATTTTAGGGGACGATCCTTGTTCCAAGGCTACGAGTGCTTGGGCGATAGCAACCTTGTCACGTTTTTGTTGGGCTCTGAGCTTGCAGACCAACCATAACATGAACACTAATCCACAACATAGGGCTGCACCAAACAGGCCTATCCCCACCCTTTCCTTAAAGAAAGAAAAGGCAGAAGAAATTCAAGAAGAAAGTCCTTTAATGATGGAGGGATCCAGGCGGGTGGAGTTGACAAGAATAATTTCTCTGCGAAGTTGTTCAAGAAGATTACCAAAATTTTCAGACCAATTTCTAGGAACCCAAGCTTAGAGAATCCATGTAGTGATCAAAAGCATTCGTAGGGGAACACGCTGATGAATCATCGTCCACAACTGTGAGGCGTCGCGTCAGGAGTTCTGGCATCCAAAACGGGTTGTCTTCTTCCTGTGGAAAAACACAAACCATTCCCCTGGATCTTATTAAAATAGGATCCGGGCCTTTCCATTGACCAGTCAAAACATATTTCCATTTTATCATTTCTTTTGGCCTAGTTGGTTCCAGGCAATGGCGATCAGCCGCTCTATTGCCCTGACTGTCCAAATTCAAAAAATTAAGAGTAAAAAGTGCTGGAGAGACAATAACCCGTGGCACCGTGGGCAGAGCTTCCTCAACTTCTCCTTTTTGTTTTATCAGATAAGTTTTAAGGGTACGATGAGCACGCTCAATGATGCCCTGTCCCTGAGGGTTGTAAGAAAGACCCGTCAGGTGTGTCACCTCCATTTGGCGACAAAATTGTCCAACCTTTTGAGAAGTGTAGGCTGGTGCATTGTCATTTTTAAGGATTTTAGGCTTTCCCCAGGCACTCCAAGCCTCGAGACAATGTTGAATAACATGGGCCGCCTTTTCTCTTGTCAATGGAGAGGCGAACATAACTCCAGAACAGGTATTAATGGAGACATGCAAATATTGTAATTTGCCAAAGGATGGGATGTGGGTAACATCCATTTACCAGATCTGTAATGGCCTAATTCCCCGAGGGTTAATTCCGGTTTGGGGAACAGGTAGGAATTGACAGCAGTTTTGGCATTGAGTCACGATATCTCTAGCCTCCTTTCTAGTGATGTTAAATCGACATCGTAGCGTCTCAGCTATCACATGAAACCTTTTATGAAAGGCTTTAGCCAAATCCAATTTTGGTGAAAGGGCAATTGCAATCAACTTTGTGGCTTGATCTGCCAGTTCATTTCCATGGGACATAGGTCCCGGTAAGCCTGAGTGAGCCCTAATATGAGTTATAAAGACAGGGAATCTTCGCTTAGCCAGGGTAAGCTGAATCTTTTGAAAAACTTCTACAAGTCTGCTAGATGTCTTAATTAACCCAGCAACTTCTAATGCTTTTACTGCATTAACCATATAGAAAGAATCTGAAACAATATTTAAGGGACCTGGAAAGATTTCCAGAACCTCTGACACCACTAGGCATTCCACAATTTGAGGTGAGGTTTCATGGTATTGTTTGGATGTAACCTTATCATTAACCACATAGGCACCCACTCCTGTTTTTGACCCGTCTGTATAAACTGCCATTCCATCTGGGAGTGGCTCCTGAGACACAATATGTGGAACTATGATAGCTTGAGTTAAGGCAAATTGTAAGATGGGATGCTTAGGATAATGATTATCTATTAGACCATTGAAGAAAGTAACCAGCACTGCCCAAACATCAGAGGTCGCCGTTAATATTTGGACTTGATGGGCAGTATAAGGCACTATCAAAACCTTAGGCTCCCTTCCAAAATGGGTAATGGCTGCTTTTAGTCCACGAAGGGCAAGCTGAGTGTCTGAATCTGGATACCATTCAATAATCTTTGCGGGAGAAGCATTGGGATGAATCTATAACAAAGGCCCCTCTTGCCATAATACAGCGGTGGGTAAGCATCTAGTTTTGAAAACACATAAATCAAAGGTTTTGGTTTCATTTATGCGTTTCAACTGGGCATCTTGTAAAGCATTTTCTACTACTTGTAGAGCACGGCTCGCAGCCGGTGTTAAGGCCCTCGGTGAGGAAATATGAGCATCCCCTTCCAAAATATCAAATAAAGGTTTTAGCTCAGCCGAGGGAATTTTTAAAAATGGTCCTAACCAATTTATATCACCTAATAATTTCTGAAAATCATTCAAAGTATGTAAATGGTCTCTACGAATCTCCAATTTCTGAGGAATTATCTTTTCTGGATAGATAACTGTTCCTAAAAAGGAGCCAATTTCTGAAATTTGAACTTTCTCATTAGCAACATGCAGACCCCACTGTTCCAAGGTGTTTAATAATAAGGGGTATGAGGTCTATAAAATAATTAAATCCTTATGACACATAATAATGTCATCTGTGTAATGGGCCAGCAGCAGAGAGGGAAATTGTTTCCTAATTGGCTCGAGGGCCATTTGTACATGCAGCTGACATATAGTGGGGCTGTTGGCCATGCCCTGAGGCAGAACTTTCCACTGATATATTTTATCAGGTTCGAAATGATTAATAGTAGGTAGGGTAAATGCAAATCTTGGTCTATCTTGTGAACACAAAGGAATTGAGAAAAAACAATCTTTAATATCTATAATTATGATTTTCCACTGCTTAGGCAAGGCAGAGAGTAAAGGCAAGCCTCGTTGCACAGAGCCAAATAGTCATATCTGTGCATTGATGGCTCTTAAATCATGTAAAACTCTCCATTTTCTGGATTTCTTTTTAATGACAAATATGGGTGTATTCCAGGGAGAGGTAGAAGGTTCTAGATGACCAAGCTACACTTGTTCTTTAATTAGTCTTGTAGCAGTTTCCAATTTTTCAGAGGATAGGGGCCACTGAGGAACCCACACGGCCTCCTCTGTGAGCCAGGGTATGGGCATAGAACCCTCAGTGGCAGCTAGGAAAAACCCAGGCCTTGTCTTCCTGTGTTTGATTCTTGTGAGACAGGATCTAACCTTCCTTGTTCATTCCTGCCAAGACCCTTCCCTTCTTTAAATCCCATTCTCTTCATAATGTTTATAGCTTGTGGGGAGTACTCACTGGTCAGAACTAGCCCTAGGTCTTGTAAGATGTCTCTTCCCCAGAGATTGATAGGGAGAGGAAGCACATAAGGTATAAAACTTCCTGTTTGACCTTCTGGTGCCTGCCAAATCAACGAGCAAAAACTGACTTCGGGGCTGGCCTCATATCCCAATCCTTGTAGGGAGTGGGACGATCATGTGACAGGCCATGCCTTGGGCCACCAATTAGAAGAAATAATACTTTTATCCGTTCCTGTATCCAGAATTCCAGTAAAGTTCTTCCCCTCTATTGCTAACTGTAAGGTGTGTCTAGTTTTAAGGTCAACCACCAGATAAGCGAAGTCAGTTCCTGAGGAACCCAGCCCGTGAGCACCTCTAAGCTTCCTGGTGGATGGAAAACAATCATGCAAGCTTTGAAGGACAACCAATTGAGCAATCCTGTCCCAGGGGAGATGGAGAATACGCCTTGTGGGCTAGAACAGAGAACTTGAAGTTCTCCGGTATAATCTTGATCTATTACACCGGGGTGTATCACAAGTCCTTTTAAAGTAAGAGAGAAGCGGCCTAAAATAAGGCTGACACTTCCCCCTGGCAGGGGACCTCTATAATCAACCAAGATCGGCTGCACCCCCCGTGTGTGGCATTAGTAGGACTCAGGAGGTGGAACGGAAGTCCACTCCTGTGGAACCCCTTTTGGCTCTGCAGCGAAAAGAGTCCCCTGAGTGTTCAGCAGTGTCCCATATCTTTTGGGGCCCTGGGATCTTGGGCCCATATATCCGTTTTTTGAAAATTTTTCTTCCTTAATGGCTGAGGGATTTGGAGGGAGGATCTGACCTCTTATATCTCTAACAGAACAGCAATCCCGAGCCAGATGATAGCCCTTTCCACACCTGGTGCACAGTTTTGATGGTATTTGATTATTTGGGCACTCTTTCTTCATATGTCCCGCCTTCCCACAGGCAAAGCATAGGGCCATTTGTTTTGAAGGGAATTTTCCACGATTCTGACCTTTAAGGAGGACTGCAGCCATTTCTAAGTTTGCTGCTGCAAGTCCGGCATTAGTAAGGGGACCTCTCAAGCCGCAATAGGCTCTCAACCAGTCTTGTAACCCTCTGTTCCTACGAGGGGAAATGACTGTGCGGCATTCCGCTGTAGCATTTTCAAAGACCATTTGTTCTATCAATGGCATCACCTGTTCCGGGTCACCAAAAATCCTACCCGCTGCCTCGGTCATTCGGGCCACAAAATCAGAAAAAGACTCATTAGATGTCTGAATTATCTTGGACAAATAAAGGTTACTGCCTTCCTTCCTAGGGAGAGACTTCCATGCCTTTATTGCAGCTGATGCTACCTGTGCGTAGACCTGCCAGGGATGAGTGGTCTGGTCATTCACGTGTATGCCAACTCCAGCCAGCATGTCAAAAGTCCATAATTGTTGACCCTCAATGCTTGCATTAGCTCTGGCTTGTGCTTGTAACTGCTCATGCCAGAGCGCTTTCCATTCCAAATATTGGCCCATATTGGTAAGTACCGCCTTCACTGTGTCCTGCCAGTCTCCTGGCGTCATAGCAGCTGCACTTAATCTCTCCACTTGGGATACGGTAAAATTAGCCCCAATTCCATATGCACCTACTGCCTCAGCTAATTCTTTGACCTGCCTATACTCTACTGGGGCATGAACACGGGCTCCCTCTGCCCCTTCAAAGACAGGAAATGTCAGCTGTAGCTGTCTCCGATCTCCTGGGCTGAGAAATGAATTAGAGACGCTGCCCGGGGAGTAGGCCGGAGGCAAGGGCGGGGCTGAGGGACTCAAGGTCTTTCTTAGTCTTATCTCAGGACGGTTATTTTTTGGTCCATATCTGTTTTGTTCATAGGCGGCTGCCTCTTCCTCTAGGCTTTCTTCATCTCCTTGCGTTAGATCTTCTTCGGAGGTGCTAAGGTCTATGGCGGCAAGCTCCTTAATGGGGTAAAGGGGGGTCCTTTTGACCTCCACTCTCTCTTCACCAGCTGGTGAAGGGTCCTTATTCTTAATAGGCCCTGCAGTAGCCTCTGTTTCTTTTGAGCACTCTCTCTTTTTACCAGACTCCTGGGTCTGCTTCTTTTGTCCAGGCCTTCTTGCCTGCTTCCCTTTCTTAGGCTCTTTGGCCTTATCTTTTTCCCCAGGCTCCTTGGCCTGATGCCGGCTAACACGCTCTGTTTCTGATACACTGGAGTGGACCTCTTCTAAAACCTCTTGACTTGCATTAATAGCTGTGCTGCAAGCTGGATCTTCACAAAAAAATTAGCTAAAAGCAAAAGCAACACAAGCAAGAGGCCAACTAGTGCAGCGGCGGCAATGGGTGAAAATCCGCTCGCAACCAAGGCTTCCACCCCAAACATACCTCTCAGAGACATACCTCGATCCTGTAGTCTTTTAACCCGCCCCAAGTCTGGGGGGGTCTCGGCGGCGCCTGGAAGTTCCCCGGTTTCGGCATCAGATGTTCCGCGCCCCTTCCGAGTCCCCTCGCCCGCAAGAGAGACACGGGAGGCAGTGTTCGGGTAGTAACTACAGCGAGGCTTTATTCTTGTATCAGCTGAAGCGGAAGACTCCAAGCCCGGGAAAGGCACTGTTTATATGCACCCTAGAGTGGCATGTTCACTTCTGATTGGCTGTTCACTCATCACCCCATATTACGCCCCAGGATGGGCAGTGACTTGGCGTGCTTTCGCCTCTTGCACCTGCGCAGTTTAGTTGTTTATTTGTGGGAGCACCGGATGTCAGCACCATCTTGTAATGGTGAATGTTGTCACTGCTCACCACGGCTCCCTACACCAAAGGCAAGTAAAGAATTTAAATAGTGTTGAGCCTCATTTGAGCTGGTTTGTAGTAATCGACTATTTTCTTTTGAAGATTTAGGAACTAATTACAATGATACCATGATTCACTTATAAGTATTTTGGGGTTACAGATACTCCTATTTTCAACCTAAGAGTTGAATTTCAAATGAACCTAACCTCACTTCTCCAGAGTAGATTCCTTTTTTCCTTCTGAAGACCCCCAAACTCGGGAGACCCTTACTCAAGTCTTGGGAAGTCACGGCCACCCAAAAACTCTTGTACCTAGATGCAATCAGCAGAGGCTTTATTAGGGAGAGTTGGCCAGCCAAAGGTCAATTCATTTGCCCACGCAGGAGCTGAATTGATAATGACTGGCTGGCCGAGGGGGTCTTTTTAAAGGGGAAAACCACAAACCAGGGGAGTGAGGAGGTGGTGAGGGATAGCTAAGGAAATATAACATAAAAATAGTGGAGAATTCCAGAGGAAGCCAACCTAAGTGAGTCAGAGTCATGTGGAAAACACTTTGTATACTCATTCTTCTCAAAAATGTGGTCTTGCCATGTCACTTGTTCAACTATTTTTCAGTTGCTGCCCTGTCACTTGCTCAACTATTTTTCAGTTGCTGCCCTGTCACTTGCTCAACTATTTCTCAGTTGTTGCCCTGTCATCATGGTTACTAGTTTCTCAGCCCCACCTAGATGACTTGCATTCCTCTCTTCCAGTTCTTGAAACTGGCCAGTTCACATTTTTAGCTTGCTTCAGAGAAAATTTTCTATGTCCTTTAAAGAAAAGCCTAAAGAAAAGCCTGTGTATGTTTTATAAAATTATTTTTATAAATTTTCACTTTATACTTCCTTTCTCCCTTCCTTTCTTCCTCTCTTCCTTGCTTCCTTTATTCCTTCCTTCCATCCTTTCTTTCTCCCTTTCTCACTCCTCTTTCTTTCTTTCTTTCTTTCTTTCTTTCTTTCTTTCTTTCTTTCTTTCTTTCTTTGTTATTTTTGAGACAGGATGTCATATAGCACAGGCTGCCTTCCAGCTCACTATGTAGCAGAGGATAAATTCCCAAATGCTAGACTTATAAGCAAGCACCACTATGTTAGTCTTCCATGGCAGATTTTGATTACAGGTCACATATTAGTTTCTATTGCTGACATTAAAATACCATAGATTTACCATCATTTATTAGTTTGAAGACTTGTAGGTAAAAAGTTTAGATACAGATGGTCTTTCATTGACTGAGCGTGGGGTCCTCGGTGAGGTTCCCAATGGAGGAGATAGGGAAAGGACTGAAGGAGCTGAAGGGGTTTACAACCCCATAGCAAGAATAATAATAATATCAACCAACCAGATCCCCCAGAGCTCCGAGGGACTAAACCACCAAACAAGGAGTACACATGGAGGACCCATGGCTCCAGCTGTATATATAGCAAAGGATGTCCTTGTCCTCCATCAAGGGAGGAGAGGCCCTTGGTCCTGTGAAAGCTAGATGTCCTAGTGCAGGGGAATTCATGGTTGGGGAGGTGGGAGAGGATGGGTGGGGGAACACCATCATAGAAACAGGGAAGAGGGGATGGGATAGGGGATTTCTGGAAGGAGGACCAAGAAAGTGGATAACATTTGAATTGTAAATAAAGAAAATATCCAATTAAAAATGAAAAAAAAAAAAAAAAAAAACAACAAAACCCAGAAGATGGTCCTTTTGCCATCAAAATACTCCAAACTCAAGGTTTGGCAGAAATATTTGGAAAGAATCCACATTGAGCTTCTTTGAGAGAGATCATTGGCCAGATTCTGATTCTTTTGATTATTGTTAATTCCTTGCTGATTTTCAGGTGTGGGCCGAGTGTTACTTCCAGTGATTGGCTGCATTATCTCTTGGGTGTTTCCTGACCTGTACCTAGCAACGCCAGATCAAGCCCCTTCCATGCTACAGAGCTCTCTAACTTCTGCTATTGTCCCTGTGTTCCACTTCTAGCTGGGAAATGTAACAGACATTTACTGACTTTTCTATCAAAAGTTAATTGAAATAAAATAATTTCATCTTTAAAGAAATTTATAAAGATACCTAATGTGGAAAAAAAATCCTTTCCACATTCAGCAATTTTCTGAGATCAATGTACAAGCTCAGTGCCTCCCTCTGCTTAGACTTGCATTCTGTTCTCTCAAGTTCTCCTTTGCTCATGAACTGTGTTCAGTTTAAGTTAGCCAACCATGCAAGATTGTAAGGCTAAAGCTCTGACCACTTAGAGTAAACTCCAGAATCTCTTTCCATTTGTAGTAAAAACTCTGGGGTCACTGAGAGGTGTGCTTACCTGGATGATTTGACATGACTACATATCCTTCTGCAGGAGCAACTTTGCTGAGATACCCAGACCCTTTTCTAATGTGGCACAGTGAGCTCCCTACTTAAAGGGTTTCAGGGACGTAAATCCATTTAGATGTGGAATTTTCTCCTCATCTTAAGGTTCGTGGCTTTAATGATGTTTGCAAAGTTCCTTTGCCATAGGATATAGCATGTTTATGTATCTAAGGTTAGTGTTAGGTGTCTATGGAAAGTTATTTTAATCTTATCATAGGCCAAATGAGAATTAGATTGCTCAAGGTTAATCATGAACTTAAGACAATTTATAAGTTTAGACAGCAACATTTTTTGAATTACTACTTAACATCTATTGTAAAACACGGTACTTGATAGAGCCTTCTGGGTTAGTAGTTAAATACAGAGATTACGAGCTTTGGAGATGAAGAGATAAGCCCAGATATCATTCAAACATGGGTCATTTACTCAGGGGCTATGAAGTGAAGACAGAAAAACTTCTGAGTTTCAGTCCCAGAAGATGACCTAGACTCCAACAGGGTAGCAAACCATCTATCTGGTAATGATATGCATCCTTTCCTGGGTTCCTTGGTGGCCTTGTGAAGAGTAAAACAAAAACAATAATTATTTATCAGCACAAAGAAACACAAAAGAGTTTTCTCTCTTTTTATTTTTCATTCTTTTTTCTCTTCCTTTTCTTTTCTTCTTCTTTGTAGTATAAGGGATTAGACCCAGGGCTTATCTATAACTGTACATACCCAGGGATTGTACATGAGCTATGTGTACAATCTGCAAAGAAGACTTAAAATGAGTTCAAATATTCTCTAATACAACCTTACTTTCCCTGATCATTCATTTCGTAAAATGTTTAAAAATTCAATAATTATTAGCCACAAAAATTTATACTAATTAATGTAGGGCATTTTTCAACAAATATTAAGATTCCAAATAGTGAAATAGCTTTTTGAATAAGGTCACAGGAAGACCTTTAGTGGAGAGAAAATAAGATTTTTTTTTGTTAGACTAGAGATATAGTTTAATGGTCCAGTACTTGTCAAGCATGGGTGAGACTCTGCCTTGGATCTTCACAAAAAAATATTTTTTGTTATTGTTATTCAATTTACACAAAAGAACAAATATGGGAAAGAGACATTAAATTGTGTATTTTTAATTTAAAATTTCTAATTTTAATATATATATATTTATTATTGATGTATATATGCCTGTGTATCTGTACCTGTGTGTATGATTTTGTGTTTTGTATGTGTGTGCATATATATATATATATATATATATATATATATATATATATATAGCCTAAAAGAGGATATTGGATCTCCTGGAGCTGGAGTATAGGCAATTCTGAGAAACTCAACATGGATGCTGGGAACTAAATTCTTACAAAGGAATTTTAATCTGGCAAATTGTCTGTTCTAACAAGGGATCATATCCAAAGACCTAGGTCTATATGATCTGGCAAGAATGCAGACATGCCCTGGATTACAGTATGATCTGGCTGGGATACAGATATGCCTTTAGTACACACCTTTAATCCCTTACAATGAAGGTAAGGTTAGCTTGTAGAAGGAAGCAGCCATGTTAGAAAGTGACATCTAATTGAGGAGCAGACAAAGTGATGAATCAGAGAAAGATTTTACAGAATGAGTCAGAGATAGGATATGCCCAACTCAAGTGAAAGCAGCACAGGAAAGGGAGGCTACTTAAGAACCATGAGAGAGCAAAAAGGTGGTGGTGGTGGTGGTGGTGGTGGTGGTGGTGGTGGTGGTGGTAGTGTGTGTGTGTTTGTGTGTGTGTGTGTGTGTGTGTGTGTGTGTGTGTGTGTGTGTGACAGTTTTGCTAGAACAGTTTTTTATAGAGATGGTGAGAGAGAGAACAAGCTATAAACAGGTAAAGACAGAATGAGGCAAAGAATGAGATTGGAGCCAGAAGATTAGAACAGATTGCCAAAGTAAGTATGAGGCCAAACCAAGCAGTTCAGTCAGAAGTCAAAAGAAGCTGGATTGAACAAATCAATTTGGAAGTTTAGATTGTACAGAGGCTACAATCCTCCAGATCTCAGCCTAGGGATCGTTAGAACAGAGAGAAACTCTCTGGGCTCAGCCCATGCCATATATTCACACAGCTTGGATATGTCTCTCATCTCATCCTCAGAGGAAATAAAATCAACATTTACAAATTCTGATCCTCTGGAAGAACAGCAAGTGCTCTAAATTGCTGATTTATATTTTTGGCTCCTAAAAAAGAAAACATTCTAATTTTGATACAGACTGGAGAGATGCTGTAATTCTTTTTGAGACAGACCCTGGTCAATTTAAAACTGATAAATTTTTGTTATCTCTTTGAGCCCTTTTTGTAAGAAATCAGATGGGAGATATTTTGTTTCAAGAAATGACAATTTTAGAAGTACCTGGGATGTAAAATAGTGGTAAAGGAGGCATGGGAAAGTAGGCAAATGGTCCTAAAACCTAGAGGCTGAAAAAAAGAAATTGAGAGTTGGTAGGGGCTGAGCCATAGGTAAATATGATATTATCTTCAACCATGTGCCTGATTGGCCTTTTCCCTTAGATAAACTAGACCATTCTTACTGCTTACTGCTAATAGGTGGGGTCTGTCTCTCCACATAGTTGAGGGAATTCTTCTAGGGAAAAGGAAAACCTGACTCCTCTGTCTTTTTGACCCCAGTACACTGCACTTAGGACAAACATACTCCAATAGACTTCAAAGTTGCCATACAATGGCCTTCTAGGACACTGGACAAAATTAGATTCTCAGATACTCAGACAAAAGAGTCTAATATTTTTTTCTGCCAGGGCTCATGGCCACATTATTCCAATGGGAGAGACTCTGTATTCTTTGTTTGCACAAATAAATGGAGTGGTAAGTTGTCATGACAACAGGAGCAAAGGGCTGCAGAGTAGAAGATCATCTACATATTGGATTAGGCAGCTGAGGGACAAGTCAAGAGAAAGAAGGTCAATGCCCAGTGTCTGATCAAACAGAGAAAGAAGCAAAAGAAAGGGGGGGGTGGCATTAAAAATTCTGGCCAGTTCACTAGTTTGCTAGGAGTCTTAGCTAGGTTCACTCTCATAGATTCCTACGATTTTCCATTGCCTTAAGTTTCTGGCATGTCCCAGAGATGCTCTTCACACCTGCCCTCATTCCAGTTGTCTCACCAAGTACTTTTTTTCTTCTGTCCTCCCCTCACTTGATCCTTCTTATTCTCATCCCTCCCAATCCCATCCAGTCCCCTCCCTACATCTACACACGATTTCTATTCAATTTACCCTTCTCAGTGAGATTCACATGTCCCAGGTTGAGTCCTCCTTATTACTTACCTACTTTGGATTTGTAGACTGTAGCATACTTACCCTTTATTGGACACCAATCCTGCCACAAAACCTTTAACCACAATTTCTTTTGTCTACAAGATACACAGGAGTAAAGATTGGGGAGAAATTGGAGGGAAATGGCTAACCAGTGACTGGTCTATCTTGAGACTCATGTCATTGCAGGAAGCCCACCCCTGAACACTGTTAATGATATTCTGCTATACGTGCAGACAGGAGCCTAGCATAAATGTCATCAGAGAAGCTTTGCCCAGAAACTGATACAAACAGATATAGAGACCCACAAGTAAACATTAGGCAGAGCTTGGGGAATCCTGTAGAAGATAGAAAGTATTAGAGGAGATAGAGGGGCAAAGACACCACAAAACAAACCCTATAGAATTAATAAGCCCAAGCCCACAGGGGCTCACAGAGATTGAAGTGCCAACTAGGCAGCATGGATAGGACTAACTTAGGCCCTCTGGTCATATGTAACAGTTGTGCAGCTTGGTCTTCTTGTAGAAATCCTAACAGTGGGAGCAGGGCTATGTCTGACTTTCTTACCTGCTTTTGGATCACTTTCCTCCTACTGAGCTGCTTCTCAATAAGAGAAGATGTGTCTAGTTTTTAATTACAGCTTGATATGTCAAGGATGGTTGATACCTATCGGGCCTAACACAAGGTCTAATCTCCATTCCACCTTCACCCTTCAGTCACATACACAGTAGGGCATGATGAACAGGCCCTAGAGAGATTTACATACTAATAAGGTACCTGAAGGCCAGAGGGTAGAGCCCATTAAACATTCCTCCCCAGGCCCTCCCCTCTTTCCCGCTCCCTATTTAACTCAGGTCCACCCTGGGTTTTGTGGGGTATGCATCCATATCCATCCACCATTCACCATGTCAATAAACTGGTATTGGAAACCCAAGGACTTCCTTGTGTTTTGGGGCCGTGCCACCATGAGAAACTGTGAAGAACCGTGTGGAGGCCTTTAGTTAATGAGCAGCAGGGCCCAACTTCTAGCTGGAGGAACCCAGAGCCTTCCCAGCCGACTACCCACAACATGGCAGGAGAAACCCTGGGTTCCCTAGCCCTATTTTTTCTTATAGATACCCATGGAAGGTATGTTAGTTAAGGTTTTATTGCTGTGAAGATACATTACATTGTGACCAAGGCAAATTTTATAAAGAACAACATTTAATTGGGGGTGGCTCATAGTTTCAGAGGTTTAATATGTTATCATCAGGGTGGAAAAAGTGTTAATGTCCAGGCAGATGGTGCTAGAGAAGGAACTGAGTGTTCTATATCTTAATTGGAAGGCACCCAGGAGAGACTTTCCTCTGTAGATAGCCAGGAAGAAGGTCTTTTCCTAACTGAGCAGAGTCTAAGCATAGGACTTCATAGCCCACCCCCAGAGTGATGCATGTTCTTCAAGAAGGCCATACCTACTCCAACAAGGCCATACCATCTACTAGGGCCACTTTTCATGTGCCAAGCATATTCTGAAGAGAAAGTGAGAAAGAGTGGGTGGGGGATTGAGGGAAAGAACTGGGAGGAGAGAGGGAAAACTGCAGTCATGATATAAGTAAATAAATAAGTTAATTATTAAAAGAAAAAAGAGGAAACATTATAATAAAAAGAGAAGAGTATCTTGGAATCCACAAAAGAGGCTTTATAAAAGCTGAAATAATGTTCTAATGTCAGGTTCTTCCTGGGTGAAGACAAATAAGTTATCTTCATGTATCCCCTTTATATATGGGTATAAGAAACAATAAATAAAGCATCCTTACAGTCTAGAATGATAAGGTGAGATCTTGAGGAAGATCTCTGAGAAAGCAGAGTATAAGCGTAAGTACCACCTAATGGATAGGCAGAACTATTGCATTAATTATCCTGAGGTCCTGGATCAAGCCATAAGAACCATCAAGTTTGAGAATGATCAGGACTGGGGTGTTATAGGGAAAGTGATTGGCCTAAAAAATACCTTTGCTAAGAAGACATTGTATGATTGGTTTTAGGATTTATGTTGTAAGATAGAGTATTGATACGAACATGATTAAGAAGTAGGGTCCAAGAGTAAAATATTAATGGGGTGATGATGACAGGATACTAAAGTAGAGGAGGTGTCCTGCACTTCTGGGTCAGTGAAGGAATATGAAAGAAAATAAGGTGAAGTTTTAGTATAATCCTGTGTCAAAGGAAGCTCTTCAGAGGAAAAGTCCTGAGAGTTGGATGAAAAGAAAAGGAGAAGTTTAACGAAGATATCTCTACCCAGAAAGAAGAAAGGGCAGCTGGATTTAATTTAAAATAAAAAAAGAAATGAGTGAGAAGGTGGTCCCAGAGGGAAGAGAGAAGCAGGCAGTAGCCCTGGGATTGTGAGGAAATGGGCCCTTGGACAAACTTTTGATCCAAAAGGTGTCCTCAAGTAGTTCAAGTTAATCAATAGAATGCCCAAATCACAAGGGGGAGGTGTCCTCAACCAAATTATTACACCAAAAAGGATAAGAGATTGTGTGGTATACTGTGCTCATCAAACCCACCAGAAAACACTACTGCATAGGTAGAAACAGTTTATTGGGAACAAACTTCTGGGTTATGTCATGGGAGCAGAGAGTAACAGGTCAGTGAAAGAAGTAGGCAGATTTTATAAACTGGTCAGCAGGGTAGTGTTTGAGCTGGCATCAGCTGTCTAGGTTAATTGCAAACTAGATGCACTTTAGTGGGTTTTGTATTTTTTTTTTTTTTTTTTTTTTGCTTTTTGTTTGTGGAAGGTCTTCATTGGATATTCATTAAGTTTCCTGGGAAGAAATGGCATCAGTGGTACCCTGGCTACCATCTTAGTTTACTGTCACCAGCACTGCCATTTAAGACCCTGTTTTGGGACCTAATAGTGAATAAACTATTTCCAGCATACGTTACTATTATTTATCTTGTAGAATAACTTATAGTATAAACAACTAATGGAATGCTTTCTTTGTCACAGCAACAACACCACCACAAAAGGTAACTAAAACAGACAAAAAAAAGCATACTGTGTGCCAAAATTTATTTCACTACTTAATGAGTTAGCCAACAGGGTAGATCAAAAAGGGAAATAAAAGACTGTTAATAGTCAGTCTATGGAGAGGAAAGTGAGGACGTTCTGCTTAGAAGTCTTTCAACCAGTAAATCTAATATAATGGGGGTTAATTATCTGCTGTCTGGGCAAGGTTATAAACAGATTTGATAATATCTTTCAATTTATCTGCTGTTTCTTTCTATCTGTTACTGACACTCAAAACCAAAAGCATGGTAATGGTAGATCATTCTCAAATCTGTTCAAAAAAATAACTATATTATGTTTTCTGTAAGATTTACCTATGAACATACAGAAAACCTGTAGTTCAACAATATAGTAGTAGTTTGAATGAGAATGGATCTTATAGTTTCACATATTTGAGTGCTTAGTCATCAAGGAGTGAAAACACTTTGAAAGGATTAGAAAAATCAAGAGGTGTGGTCACCTAGGTTCTTAGGGGTTATGAGACAGCTCTTGAAGTATTCTATAACAGTGACAAGTCACCAGTTTTCTTGTTTAGGCAAGCTATGAAGACTCCACTCAATGGATTCTATCCAGTATCCAGATTAGAAACAGTAGGTTTAACACACAGGAAGTTTTTTCTAAAAGGTTTCAAGCAAAGCCACAGTCACACAAGGCTTTTGACTAGATGGAACAACTGGTTAAATGAAGGTTAGCGGAGCCAGAGGTTCTTCTTAAGCCCAGGTAACCACTGAGGATTATATGCTCAACTTTCCCTGATAAGACAAAGGTACACACACACACACACACACACACACACACACACACACACAAGATATGCTGATTTTAACAATTCAAATAATCCCATTTTCAATTAGACTGAAATCTAACTATATAAGATTTTGGGGGGACTATTTATCACCAATGATTTCCTTCCTGTTACAAAAATTAGTGCCCAGATATGAGCCTTCAGACTGTAGCTCAACTTAACTGTAATGACTATCTCCAGTGAAGAGGCATGAATCCTCTATTGTTTTAGCCTAAAAATCCTGAACCTTCTTTTTTGCACTGATTAGCTAATCACATCAGATTGTAAAGTTAAGCCCCCACAAATAGGATGAAAATCAGTCATAACCTATTTCAGGGATAACAGACCATAGCTATGTTTGCCTCAGTGTGTTTATGCCCATTTGGATCATTGGTGCACACATTTTACAAAAAAAAAAAAAAAAAAAAAAAAAAAAAAAAAAAATTGCATTGCTTGTGTGACTTTCACTTTGTGTGTCCCTTTGTGCAAACCTGAGATCATTTATTATTTGTTTATAACAGCAGTCTCAGCAAAGTAGTATACTGAGTGTCAGGAATAAGTAAAAGAGCAGTTATCTATCTACAAAAAGCTCATTCATAATTCCCTTCTATGAGGGATATTGGAATGCGAGTCTCAAAGCTATCACTGGGTCTTGAACTGAGAGGAAGGTGAGACTTCCCTTTAAAGCCTGGAGAGAGCTTCATTAGAAGTGAAAAGGAGAGAGGGAGATTGGAAAGAGAGAGAGACAGAGGGAGAAGGCAATGGAGATAGAGAAACAAAAAGACTTGCACAGGGAGAGAGACAGAGAGAGAGAGAGAGAGAGAGAGAGAGAGAGAGAGAGAGAGAGAGAGAGAGAGAGAGAGACAGAGAGAGAGACAGAGAGAGAGACACAGAGAGAGACAGAGAGACAGAGAGACACACAGAGAGGAATAGCACTTCTATGACAATGATGGTGAAAGGAGTCCAAAGAGCCTCTTCAGAAAGCAGTCTTCATCTTCATATTAGAGCTCCAAGAAGTTTCCCCGAGGAGTCAAACCAATTCCTGGAACAAAGGCAAGTTCTGACATTTTATAACTTTTTCAGGTTAGTGGGAAATTTCCTATTGTGATATTAGTTCAATATAGCATATATGAAAAAGAACCTACAGGAGCCAGATATTATACTTTTGAGAGTTGCCAATTCACATTGCAGACTGCCTCTTTATTCTCTGTCTCAGGGAGAGCTGTAAGTAGGTATAGCCTCATTCAGGCTATGAGATCAGTTCTAAAGGTTCAGATCTAAAGGTACAGGACTGTGTTTGAACACTGAAAATTCCATGAACTTTTGAAAAGAAAGGAGACAAACTGTACTAGAAGTTTATCCATTCATGTTAAACAGCAGCAAAGGTCACAAAGGGTGAAGGTATAATGGTGAAAGCCATTTCAAATGTAGTTAGGGGCCAGGAAATATGTGTCCAACTGGACAGAAAGTCAGTAATCTGAAATTGTTAAGGTGTAGACAGCAAATTTCATGTCAGAAACCAGGGTCGCAGGACTAAGAGGACAAGGTCCACCATTGTGATGATGAAGACTACAAGAATGATTGAATTTTTGTAAGGGGAGGGAAAAATAATGAAATATATTATGATGGTTTGAATAAGAATGTCTTCTATAGGCTCAGATATTTGAATATGTAGAGTGAAAAATTATAAAGACCATTTTATGAAATATGTGTACATTTCTTTGCCCTTAGACCTTGGCAGAAAAGTGCAGATTCCAGAACGAGGAACTGAAAATAAGATTTCAGGCTTTCACTTCCCCGGGGCACATTCTGGGTGGAGGACATTATTCCCTGAATCAAGCCTCAGGCAGTAGGCCCACCGATGTGTGGAAAAGGTCCAAGACAGGAAGGCATTCCTGACCACAGATAAAAGATGCAAGCCACCTAGGTGGGGCTATAGCAGGAAGAAGTAAAGATAGTTAATCTAAAATAGTTGGTAAATGACAGGGTGGGACACAGTGACATGGTAAATCATTCAGGGTGGGTTTCTCTGGAATGTTTCACTATTCTTATGTTATGTATCCTTGACAACCTCTCACCCCCCCTTTCTACTCCCCTGGTTTGTGGTTTTTCCCTTTAAAACCCTCCACAGCCTGGATGTTGTGGTTGAACCCCACTCCTGCACGAGTGCGTGGTAAGACCGCTGGCTGCAAGGTTTCTTCCCTAATAAAGCCTCTATTGATTGCATCCAGGTACGGTTTCTTGTGATCTTTGGGTGGCCGTGAATTCCTGAGATTTGAGGAAGGGTCTCCCGAGTATGGGGGTCTTCAAATACTTGGTCTCTATTTGTGGTATTATTTGGGGTATGTCTTAGAATTTTTGTTACTGGGATGAGACCACGACCATGACATAAAGAAAAACATTTAATTAAGGTTGGCTTACAGTTTCAGAGGTTTAGTCCATTATCATCATGGAAGGAAGCATGGCAGCAGGCAGGCAAACATGCTGCTGGGGAAAGAGCTGAAAGTTCTACATCTTTATCCAAAGACAGCAAGGAGAATTTGTGCCACACTGGGCATGGCTTGACCATATGAGACCTCAAAGTCCACCTCCACAGTGACTCACTTCCTCCAGCAAGGCCACATCTACTCCAATAAGGCAACACCTTCTAGTAGTGCCACTTCTTATAGGCCAAACACATGAGTCTATGGGGGCCATTCCTATTCAAACCACCACAGTGTAGTACAGCTTAGCTTGAGAAAATGTATCACTAGGGGTAGGCTTCAAGTTGACAAGCCTTATGCCACTTGTAGTTCCTGCTTTGTTCAAGATGTGAGCTTGCAGCATTCTGTTCCTTGCTGCCATGCCTCCTTTCCACGATGGACTTGCCATTTTGTAGTTATAAGCTAAAACAAACTGTTTCTTCTACCGGTGCCTTGCTCAAGGTATTTCACAGCAACAGAAAAGTCACTAATAAGGATACCAAAGATTCTGAAGAAAACTGATTTCAAACAGAGTAATTTTCCTTTAGTTTTCAATAACATGTATTCATTTTGATTTGGTTACACAGGAATTATATGCTCATTATAGATCATTTGGGAAATAAAGAAAAAGATTACATTCATACACATAAGCAAAACTCGTGAAGAAATTTGAAATCTAGAAATCACATAATAACTGTTAAAATTTTGGTACATTTCCTTGAGGAATATGTAAATATAAATATATACATATAAATATAAACATTTACACATTAATACATTTAGAAAATCATGAGTACTGCATCCCACAGAATTCCTTTCTTTTATGCATTCATTTATTTCAAGGGACACTGCAGAGATAATACTTTCCTTAGCAGCAACTTCATCTCTGTGAAGTTTCCTTTAACACAGTGGTTTTCATCTTTCCTAATGCTGCAACCTTTAATACAGTTCCTCTCAACCATAAAATTATCTTTTATGTTTACTGCACAACTGACATTTTTCTACGGTTATTGATTGTTTGTTTGTTTGTTTTGTTTTTCTTTCTTTCTTTTTTTTTTTTTTTTGGTTTTTTCGAGACAGGGTTTCTCTGTGTGGTCCTGGCTGTCCTGAAACTCACTCTGTAGACTAGGCTGGCCTCGAACTCAGAAATCCACCTGCCTCTGCCTCCCAAGTGCTGGGATTAAAGGCGTGCGCCACCACCGCCCGGCTTCTACGGTTATTGAAAGGTATAGAAAACTTATGAAAAATATAGAAATTTTATATGACCCCCTACACCTGAGCAAAAAAAAAAAAAAAAAAAAAAAAAATGCAGGCTAGCTGGTTCAGTAGTTCCACCAAGAAAGCAGAACTAAATGTGAGATTTTAGCTCTTCACTGCCCTGGGATACATTCTACATTCCAGGAGGGGTAAATTATCCCTGAGTCAGAGGACACTTGCTGGATTAACATTCAGGAGAGGAAGAGAGAGGCTGATTAACATTCCTCAGACCTCAGGGAAGAGAACCCACCTGGTGGGTTTGGGTGGGTAAGGCCCAAAGCAGGATGCTTGGGCAAGGTTACATTCTTGTGAAAGTTGAGTGTACAAGATGTTTCCACATGACTCTGGCTGAATTACGGGTTGGGACTTTTTGGGACTTTATTCTTTTATGTTTTGTTTTCTTGGTACCCCTCACCCCCACCCCCCCCACCCCGGTTTGTGGTTTCTCCTATATAAGACCGTTCCTAACCAGGCTGTCTTGTCAATTCCTCTGCTCCTGCATGAGTTATGAGTAGATCATCAGCTGGTTGATCCCGGAATATACCTCTTGCTGATTGCATCTAGATCAGTGTCTTCTGAATTATTGGGTGGTTGTGACAACTTGAGACTTGAGTAAGGGACTCATCTCTCAGGTATCTTTCATTATAAATTGTAATATAAATATCTTATAAGCAGGATATCTGATATACAACCCATGTGAAAAGGCTAATTGACCCCAAAGGTGTTCATTAACTTACAAGTTGAAAACTTTCACTTTAACATCATGCAATCTTACTGGCCACAGTGGGGAGAAGTTATCTCGTGCAACTCTTATCCTCTGCTGATGGTAGGCAAGTGTTAAATTTTTAATTAATATTCATTTTTTAACTAACACAAAAAATTATTGTGTATAGTACCAGGTCATGTTTTAGAACTTGTAAACACTGTATCATGCTTAAATTAAGTTAAATGTAAGTATCTTCTCAAAGATATCATTTCTTCACTGGAGAACACTGAGAATTCTTTTTTTCCAGTGCTTTTGAAATGTGCAGTACATTATTGGTACCTGTATTACTCTACTGTGCAATAGCATACCAGAATCAATTTTTTACTCCTATATCATTGTAATTTGATAACTGTTTACCAGCCTTTGTCCTCCTAATCCCTCTACTCTTGTGAATCCTGGGTAACAGTCATTCAACTCATGTTCATTCTTAAAGCTGAATAACATTCCTGTGTGTGTGTGTGTAAATCATATTTGGTTTATTTACCCATTGATGCATACTTGTTTTTTTAAGAAAAAATATTTTTTACTGTTTGTTTCCTTACTTATTTGTCTGTTTTATTTATTTGCTGACTTGTTCATTTATTTATTTTTATATGTTGTATGAGTGTGGGTGCCACAGCTGACATGTGGTACATGTGAAGAGTGAAAAATAAAAAAAATCATATATATAGATATAGATATAGATATAGATATAGATATAGATATAGATAGATAAATATAGATAGATATAGATTTTTCTTTAGGTTTTTCTTTAAAGGACATAGAAAACTTCTCTTTGCAATGAGCCAAGAATGTAGGTTGGCCGGTTCCAGAACCGGCTGCCTACAAGGAAAAAGATGTAAGTCATTTAGGTAACAACCACAATGACACAATGACCTGGCAGGGCTCTGCCCAGAACAAGTGAGAAATAGTTAATCAGAAATAGTTGAGTAAAAGACAGCGTGGGGCACAGTGACATAGTAAACCTACATTTTTGAGAAGAATGAGTATACAGAGTGTTTTTCACATGATCTTAAATTGTTTAGGGTGGGTTCCTCTGGAATGTTCTGCTATTTTTGTGTTACGTATCCTTGACAACTCCTCAACCCCCTCCTCACTCCCCTGGTTTGTGATTTTCCCCTTTAAATAGTTCCTCACCCAGCCTGCCAATTTGTCAAACTCTACTCCTGCATGAATGAGCAGTTTGACCATTGGGCCAACTCTCCCTAATAAACCTCTGCTGATTGCATCCAGGTACGGTGTCTTGTGAGTTTGTGGGTGGCTGTGACTTCCCGAGACTTGAGTGAGGGTCTCCCGAGTGTGGGTGTCTTCACATGGAGGTCAGAGGACAATTGTTAGACAGATTCCTTAGCTGGCTCTGTCTCTCCCAAAAAGTTAGCCACACTCCCAGGTAGTTCCTCCCTTGAGACAAAGAAGAAGTTAACTGTTAGAGCATAGTGTCTGTTGAGCAGAATATAAAGAAGCCTGACCCTTCTGCTGCCCAGGATCAAGGCAACTATGAATTATGGTCCACCCAGCACAAGCTTCCATGCTAGTATCCACATGGGCCAGTTGAGGCTAAATCACATGGTTTGAAGCCTTCCCACCCTTTCTGAAAACTTGTTAGAGTCAGAAATTCTCTTTGTTTATATATTTGAAGGTTTGCTTTCAGGTATTTTGTCATGCTATGCATGATGACTTTCTCTCCTAATGTAGCTCCTATCTGGTCTTGAAGGTCTCCTCTTCTATTTCAGGAGGGCCTGAATGTTCATCTCTCCTACCTTCAAGTCTCTACTACATTGTCTCTGGTATGAGAGTACATGTCTCTTAATTATTCTCCTGTTTCAATAATGACTCATCTCTGACCCTTGAGACAATAGTCACAAAGTTCTCTCTTCTACTAAAATCAATTTTGAAAAGTAAGTCCATGCTAGCTCCTTTTCTGAACCTGCTGTTCTCTCCATTGTAACAACTCTTGGGAGTCACTTCTCTCTTTTGTGGGTAAGGTCCAGGGATCAAAATGATGTCCTCAGGTTTGTGCAAGCACCTTTATCTTCTGAACCATCTCACCAGCCTAGGATTGTTTGTACCTCTTGGATATTGTGAATAATGCTACTATGAACATAGTTGTACAGATATTTCTTCAAAATTTTGATTTTAATTCCTTTGTGTATATATCCAGACAGAGGATTATAAGATCATATGGTAATTTTATGTTGAAGCTTTTAAATAACTGTCAGCCTTACTATTTAAAAAGTGTCATATTTTTATTTAATTTTTGTACATGTACATTGTGTGTGTGTATGCATGTGCGTGCATGTGTCTGCATGTGCCTGTGCATGCCTGTCTGTCTGTCTACCATAGCACACACATAGAAGTCAGAGAGCAACCATTGGGAATTGGTTCTGTCCTCTCTCTTCTTATCATATGGGTCCCAAGTCCCAAGGATCAGATTCAGACCATCAGGCCTGGTGACAATTGCTTTTACCTATTGCACCATTGAGCTGGGTCCCACTATTTTCTAGAGTACCAATGTTCATTGCCTATAATGTTCATCATCTACAAGTCAAATGTAGACTGTTAATCTTACACCTAAGATTTTCATCGATATGATCTTCAAGTGACCCCAGAAAATGTCACTTTCAGAGTTGCTTGAGGTGGACAATGCAGGCATATGTATGGGCTAAAACTTGAGGGAAAAAATATGAGGTTAAATGTGTTAATCTAGAATGAATCTCATAAAAATCTAAAGCTTAAATGTTTGCCTGAATACCCAATTAGCCCATTTTGATATGGCAAAGGATTTCATGTCTGGATATAACTATGTTCAGCCAATGCCCCAAACCCCGATTGTTGGTATCAGGCTCTGAACCC
The DNA here is from genome assembly GCF_011762505.2 of Arvicanthis niloticus. NCBI lineage: Eukaryota > Metazoa > Chordata > Mammalia > Rodentia > Muridae > Arvicanthis > Arvicanthis niloticus. The sequence goes on from NC_047679.1 coordinate 3,201,247, forward strand.
AGTCCATCACATCTAGGCGACCCCCACATCCTTGCCAAGGCAACAGCCATACACTCCCAGAATCCACCTGGCTACCTCACCTTTACCTGGGAGATACTATGTCACCGCCCATATGAAACAAGCAGGACCCCTGACTCGCTCTCTTATCCTTCCACCTTCTTCTCCCCACCTTTGCCCTATCTCCTGAATAAACCTCCTCCCCCTTGGAACTGTGTAGTCTGGAGTGGTCTGTTCTGAACTGCGGTCAGACTTCAAACAACTAACACTGGTGCACTGGCCAAGTTCGAATATTTTGGGAACCACTGTGCTGCTAGCTGCTGCAGCTGCTAGCTGCTGTAACCAGGCAGGACCTACGCCATGTGGCCCGCCTCCATAGCTGCCACCATCGCCTCTATGCCACGTGTACTCCATTGCTGCTACCTGCCATCACTGACTATGTGAATTTCCACCACTGCTGCAGACTAACTGTGCCTGCGGCCCACCTCGTGGGTTAGGCAGCCAGACAGGCCTACACAGACCTCGTGCTACTATTTTCCTGATACCAGACTGCATAAGCCTGCAAACACATACCAGCATATTGATTGGTAAGGAGATTCCAATTGGCGGGAGGGACCCTAGACACCCTGATAAGGCCTGGCCATCCTTCCCTGGGCTGAGAGGTGTTGGCATTTGTCTGCCCTGGTTCCTATGACTGGCCTCCTAGCTGAACTACTACTTAGGACATTGGCTGCTGGGTGACTTCCACCCCTTGAAAGCAGTTTACAGTCTCCCTCCCTACTCTGAGCTCTTGCAACTGCCAGAAATCCTGGTACCAGGTTAAACTGCTTTCAGGGAACACCAGGAGTTCATTGAGGCCCCTAGGTAATCTCGTGATGATCTGATTATCTAGGCTGTTGCCCGATTTCTTACTGCCTTTCTATTGGGACCCCAATAAGATAGCTTGGTAAGCCCCCCCCCCCCCCCCACTGGTCACCGAATGGGTGCTACATTGTCTTTGGCCGCACCCCCAGACACCCCACTGGGTTGTCTCCTTAAAAACCTCAGATCTCTAAAATTAACTCCTGATTTGAGGCCTTCCAAATTGATACATCTCTGCAATAAAGTTTGGATGTGGTATCCTCTAGATAATGGTTTAAAATGGCCACCTAATGGCACGCTAGACCCGGTCATTTTAAAGGGTCCTCATACATAAATACAGCAGTCTGGTAAATGGAACGAGGTTCCCTATATCCAATCATTCATCTACCTCTGCTCTAATCCCTCCATGTGTTCTGCCTGTTCCCCACCACAGGTCCTTTTAGCAATGGAACCTACTCAACCCCCATTAGATGACAGAACACCCTTAGATCCAGCTGACAAGCCCCCTTCCATCATAGACCTGTTTCCATGCTGCCGAAAACTCAAACTGCTGCCTCTGTTTCTTCTCACCAAGATACCTCAGAGTCTACTAACTCAACCTCTTCAGACCCCTCCCCTCCTTCTGTGCCAGCTGCAGGCCATGCTAATTGCTGTGTGTTGGCTCTGAGCTTTACCCCTCCTATAACCCGTTCTAAGGCCACAGCCAAACCTCTAATTCCTTCTCCTCCAGGGACACCTAAACCAGCATCTGTCCTTCCCCTGAGGGAAGTAGCTGGAGTAGATGGCCTTGTCAGAGTACATGTTCCTTTCTCAATAAGTGAACTTTCTCAAATAGAGAGCAGACTAGGTTCCTATACCTCTAACTCCTCCGCCTTTATTAAAGAGTTCCAGTACATCACTCAGTCTTATAGTTTGACTTTCCATGATGTCCATATGATTCTCACTAACAATTTACTTCCTGATGAACGCAGGTGAGTTTGGTAAGAGGCAAAAATGCATGCAGATCAGATTCATCAGACAGACAGAACATATCCTATCAGATCTGAGGCAGTTCCTGACCAGGATCCTCGATGGGATTATAATTCCACAGGTGGTATCTTAGCTAGAGATAGATTTATAACATGCCTTTGGGCAGGCCTAAGAAAGGCAGCCTTAAAAACTTTGAGAAACTCTAAGAGGTTGTTCAGGACAAACAGTAAAACCCATCTCAGTTTTTAGAATGCTTTACAAAGGCTTTATTGCAGTATACTAATCTGGACCCTGAAAACCCAGAAGGTAAGCAACTTCTGATGACCTACTTTTTTTTCCCAGAGCTACCCTGACATAAAACCTAAACTTAGGCGATTGGAGAGGTGGCCCCTAACTCCACAGGCAGAAGTCTTGGCACTGGCCTTCAAGGTGCACCATGAGAGAGATGAGAAAGCCTGAAAACAAAAATACCACATGCTGGCAAAGGCTATGTGGCCAGCCTCAGCTGCTACACCAGGCTCCTATAAATGTGTTCAACATGGTCATTGGGCAAAAGCTTGCCTCAACCCCAACAAGCCAAGGGGACCATGCCCCAGGTGCCATCAGAAGGGACATTGTGGTGTTGATTGTCCTCATGTCACTCAGAACAGAGGGACATCACTCTCAGAAAACCCTTCAGTTGACCTTCTAGGATTGGCTATGGAGGACTGACGGGGCCCGAGCTCTTTCGACCTGACCACGCCTATCACTAGCAGGGAGCCCCGGGTAGATATTATGGTATGTGGAAAGCCCATCTCCTTCCTCTTGGACACTGGGGCCACTTGCTTGGTCCTGACAGAGTTTTGGGGACTCACCTCACCTTTGCATTTTCCTATTGTCGGGGTAGGAGGACAACCTTACCTTCCTCACCAGACTCCCCCACTTGGTTGCATTTTTAGGGGTGTACCTCTCACCCATTCCTTTTTGGTAGTACCTATATGTTCTGAACCCTTATTAGGAAGGGATATTTTAGCTAAGTTGGGAGCCTCTATTTCCTTTGCTCCCCCAATTTGCCTAAACCCAAGCTCACCAGCAGTTCCTCTGCTCCTTCTTCTAACCAGTCAACCTACTAACACTAACATGTTATTTCCTTTACCAGCTTCTCAGGTGGACCTCTGAGTTTGGGATGTCCAGAACCCCTCTGTTGCTAAACATCATTCTCCTGTTGTCATCCAGTTACTGGACTCTACCAGGTACATCACCCAAGTTCAATACCCTCTCTCTCTCTCTCCAGAGCCTCAAGGGACTTAAGCCTATCATTTCTGACCTCTTAAGAAAAAAAAAAAAAAAAAACTCCTTCGCCCTACCTCTTCCCCCTTTAACACCCCTATACTGGCACTTAAGAAACCTAATGGTACCTATCACCTGGTTCAAGACCTCAGAGGCATTAATTCTGCAGTGGTTCCCCTCCATCCTGTTGTGGCTAATCCTTATACACTTCTTTCTACTATCCCCTCAGGGACTTCTATTTTTCAGTCTTAGATCTCAAGGATGCATTCTTCTCTATTCCTCTAGATGCCCGATCACAAGACATATTTGCCTTTACCTGGACAGATCCTGACACCCACCTTTCTACCCAACTTACCTAGACTGTTCTACCTCAGGGATTCCGGGACAGCCCATACCTATTTGGCTAGGCTCTGGCTTCTGACTTGTTCTCTTTATCTCTCCCTAGATCTAAGATTGTACTTTACATAGATGATGTCCTTCTCTGTAGCCCCTCTCTAGAGATTAGCCAAGCTGACACAGCTGCTCTTCTAAACTTCCTTTCCAGTCGGGGCTACAGGATCTTACCTTCTAAAGTCCAACTGTCTACTTCTCAGGTAACCTACTTGGGACTAACAATTACCCCCACCCACAAGGCTATTACCTTAGATAGAAAGAATCTGATTCAGTCTCTAACTGTTCCTTCTACAAAGGCAGAGATTTTATCATTCCTAGGAATGGCTAGCTTTTTGCCTTCCTGGGTTCCTTCCTTTTCTCTGCTTCCTTGCCCCTTATATGAAGCAGCATTAGGCCCCACCCATGAACCTCTTCTCAAACCTGTTACTAAGCCCTTTCAAAGGCTCCAACAGGCTCTCCTTAAGGCCCCAGCCTTACCTCTCCCTGACCTGACTCATCCTTTTTCCCTCTATGTAACCGAAAAGGAGGGATTTGCCCTTGGAGTCTTAGGTCACCAACTGGGACAATCTTTTACACCTGTACATACTTATCAAAAAGACTAGATCTAACCATCCAGGTATGGGCACCTTGTATTTGTACCTTAGCAGCTGCAGAACTCCTTATTCGAGAGTCAAAGAAACTAACCTTGGGATCGACCATAACTGTCCTCTCTTCTCACAACCTGTCATAGCTCCTAATTTATAAAGGCTTACAGACCCTACCTCCTTCCAGGGTTCTTTCTCTTCAGGTAGCTCTAATAGAAGACTCCACCCTTATCTTTCAATCATGCCCACCTCTTAATATTTCCAATTTGCTTCCTCAACCTAATACTAACTACTCCCTATCCCACTCCTGCGCTGAAACTTTAGAGGAACAACTAACTCATCTTTCACACATACAGGAGGGCACATTGCATCAAGCCATCTATACCTGGTATACAGATGGAAGCTCCTTTTTACATGAAGGATCCAGGAAAGCTGGCTATGCCATAGTGTCAGACACCAAGGTAGTGGAGGCACAGGCCATTCCTGCTCATACCACCAACCAACAAGCTGAACTAATAGTCCTTCCCCCGTGCCTTCCAGCTGGCACAGGGACAATCCCTCAACATCTACACAGATTCCAAATATGCTTTCCATATCCTCCTGTCCCACGCTGTTATCTAGAAGAAGCACAGGTTACTTACCACAAAAGGAGGATCAGTAACTAATGCAAACCAAATTATGGCCATAGTAAAGGCCTCCTATCTCCCCACAGCTATTGGGATTGTCCACTGCAGATCCCACTGGACAGATGACTCTATTGTTTCCAAGGGAAACAACTGAGCTGATGAGGCAGCTAAAGTTGTGGCCCTTAGGGGTCTAGACTCATCTCACCCTCCCCAGGACATTCTTACACTGCAACCCACATCCCCACCTACACCCCCTGACATTCATCAAACTCTGTCCTATCTTCACCAACTCTTTCATCCTAAAAGCCAAACATTGTCTTATTTTGTTAAGACTCACCTACAGCCTACTCCTGAAGACTTAAGTTTCTTAAAATCTATCATTGCTTCTTTCGGAATCTGTCAGATGTCAGATCCTAACTCCAGGTATAGTAGCACCCCTTTTCCTACCCACCAGGCTAGAGGTTCCCTTCCTGGAACTGACTGGCAACTTGACTTTACCCACATGCCCGCTGTCAAACATGTCAAGTACCTCCTGGTTTTGGTGGACACCTTCTCAGGCTGGGTAGAAGCTTTTCCCACAACTAACAAAAGGGCTCAGACAGTCTCTGATCTCTTCCCCGGAGAGAACATCCCCCAATTTGGTGTCCCAGCCTCCCTCCAGTCAGACAATGGTCCTGAATTTACTTCCCAGGTTTCTCAAATTCTACCTAAGGCCCTAGACATCCCCTAGCATTTTCACATTCCCTACCACCTTCAATCTTCAGGGAAGGTAGAAAGAACTAACTGCTCTTTAAAAACCACCCTTGTTAAGCTGTCACAGGAACTTCATCTTGACTGGGTAAAACTTTTACCTCTGGCTCTTTTCAGGCTACGAGCTCTCCCCAAGTGGCCTCTCCTCATCTCACCCTTTGAACTCATGTATGGATGTCCAGTCCTAACTCCTGGTCTTTCACCTAAATGCTCTCCCATCCCAGACCATCTACTCACCCCATTACTTTGCCACCTCCGTTCTCTCTTATAGAACTTTTCTGACCACCATCTACCTCAACCATACACTGTTTCCTGTCCTCTGACTGTCAACATTGGAGACCAAGTCCTTCTCTCCCCTCCAGATCATGGGCCCTCACCCCTCTCTCCCAAATGGCAGGGCCCTTTTAAGGTAATTCTTGTGACCCCCTACTGCTGCCAAACTTGAGGGATTCCCTCATTGGGTCCACTTGTCTCACCTCAAGCCTTTTACCCTCCCACCTAAAATTGACTCTTCATACCCCTCGACCCTAACAGGACCGTGCTCTATTAAGCTCCAGAGGACTTCAAAATCACCTACCTTGTCCTCAATCCCAGAACATGAGACTCTACTCCGGCAGCCAAGTTTGACCTCACTGGACTAGACATGGGTTCCTTGCCCTCCCCTACTGCTTGTTTCTATCTGGGTCAGGCCTTACATCTGGAGGTTAGAGAGTCAAGAGACCCCCACAGATAAAAAAATATCTCTTTCCAAACATGGTCAGAAAACTGCTCCATAGCTGGATGCCAAGAACCAGTCCAAATTGCTATCATCTCTATATGTGTTATTACATCTAAATATTATTTTCTCTATACTTGCTTTCTCTTTGACCAGATAGAAGATTATTGTAGAAACTGGCCAGATGATTATGGGGGCTGCCGATATTGGTCTTGTCAGATATATATGCTAGATCACAGACCAACCACTTCCACCAACACCACAATACCTGTGGGATTCCAGCTGTGGTAATTCAGAACTGATGGGGGCCAGATGTCCTGAGATGGTCTTGGCGGGTTTGTCCAGGAAGAATGCTGTTTTTAAGGAACGTGAGACCTCCAGTTCTGAGATTTTTTTTAAAAATCCCATATAAAAACAAGATACTCTCTTTTATAACATCCTTTCTTGTCATCCTCCTGATGTTATTATTTCTAACCAAACTATTAATCAGTTCCTGTTACAGGATTACCAGTCACTGTCCACAGAGGAACCTGATACACATATCTACCGAGTGGAGCCTGATGGTGAAAGCCAGCTACTCCCCACAATGGACTATGCCCCTACACAGCAGGAAGTAGTTTAAGAGACACTGCGCCCCAACTCCCCTTTCACCATCGATTTCCCCTCCACTTTTCTTCTTCTCTTTATAATAAGAAAAAGGGAGGTATTTTGGTATCAGGCTCCGAACCCAGTGACATCACATCTAGGTGACCTCCACATCATTGCCAAGGCAACAGCCATACACTCCCAGAATCCACCTTGTTACCTCACCTTTACCTGAGAGATACTACGTCACTGCCCATATAAAACAGGCAGGACCCCCTGACTCGCTCTCTTATCCTTCCACCTTCTTCTCCCCACCTTTGCCCTATCTCCTGAATAAACCTCCTCCCCCTTGGAATTGTGTGGTCTGGAGTGGTCTGTTCTGAACTGCGGTCTGACTTCTATCAACTGACACTGATTAAAAGACTTCAGGAAAGACCATCTTGTCAAGATTCTTTCTGGTTTCTTCACCTTTCTAGAATTTTATCATTTTTTCCTGAAGAATGAAAAATTATAAAAATCATTTTTATAGAATATATACATGTATAGATGCTTTTTAAGTTCTTTTAGGGACATGGAAACTTTTCTCTGAAACAAGCCAGGCCAGTTTCAGGAACAGGCTGTAAAGAATGAAAGTCATTCGGGTGGTAAAAACACAATGACAGGGCTGTGGCTCTACGGGTGGAGCTAGTGAGAAATAGTTAATAGTTGACAGGGTAGGGCAGTGATATGGTAAAACCACATTTTTTGAGAAGAATGAGTGTGCAGAGTGATTTTCACATGACTCTAGATCATTTGAGCTAGATTCCTCTGAAATGTTCCACTGTTCTTGGTTACCCCTCCCACCCTTGGTCTTCCCAGTGCTATGTTCAAAATTTGTAAAACAACCAATTATGTGTAACTGCATGAAAATGCAACCATTCATGTGTAACTGCACGAAAATGCCTTTCTTTCCCCACCCCATGCTATAAAAGAACCCTTAGCCCCGCCACTCGAGGCCAAACCTTGCTCTTCAGAGAGAGAGAGCTTGTGGTTTGACCTCCAACCAATTTCCCTAATAAAGCCTCTGCTGATTGCATCCAGGTATGGTTTCTTGTGATCTTTGGGTGGTCATGATCTCCTGAGACTTGAGGAAGGGTCTCCCGAGTATGGGGGTCTTCACCCATATTTAAGCTTTTCTATGTTTCTGTTTCACAAAGTTTCCAGCATTAAGAGCATACGGCCTTTGTAGCTAAAGGAGTTTTCACACTGAACAGAAACCCTCTAAAGGCTCCTATACCTCCTCTGTGATAGCATTTTGGCTTTGACCTCCATTTACATGAAGGCATGGTAATCACTGTGTGGTCTACCTTTCCTGGCATTTCATTTTAACTCTAGTCAAATACATTTCTCATGAAATGATAGTTGGTTACATTTGATAGAATCTTCGGAAAGGTAAGCCATTAGGTCTTTCCAATTGAGCCTCACAGATGATGGGACTTGCCTGAAAGAATCTAAGACCAGGAATTCACTTAGTGTAGCTGACTGTGGCCATGAAACAACTGGGTTCACATGAAGAGGGGGCTAAGAAGGAACAGAAGGGTGAGAAAAGATGTAGCCAAGACAAGTTTCCTGATCAAGGCTTGAAGTTTAATGTTCAGCTTTCAAATAAAAAGGGGAAGCCCCACCTCCACCACTGACCCCCTTCTTGCTTCAGCCATGGGTGATGGGAATCCATTCTTATTCCACTGCAGCAGTGGGAGGTGTCTCAAAGCAAGCTCAGCAGGTAGTCTTCTCTTCTCAGCTCCTATAGCAGACTGTAATGTAACCAAGGTGGGTAACACCTCCTGGGTCCTATTGTTTGGTCTACTGTGGTAAACAACCTAGCATTGAACCCAGAGACTAAGATCTTGGGAATACAAAGTCACCATAGTTTAGACAATGATTTATTAAATTATGGCAAGAAACAGAAGAGCAGCTAAACAGCAGACTGTAGGCAGAGCTCAGAGGTAGAGTTCTGACTTAAAACATAGTTTGAACAGCATGATGTTTCCTTGGAGAAAAGATTCCCTAGAAGGATAAGTGATTCTAAGTGAATTCTTACCTGCTGAACACAAGAATAAGATTACAGAGAGTTAGATGATTAGAATATCTACCATGGCCTAGTAGAGCCATTCTCCTGGTTGGCCAAATTCCAAGGATAAGTGGGCCAGAGGTTAAATTTGTACCACTCTGACCCTGCCTGTGGAGATGCAGTGTTAACTTTCTGTACCCTATGTAAATTATTTTGCTGTAGAGACATTGGTTTTAGGTGACTCATTTCAGGAATGCTTTTCTGATCAGGCTTCATCATTGTGCCACATGCACCAGAGGACAGACGACTGGAAAGAGGCTGGGAGAGGCAGAGGAAAGTTCAATTAGGGATTGGGAGGCTGTGAAAATCTGTGTGAACTGGCAGAGCCCACTTCAGGAAGCAAAGGAGTTGCTGGTCATGAAATGCAAATCAGACAGTAGAGCCAACAGATAGTTTATGATAAATCAGAAGACAAGAAGACCCTAGTAGACAAGAAGCCAAAGGCAGGGTTGTAGAAAGCCCATTCTGACTAATTCTCTTGGAGGAGGTCTCCCAGTGATATTAACCATATGAAAAGAACAGAGCCGGCTATAGGAACATAGCATCTCCATCTACAGGCTGGCCTTTTTCCTATAGATGCTCTAATGTCTTCTAAACATTTCAATGCACAGCATGGTTAGAAGCCATTTGTTAGGTATCTTCTCTTGATGGCTAAGTTCATCTATTTTTGTTGTTTGTTTGTTTGTTTATTAAAAGGGTGACTTTCACCTGACCTTATTCATAAAATCTGAAGTCTAGTTCTTGGCTCTTATGGAGGTCACTTATGTGCCCATCTGCCTGCCAGAGCTCCATTTGTCTATATATTCCCACCAGCCCAAATAAAATGTTTTATACAAAATTAAAATTCAATTTTGGTTTGAACAAGTTCAACCAAGTTTGGTAAATAAGCAAGTGATACATTTTCTATAGTAGCATAGGAAGGTTACAAGAATATCCTGGCTTACCCCAGTTTTCAAAATAACCTCAAATTGATGGTAGGTTTCTATGCTGTAGTGCCCCAAGAAGAATAAATTCATGTCATCTTCAGACTACGCAGTTCTCCAGGAGCATCAGTTTTTGGGTGGTGGTGGTGGTACACTGATCCTCATTGCTTTAATACCTGAGCCCAGGTGTGACACCAAGGCCAATATACATTCTTTCTTTTTTTAAAAAGTGTGGACAAATTTCAACTGTTTCTATTACCTCAAAAGAAAACAAACTGGGCATGGTGGTGCAGTGCTTGCCTTCCAGCACTCAAGAGCTGGAGAATGATCCTAGTCTGGCTACAGATCTTTGAAAAGGGAAAGGAGGGAAGAAAGAGGAGAGGGGAGGGAGAGAGAGAGATGCTGATACTAAAGAAGTCTGGTTCTCTAATTGGTTCTTGATTTGGTCAATAAAGAAGGCTGGGAGCCAATTGCTGGGTAGAAGGGAGATGGGACTTCTAGGTCCTAGGATGTGGAGACCCGACAGAAGGCGGCTATGATCGTTGTAGCCATCTTGAGCCATATACCCTGAAAAAAAGACTTGATGACATTAGCCTACAACAGCTGAGCATACTTTGATAACATCTTGCTTTAGATACCCAGGATTTTCCCTTGGGTGTGTGAGACTTATAAGTGTGTGACTTAAGGGTGTGACTTACAGATCAGATTTAGAGACAAGTCCTAAGGGCATGATTAAAGGTGTGACTTAGAGGCATGGCTTAGAAGTGAGACATATAAAAGGTGAGAGGCAGACAGGAGAGTTCGAAATAATTTGGAGTAACAGAGATTCAGACACTAGGAGTAGGAATAGACATTAGACACTGGGAAGAGAACAACTTAGAGTACAACTTGGAACTAGGAATTAGGTTAGACACTTGCAACAGAGAATTAGGCACTTGGCACTTGGAGAAAGAACTTGAAACTTGGAGGTACTAGAAACTAGGAACTAGGGACTAGGAACCAGGGACTTGGAGAGAAGAAGAGAGACTGAAGAATAAATGGTATTGAATCACACTCTGTCTAATCTCCATGGCAATGGTTGGTCTTTTGATGCCTTAGTAGGAGAAGGGCAATTTGCTTCTAGTGATAACCAGATGCAATATGACCTAGGCTTATTTGCTCAAATCCAAAATGCAGCCATGAAGGCTTGGCATAAACTCCCGTCAAAGGGAGACCCTGGTGCGTCCTTAACAGCAGTCAGACAAGGACCAGATGAACGATTTTCTGATTTTGTTCATTGATTAATGACAACAGCAGGGAAGATTTTTGGTAATACAGAGGCAGGACTAGATTATGTGAAACAACATGCATATGAAAATGCTAATTCTGCCTGTCAAGCGGCCATTAGACCCTACACAAAGACAGCCCAGAAAACTGCCTGGGCTCTGCCCACTTTGTAAACATGGAAGGCATTGGGCTAGTGGATGTAGGTTCAAAAGAGATGCACAAGGAAATACCCTTTCCCATAATCAGGGAAACAGGAAAAGGGGTCAGCTCCAGGCCCCGAACCAACACAAGCCAAAACAGGCTTATGGAGCAGTCAGTTCTATGCCAACAGACAACAATCCCTTTCAGAACTTAGTCTAGCAACACCAGAAAGGGCAGGACTAGGCCTCAGTTCTGCCACCCACATAGTTTTAACCCCAGAAATGGGACCTCAGGCTTTACCCACCAAAGTGGCTTTGTCAGATTTGCAATCTAACTTGGATCAGGCCATAAAGGCTCATGAGTTACATCACCTTAATTCTAAAACTTTAGAAATTATGTTTAAAATTACCAGAGAACAAGCTAGACAAATTGTTGAACAATGTCAGTCATGTGTTACACTTTTACCAGTTCCTTATTTGGGCGTAAATCCAAAGGGACTGATACCAAACAGTATCTGGAAAATCGATGTTACTCAGTATAATGAATTAGTCAATCAAAAATACATACATGTATGTGAAGATACATACAGTGATTTCATTTATGTGACATTATAATCAGGAGAAACAAGCAAGCATGTGATAACTCATATGCTTGCTACAATTGCTGTATTGGGTGTGCCTAAACAGATAAAGACTGACAATGGCCCAGGTTATACAAGCTCCAGTTTCCACCAATTCTGTGAAAAATTAGGAATACTACATAAAACAGGTATTCCATACAATCCACAGGGCCAAGGTATGGTAGAAAGAGCACATCAAACTATTAAATGTCAATTTAAAAAAATTAAAAAGGGGGAATGGTACCCTACCAAGGTACCAAGGGATTCCCCAGAAATATCCCTCATCACATGCTGTTTATTTTAAATTTTTAACTTTGGATTCTGAAGGAAAATCCGCTGCAGATAGATTCTGGCATCCTGATACAAAAAAAAAAAAAAAAAAAAAAAAAAAATTGTAACAGTCCTCTGAAAAGACCCATTAACTGGAACCTGGAATGGACCAGATCAAGTGCTTATCTGGGGAAGAGGTTCTGTCTGCATATATTCCCAAACTGCAGATGCCTCATGCTGGCTGCCAGAGAGACTGATTAAACAAGTAGACAATAATAACAAATCCAGGGAGGAGAAACCCCCTGAGAAGTGTATTTTTTCTTTGCAGGAAACATGAAGATTCTTCTCAATTGCCTTCAAACTGGAACAGATCAACTAGCAAACCTGACTTGGGAAGTCCTCAATGTGGAAGGAGATATGACTACCCTTACCTCCAGGGTAGCTCTATTGGACTCTTGGTCCCCCAACTTATGATTTAGTGAGGAACATTATTGAGATCCAGGAGAAAACCCACTACCACAGTCACTATAGTTGTATTTTTGGGTTCAAGATTGACAGAGCAGGAAAAGGAATTTCCTTGCTTGTTTTGTTAAGATCAAAGCTATGATCAGTTTTGTATTTCTATAGATTTAGATTCTGCTATAACACATTTGTAAACAGGATAGAAGAGGCTAATACTTTTTACTCCTCTGATAGAGGGAGTTATGTGTTGCTCTTAAAAAAAGAGTGTTGCTGTTATACTGACTGTTCAGGCATTGTTGAGTCTCTTGTCTTTCAGGCTCATGCTGTTCAACAAACTGATGGCTTTTGTATGACAACAGATATACACCATTCAAATGAAACCCATACAGGTCTGTTATTACAGGCTGGAAGTAGGGGATTGTAAAACCTCTGTCATCAAGACTAAGGAGGATTATCCTCTAATTTAAGAGCTAAGCCTGATAGTCAAAGAAGGGTAAGAGAACACTTCAAGACCCTTGTCCATAAAAAGGGAGGCCTCACCATCCTAAGACTAGGAGGAAAAAGAAGACAGAGGGAAAGAGAAGGCTCTTTTGCTGCCATGCATTGGAACATGAAGAAAGCAGCAGTCGTGTAAGGCCTCAGGGAAGCTAGCGGCCTCCACCATGGGAAGGAAGCTATGGAGGTCAGTGGAGGCTGACTGGGTTTAGGGGAGGAGATTCTGGACTCAGCAATAGTGCTAGCCAACAAGTTCTAAAATAATAAAGCTGAGTGTTTGTTTTTATTCATAGATTCAAAGGTCTCCGGTGGGGCTGGTAGCACAGCTCCTGGGCAAAGGCAGAAGCTGGTGGCTTTGGGGAAGCTAAGCCATGAGGAACAGGCAAGCCAGGAGTAGGAATGGCAGCTGATGATCTCGGAGCTAAGCCAGGAGGGGCCAGGGCTTGGGCTGTGATCCCAGGCTAAGGCTTTAAGTACCAACACTGGTAGAAAGGGTGGCCCACACATGCCTTTAATTCCAGCATTTGGGAGGCAGATGCAGGCAGATCTATGAATTTGAGGACAGCCTGGTCTACATAGTGAGTTTTGGGACAGCCAGACACTCCTATCTAGAAAGAAAGTGTTTCACACTCCCCTCCAGCCCTGGAATGTCTCTCCTTAGGGAAAGAGTGAGACTAAGAAAGATTTGCAGGTCCTCAGCTTTCATTCTTTAAAGATTTATTAATTTATTTTATTCACATATTTTATACATACTGTAGCTGTCTTCAGGCACACCAGAAGAGAGCATCTGATCCCATTACAGATGGCTGTGAGCCACCATGTAGTTGCTGGCAATTGAACTCTGGAAGAGCAGGCAGTGCTCTTAACCCCTGAGCCATCTCTCCAACCCATATCTACCTTTCTTAACTGAAGACCCCCTCTTTGGGGAGAACCTCACTCAAGTCTCGGAAAGTCACAGCTCAGAAGCCACCAAACTCAGAAGACACCAAATCTGGATACAAACAGCAGAGGCTTTATTCGGGAGAGTTAGCTGGCTAATGGTCAATTTGTTTGCCCAAGCAGGAGCTAAATTGACAAAGACCAGCTGGCTGAGGAGGTTTTTAAAAGGGGAATATCACAAGCCTGGGGAGTGAGGAGGGGGTGAGGGGTTGGTAAGGAAATATAACATAAAAATAGCGGAAGATTCCAGAGGAGCCCAACCTAAGTGAGTCAGGGTCATGTGGAAAACACTCTGTATACTCATTCTTCTAAAAAATGTGGTCTTGCTATGTCACTATGGCCTTGCCCTGTCACTTGCTCAACTATTTCTCAGTTGCTCTGGACACAGCCCCGCCCTGTCATCATGGTCACTAGCTTCTCAGCACCACCTAGATGACTTGCATTCCTCTCTTCCCTTTGTGACTAGCTGGTTCCTGAAAACTGGCCAGTCTACAGTTTTAGCTTGCTTCTGAGAAAATTTTCCATGCCCTTTAAAGTGAGGCCTAAAGAAAAGCCTATATACATTTTATAAAATGATTTTTATAATTTTTCACTCTACACACATCCCTTTTCTCACAGAGAACAGCTGTTCCTATACTTCTTCTTATGCATTCCATTAAAAAGGAAAACAAAACATCATAAGTAACAAAATAAAATGCATTTCTGGTATTGTGCAGGGATGTCCTTAGCTAAGCCACGAGTTATGGGTCACCAATGGGAAAGGTGGGACACCACTGTTTGTGCTGCAGGGATTTCTTTATTGCTTGCTACAGCCAGACAACAATGTATCCACCTTGTCTGCTGGCCTCTTCAGGGAGCAGACCTCCCGAGCCCAGAATGAAACATCTTTTCACTGATTAAAGTGGACAATGTCTCTCAAGGTTGGTGTCACTGATGTCAGTTTGATATGGAGGTACTACCACACAAAATGGAGGGTTTCCCAGATGCTAAGGTCACTGTTGAGTATATTCATAACTATATCTTTGTGCACAATGGACTTGAAAGAGAAATAGAAAAGCATCATGCTGCAGGCCAACCTGGTAAGGAAAAGAATGAGTGCTGTTGGCCTGAGCAGGATTCAGAGCTCAAGCCCAAGTACAGAGACAAGGACAAGATCATGCAAGCACATGGGGAGAGTTGGAAAAAAATACTTGTCTGACGGGGTGGCAGCAGAGAGGACCTCTAAACCCATAATATGTTATCTTTTACAACTGTTACCTTGTCACATAATCTTTTTTCTCATTAATTTACTAAGTCATTTATTTACTTTACATCCTGATCCTAGCCCCCTCCTCTTCTCCCAGTCCCCCCTTTACATAGCCCCTCCCATTGTCCCTCCTCCCCTTGTCCTCTGAGAAGGGGGAGCCACTACCCCACTCTGCAAAGTTGAAGCCTACAACTTTGTTCTTTTTCAAGACTGTTTTGGCTGTTCTGACTATTACAATTTAACACAAATTTTAAAATTAGTTTGTTAATTTCTAAAAGAGACCAGCTAGATTATGATAGGAATTGTGTTAAACATAATGATCAACTTGAAGGATATGTTCAGCATAACAATATTAATTCTATTTATCCATGCCATAAGATATTTTTCCATTTATTTAGTTTTCTTTAATTACTTTTCGCAGTGTTTTATACTTGTACAATATCTGTCTACATTTTTTGTTAAATTTATCCCCAAACATTTTTTTACTTGTTGGCATTTTAAGTGACATTATTTTCTTAATTTCAAAACAGGGTTTCATTTTAAGTGCAGAAAAGCCCAATTGATTTTTGTGTATTGATCTTGCATCCTATGAGCCAGCTGATCTTACTTATTAGTTATCACTTTTCTTAGTGGATTCCCTATGGTTTTTTTTTTTTTTATCAGGGATGTTATCTATATAAAGATACCTTTTTTTTTTTTTAACAAATATTTTTTACTTATTGCTCCTTCAGGGTGAATGTTATTGTTTTTTCTTTCTTATGTACCACCTCTGGCTAGAACCTTAAGTCTAGTGTTGCTTGACAACATCCTCATCTTGTTTCATGTGTTGTGTCTTTCTTTTATCAAATAGAATGTTAGCCACAGGCTTTTACAGGCACCTTTTATCTGATTTGAGAAGACACTCTCTATTTCTACTTTGCCAAGTGTTTTGTATTTATGAAAGGGGGTTGCATTTTTGGCAAATGCTGTTTATTGAAATGATCACACATTTTTGTTTATTGAGATGATCATACATTTTTGTTATTAGTATGACTTATATAAATGGATTTTCATATACCAAATAAACCTTACTTTTTGGGATTACTCTTACTCAGTTATAGTAAAGAATTCTTTTCATATAATGTGAGATTGGTTTGGTAGACTTTTGTTGAGATTTTGGCATTGATATTCATAAAAGATGTTAGGTCTGCACTATATTTTTCTCATAGCACCTTTTTATGGATTTGATATTGGGTTAATAAATTAAGAAGTGCTCCCTCTCTTCTTCTTTGTTAGAAGTGTTTGAGAACTATTGATGTTAATTTTTCTAGAAATATTTAGTAGAATTCAACCATGAAACAATCTGGGCTTTTCTTTGTTGGGAGGCTTTTGATTACAAATTCAACCATCTTATTAGATATGGGTATGTCCTAGTTATTTTCTGTCACTGTGATAAAACATCAATGAAAAGCAACTTGGGTTAAGGGGAGAAAATACTTATTTATCTTACATGCCATAATCACAGTCCTGATAAGTTCAAGATTGATTTCTCTTTATCATGTAACCAAAATATGTAGATTCCTCATAAATATATTGTCCTGAAATCTAGTTATGGACAGCAATCAGCAGCAATTAGAATAACCTGTATTGTTTTATGAGCCTCTGGAGTCTCTCTGACCAATATCTTATATGGAGGAAACCTTTGTCTAGTACTGAGATTTTTATTAATAACTCATGTCATCTAGAAGCAGCATTGCCTACTAATGTGGGGTACTTCGATTAAAATATCTTTAAAATACTATGTCTAGTTAACTTACAAACTAGTATGGTTTCATAAGATATCTTCATATTTAAGTTTACTTTGATAGTTTGTATCCTTCTAGGTTTTTTTTCTCATTTTTATCTTGTTATCTAACTTACTAGCATACAGCATCTTAGTTACTGTTCTATTCTGTAACAAGATACCATGACCAATATAGCTTATAAAAGAAAGCATTTAGCTGAGGACTTGCTTACAGTTTCAGAGGGTTAGTCCATGATCATCACAGCAGGGAGTATGGCAGTGGGCAGGCAGGCATAGTATTGGAGCAGAGAACTCCCATCTGATCTGAAAGTTACAGCCAGCAAGAGGGAGAAACTAAGCCCAACCCGCAGTGACATACCTCCTCCAACAAGACCATATCTATTAGATTGTTTAAAGACAGCTATAGGGAGAGGGCAGGTAAAAAGAAAGAGAAGCTTGGTCTCACCTTGGGCATGGCAATGTTTATTCATGGTAAGGGATTATTTTGTCACCTAAGTGTGGACAGCCAAAATGACTACAGAGGAAGGTGGGATGTGGCCCTTTATCAGAATGGAAGTCACTCTGTAGCCTGTGGAAGAAGCTGGGAAGTGTAGTCCTTCAGTAGGCTAATTGATGCAAAGCAGGCTTCAGTCTAGATGTTATAGTCCTGAGCCTCTCAAACAGTGTGCAGGGTGGCAGGAAGAGGGATGAGTTGGAAGGCTTGTGGCCATTAGTCCTCTATAGAAGTCACTTGAACTGCTTTCAGGGATTTGGGGGCCTCAATCTCTTGGTAACTGCTCAAGGTTGACAGAAGAGTGATGAGAGAGAGGGGGGCAGCAGTTAGAATGCCTCAGAAGAGGGTCCATTGAAAGGGCAAGGGTAAAGCTGAAGAGTTGTCAAGGATCCAGAACATAAGCAAGGAGATAGTAACTGTACACTTTGTGGGGAACATTATGAAACAAAGTTGCACGAGGAAAACTTTTACATCAAGGTTAACATGAGTTACAACTGGCTGGACCATGACCAGAGATCTATAGAAGGATGAGGTAACTGTAATTAGATATTTGTTTATATAAGACATCAGACTCCTGCATAAGGAACAAGCAGATGGAAGCCTAGAGAAGTCAGTTAAAGTCAGCATCTAAGGAATGAATCTGAACAAAATGTGTCCATGCAGTACTCCTTGCTTTCACATATGGTAAACTTTGTGTCTTTGATTCTAACATTTTTTAAATTTATTTTTTACCTGGTATATTTACATTTCAGATTTTCATATTTTATCCTTTTACCCCACTTCCCCCCACCACTCATGAACTTCCTATTTCATCCCCCCTCCTCATACTTCTATGAGGATGTACCCCCACCTACCCCCCCCACTCCCACGTCCGTACCCTCCCATCTCCCCCCACTCGGTGTTTGTCCTTCATGGGACCAAGAATCTCCTCTCCCACCTATGCTTGACAAGGCCATCTTCCCCTACATACACAGCTGGAGTCATGGGTCCCTCCCTATGTGCTCCCATGCTGGTGCTTTAGACCCTGGGGAGATCAGGTTGGTATTGTTGCTCTCCTCATGGAGTCACAAACCCTTTCTGCTCCTTCAGTCTTCTCTCTAACTTCTCTATTGGGAAAACCTTGATCAGATCAGTGGTTAGCTGTGAGCATCGTCCTCTGAATATGTCAGTCTCTGGCAGACCTCTAAGGAGACAGATATATCAGGCTCCTGTCAACATGTACTTCTAGCCATCCACATCAGTGTCTAGCTTAGGTGACTGTGCATGGGATGGATACCCAGGTGGAATGGTCTCCAGATGGCCCCTCCTTCAGTTTCTGTCCCACACTTTGTTTTTATATTTGCTCCCTTGAATATATTTCTTACTCCTTCTAAGTAGGACCAAAGCATCCACACTTGGTCTTCCTCCTACCTGAGCTTCATGTGGTCTGTGAGTTGAGTCTTGGCTATTCCAAGCTTTTGGGCTAACATCCACTTATTAGAGAGTAAATACTATGTATGTTCTTTTGTGATTGGGTTAACTCAGTCAGGATGATAATTTCTAGTTCCATCCATTTACCTAAGAATTTCTCAAATTCATTATTTTTAATATCTGAGTCATACTCCATTGTGTAAATGTACCACATTTTTTGTATCCATTCCTCTGTTGAAGGACATCTGGGTTCTTTCCAGCTTCTGGCTATTATAAATAAGGCTGCTATGAACATATTGGAGCATATGTCCTCTTTATATGTTGGAGCCTCTTCTGGGTATATGCCCAGGAGTGGTATAGCTGGATCCAAAAGTAATGGTATGTACAATTTTCTGAGGAACCAACCACCAGACTGATTTCCAGAGTGGTTGTACCAGCTTGCAATCCCACCAACAATGGAGGAGTGTTCCTCTTTCTCCACATCCTCACCAGCATCTACTATCAGCTGAGTTTATGATCTTAGCCATTCTGACTGATGTGAGGTGGTATCTCAGAGTTGTTTTGATTTGCATTTCCCTGATGACTAAGGATGTTGAGCATTTCTTAATGTGCGTCTTGGCCATTCAAGTTTTCTCCATTGAGAATTCTTTGTTTATCTCTATACCCCATTTTTAATAGGTTATTTGGTTGTCTGGAGTATAATTTCTTGAGTTCTTTGTATATATTGGATATTAGCCCTCTATCGGATGTAGGATTGGTAAATCTATTGGAAAATTGCCATTTTTAGGTTGCCGTTTTGTCTTGTTGACAGTGTCCTTTGCCTTACAGAAACTTTGCAATTTTATGAGATCCCATTTCTCAATTCTTGATCTTAGAGCATAAGCCATTGGTGTTCTGTTCAGGAGCTTTTTCCTTGTGCCTAAATATTTGAGGGTATTCCTCATCTTCTCTTCTATTAGTTTCAGTGTATCTGGTTTTATGTCAAGGTCCTTTATCCACTTAGACTTGAGCTTTGTACAAGGAGATAAGAATGGATTGATTTGCATCCTTCTACATGCTGACTTCCAGTTAAACCAGCACCATTTGTTGAAAATGCTGTCCTTTTTCCACTGGATGGTTTTAGCTCCTTTGTCAAAAATCAAGTGATCATAGATTTGTGGGTTCATTTCTGGATCTTCAATTCAATTCCATTGATCTTCCTGCCTGTCTCTGTACCAATACCATGCAGTTTTTATCACTATTGCTCTGTAGTACAGTTTGAGGTCAGGGATGGTGATTTCTCCCAGAAGTTCTTTTATTGTTGGGAATAGTTCTAGCTATCCTGTTTTTTTTGTTGTTCCAAGTGAATTTGCAAATTGCTCTTTCTATCTTTATGAAGAATTGATTTAGAATTTTGATGGGGATTGCATTGAATCTGTAGATTGCTTTTGGCAAGATGGCCATTTTTACTAAATTAATCCTGCCAATCCAGGAGCATGGGAGAGCTTTACATCTTCTGTGATCTTCTATTACTTTGTTCAGAGAGTTGAAGTTCTTGTTATACATATCTTTTACTTGCTTGGTTAAATTCACTCCAAGGTATTTTATATTATTTGTGACTATTGTGAAAGGTGTCATTTCCATAATTTCTTTCTCACCCTGTTTATCCTTTGAATAGAGGAAAGCTACTGATTTGTTTGAGTTGATTTTATATCCAGCCACTTTGCTGAAGTTGTTTATCTGGTTTAGGATTTCCCTGGTGGAAGTTTTAGGGTCACTTAAGTATACCGTCATATACTGTCATATCATCTGAAAATAGTGAAATTTTGACTTCTTCCTTTCCTATTTGTATCCTTTTGACTTCCTTTTGTTGTCTAATCTCTCTAGCTAGGACTTCCAGTACTATACTAAATAGGTAGGGTGAGAGTGGGCAGCCTTGTCTAGTCCCTGATCTTAGTGGGATTGCTTCAAGTTTCTCTCCATTTAGTTTGATGTTGGCTACTGGCTTGCTGTGTATTGCTTTTACTATGTTTAGGTATGGGCCTTGAATTCCTGATCTTTACAAGACTTTTAACATGAAGGGATGTTGAATTTTGTCAAGTGATTTCTCAGCATCTAGTGAGATGATTATGTGTTTTTTTCTTTGAGTTTATTTATGTAGTGGATTACATTGTTGGATTTCCAAATATTGAGCCATCCCTGCTTTCCTGGGATAAAGCCTACTTGATCATGATGGAAGATTGTTTTGATGTGTTGTTGGATTTGGTTTGCAAGAATTTTATTGAGTATTTTTGTATCAATATTCATAAGAGAGATATAGTCTGTCACTCTGAGATCTGTTGTTCCTCTGCCGCTCTGGGTTCAGTGGTCCCTCTAGGATGTCTCGGGATCTGGTGTCTACACAGGAGCAGACCAGGTGGGGGTCTACTCCAGGCCTCAGATCTGGGAGAAAGTTAGAAGGGGAGTGGTATTCCGCAGGGGCGGTGTTTGGGTGTCTGCTGGAACCTGAGCACTCAGTGCACCAAGCTGTGGCTCAGGGGTGGGCATAAGGCAGTGTGTGAGTGTTCTTACCTGCCACTCTGAATTCAGTGGTCCCTCTAGGATGTCTCACGATCTGGTGTCCACATAGGAGCAGACCAGGTGGGGGTCTGCGCCAGGCCTCAGATCCGGGAGAGGGCTGATTCTAACATTAACAATATAAGCTCTTATATAATGAACAAAAAGTTTCTCAAGTAAAACACAATTTTTTTTAGAATCTATTTGATAAGATGAAATTTTTAAAATTGGGCCTTTTACCTTAAATGACCATATCTAGAATGTGAATATATAATACATATTTGGTTAACATCAAATTGTTACACACATATTCCAATAAATATATTTCAGTAAATATCAGACTACATGAAGAGACAATTTAATTTTAAGGTGTAGAGTCCCAAAAGAAATGATTTTCAATATCTCGTTTTAAAAGTATAGTCCCAGAAACAGTGACTACCTTATCAAGAGTAGATGATTCATATTATAAAATTTTTTAAATTTAATCCTATTAACAGAATCTTTTAAAATTTTGCTACCTTCAACCATACCATGGACCAACAGATGAAAGTACTCAATGATGTCACATTGTAATAAATAATTTATATGTAATATGGACTAAATTGACAAAGAAGGCAAAAGCCAAGTCTATTCCTTCTTCTGATAGCACAAGTCTCTAGGTCACCATATCCTGACCACAGTAAGCATGTTTGTTAGCATCATTCTATTTGAAAATATATTGGCTGCTTAGAGAAAGAAATTATAAAGTGAAATGACCAAATTAAATGACCTTTTGTCTTTTGAAATTTCTTAGGAAACATCATTGCCAAAGCCCTTCTGCTCCTTGTAGGCTTCAAGGTGAAAGGACAGGCTCTGGCCCTGGAGCTCTCAATCTGGGTAGAGACTGGATGATATTCTCCAATACCACAGGTGAGCCCTGGTTGGAGAGAATCTAAGTCATTTCCTCCCCAAGAATCTAAAGGCTTAGGGAATCACTTAAAAGAATCATTTGTTGAGTCTGCAGATATAAAACCAATGTCAACAATACCACTTGGACATTCTGGATAGCTTTCCAAAGCTGAGTTTGATGACTGAGTATCTGGCATCCTTCTTTAATGAGGGATCATGGATAGTTAGTGTATAGAAGCTGGAATTAGATTTTATCAAGAGGAAGAATCAAGTGCCAGGGTAAAAGGTACAGTCAAGTGAAGTAGCCTACAGGTCCCATACCAGTCAGATGGTAGGCTTAGGTACAAAGTTGTGCTGGTCACAGCATCCTCATAGGTCAGTTCAGGAGACAATGAGGACAGAGTAATTGCTATTTGCCTCTCTGATGTTTGAGATGTTTAGGTGAGATGAGGATGCACACTCTGGGATCCTTCTCTGAGTAAAAGAATCTGTTCCCCATCCCCCAACTCCTGTCATGTGAGACATGAGGACAAATGTACCTTCAAGATAAAGAGGAGATTTTTTTTTCTGGTTTGTCCTACATTGTCAGGGCTGTAAGGCCTAAACATCTGGAGTCAGAAGCAGCAGCCTTCTGACAGATCTTATTTGCTAGGCATCTTTGTCCTGAAATGAGGCTAGCATGCAACTTTCTATGATGGGATGGTGCTCCTTCCAAAGGGATGACTTGAGCTGGATGGGTTTCCTGACATTTAGGTGTGTAGTAAATTCAACTCATTTTACTGAAGCATTCAATCCTTCATAGTCAATTTTTGCACTAAACAAACTACGTTTGCTTCAAATTTGTTTTTCTTATACTTGCTTTAGGAGTAATGTTGACAACATACACAGAATAGTTTATGACAGGATATAAAAATTGGACTCTAAGTTTGCCTCTATAAATAAATTACATTTGTACTAATACTGACCAATAATTATTTTTAACAGCTTATAATGAATTACAATGCTATTATAAGATTAGAATTTTATAATTTTATCTTTGCTAATTTTAAGCTTGAAAAATATAATTCTTGAATTAAAAGAAACTTTAAATCATAAATACAGTTCACAAAGAGACTGGGCACTCATTTTTCCTAAACCTTTCATAATATGCTTTTATAAAATGCCAGTATTTTATATGCCTCAGTTTCAAAACAAACCAGCTTTATTATTCTAAGAAAAGGGAGATGAAATGATAAGCAGAGGGCTCAGTTGGTAGTATCTATATTGATTTATATCACATGTTTGCCTTAGCCACAATGGTGGTAAGTCTCATTGCATGCCCTTTCTTCAACATTAGTAGAGATGTGGGTGAGTCACATGGCAAGCCTCATGGGTTTTATATACTCATCAGCCAAGATGGCAGCAAGCTACATGGAACTCCAAGGTGAGTGCATCAGGTACATACTCTTTTTGTAATCAAGAGTTGAATCCAAGGTACATACACAGCATATCATAGCAAATTAAGATTACTTATACATAGATTTGTAAACATCACATTCAATGAATTTATAAATCCTACAGTACAGAAGAAATGGAGTATATGATAAACCACAGTATTATGAAGAGTTTACATTTTAGCAACTTTTAAGCACAAAGTGTCTTTTCCTCTGCTCTTCTGTTTTGCTCTCTTTCTCTGTCACTGAGTCAGATGGCCAGCCTGAGCCAGGACAAAGACTTTGGAAGAAAATTTTAGACAGACATACCTGGGTCTGGAGAAGATGGGCCAAAATCCAACTCCAGAGCTGCCTTCTCAGTAGACTAGGACAGCAAGTAACAAATTTTCAGCAGTATTCATGCTCAAAAGACATGTGAATCTCTGTAAGACTGACCCCAATGATCTGTATATCCATAGCCAGTTTGTGTGTGCCTGCAGATGGGAGCTGGCAACCTGAAATGCTTTACCTCCTAGCCATGAAAGACATAGAGGAATTTTCCAGGTTCGTAGAGGCAGACACAGAAGGAGGCCCAAAACACAAGGCAAAGAGGCATAAGGCAAAAGAGTCCTATGAAGTTACAAGTTTGGAGGCCCAGCAGAAAAGACAGACATCCTGTCTTTAAACCTTGAGAAAGATGTGAGGGAGCTAGGAGTTATATGTGGGAGGTGGCCTCAGACCATGCTACTATTTTATTGCATGGATTATTTCTAATTCTTGTAAAACTGGAACATTCTCGACTTCTCTCACTACATTTTCTTGCTTAACCTAATCAAAAGCTTATTCATTTTGTGGTAACTTTAATAAGAATGGTCCCTGTAGGATCATCAGTTTGAATGCTTTGTTCTTAGTGGAGATATCTAGAAATGGTTACAAGGTTTTGGCCTTGTTTAAAAGCCAATAGCCAGGCCCAGTGTCATTCTCGCTGCTTGCCTGCCTGTGGTTCTCATTATTATAGAAATGGTATAATCTGTTTCATCTACTGTTTTTCTATTCTATATCTTATCAATTTCCACTCAAATCTCCATTATTTTATTGGTTTTGCTTGTTTACTTTCTTCCCTTTTTCAAGTGTCTTGGGAGAAAAGGTCAGATTATTGAATTGATATATTTAAAAATATGTGTGTGTACTATCTTTGTAATCATGAGCATGTGTGTGTAGGTGATCTAATAGCTCAGAAGAAGAAATTATTTTTTAAAGATAAAGTTGCAGATTGTTGTGAAGAACTAGATATAGGTTGTAGGGACCAAACTAGGGTCCTTTACAAGACCAGCAATTGCTGAGACATCTCTCTAGCTCCCTTTTCTTGTTTTGTAACAGTCAAAAATTTCCTCTAAGACCTAATTTAGTGATGTCCTGTATATATTCATATATTTTGTCTTAATCTGCATTTGTTTTATTTCCAAAATATTTTCTCTGTAGTTGAACTTTCAGTTCTCCTGCTTCAGCTGTCCAAATGGCTGGAATGGTAGGTTTTCTCCACCAGGTGTGGTGTTTTCACAGTACTTTTTAATTTTCCTTTTTGTTTTTTCCTTTATACATTTTTATACTATTTAATTTTCACAGATTTCTAACTTTATTACATTGTGGTTAAAGAACATACTGAATGTTATTTCTATGCACTTTTTTTTCTTCTTGACAGTGTATGATCTAACATAGAGAATATTCTAGATGCATTTGAGAAGAATGCCTATTCTGCTATTCTTGGGTGAATTGTGTAGATTTATTTCTAGGATTATTTGCTTCATAGTGTTGCTCAAGGCTTTTCCCTCATTGTTGTCTTCTCCTTAGGATTCTGTCTTAGGGTTTTATTGCTGTGAACAGACAGTGTGACCATGGTAACTCTTATAAAGGACAACATTTAATTGAGGCTAGCTTACAGATTCAGAGATTTAGTCCATTATTATTATGACATAAAACATGGTGGCATGCAAGCAGACATGGTAGTACAGAAGGAACTGAGATGTGGATCTACATCTTGATCCACAGGCAGAAGGAGACTGTATGCCACACTGGGTATAGCTTGACCATAGGAGACCTCCATTCCACCACACACATTGACACACATCCTCCAGCAAGGCCACATCCACTCCAACAAGGCCACACACTCTAGTAGTGTCATTCCCTATAGGTCAAGCATTCAGACACATGAGTCTATGGGGGCCATACTTAGTCAAACCACCACATGTTCTATCCATTACTGAAAGTAGCTATTGAATTAGCCAACTAGTACTTTTGAATTGTCTATTGTATTTCTGTGAATTTTTGCTTCATATACTTTGTTCTCCTTTTTAGGTGATTAGATGTTTATTATTGGGATAACTTCCCAATAGTCTAACCCTTTCATAATTGGAAAGCTTTCTTTAACCTGTAATGTTTTTGTTTTAACATCTATTTTTTTTCTGATACTGACATTGCTACTCTAGCATTCTTAGAGTTGCAATTTATGTCTTGTATCTTTTTCCATTTGTTAAAAAGATGTATTTATTTTTATTTATATGAGTACACTGCAGCTATCTTCAGACACACCAGAAGAGCTCATTGAATCCCATTACAGATGGCTGGGAGCCACCATGTAGTTGCTAGGAATTGAACTCTGGAAGAGCAGTGCTCTTAACCACCTGCCTTTTATTGCCTATTGTTTCTCAGGGATTAGAGGCTGGAAATGACACCCCTTTCTTTTTCTCCCTCTGGGATCTAGGAATCTCAAACCTGGTACATCTTTGCAATATGTCATATAGTACTGCAGTTTCTTTTCCTCTGACCCAAGCTTGGGGAGAACTTGGTCTTAAAATTAAAAGGGGGGGGGAAGATACGGAGGCAGATAATCACGTGCCTCCCCCAGTCAAAGAAAGTTGATATATCTAGGTTGGGTATTGGGTCACACATCTAATTCTATGGGCATCTTGATATTGAGCATTACCAAACTTATAAAGCCTTTGATTAACATGAAAAAAATTGTATTAAAGAAAAAAGGAGAAGGGAGCATGGGATAGGGGTGTTCTAGGGAGGAGAAGTGGGAAAAGGAGATGGCATCTGAAATGTAAATAAAACATCCAATAAAAAATAAATAATAAAAAGAAAAAAACAGTCACAATCCTTTAACAACAACAAAAAAAGAGAAGAGGAAAGCCCGCCCTCCTCATTATGACATCAGAGTGGTGATCCAATCATTTGGCTGTTTAACATAGTAAATTTACATAAGACTACTGATTGGTTGATGGGCATAAGACCGCCCCCAAGATGACGTTTGTTTACGAATTGTTGCCAGAGAAACCAGCATTGGAGCTGGTGGTCAGACAAGCAGCAGTAAGCTCTTAACTGCCGCTCCTCCACCCTCTTTAAAAAGAGCTGAATTTGATTAAAAAAATTCAGGGATTTGATCCTAAATGTAGAAGTCATTTGGACTACAGATTTTGAGTTCTGTTCCCAGTTGATTTTTTTCCAGTCATGCCCAGAAAATCTGGGAATTCATTAGTTCTTTGAAGACAAAGCAAGAAGACTGGTTAAATGAGTTCCAGAAAGAAAGGCCCTTGCCTTTCTGGCCAGCAGTTTGCTGAAGGAGATGACATCATGAAGCTGCAGCCAAGTGACAGGCGGGTCCAAAAGGCGAGAAGTATCTCCTCAGGACACAAGTCAACAGAGCCAAGGAGTCTTCAACCAACTCTTCAAAGAAGACGGCGAGGCCGCTCTATGAAGAAAAGTCATTCTGTGGAGAAAGGTTACTCTGAGGAGAAAACCTGTACAGTGGAGAAAATTCCCTCCACCGAGAAAAACCTTTCTGCTGAGAAGCCTCCTTCCATCAATGAGAGGCGTCGCACTAGAGTTAGAAGCTTCTCCGCTGAAAAGCTGCTGATAGCAGAGAAGCATCCCAATGCTGAAAAAAAGCCTTACTACAGAGAAGAAGAGATCCTCTGCTGAGAAGTACTCTTCAAATGAAAAAGGTCAGATGACCCAGAAAAGTTCTGCTGGGAGGCGCCACTCTGAGACACGTGGCTCTGGAAAGAGTCCTCCCTTTTCTGAGAAATGCCACCCTACAGAGAAATGTCATTCAAGTGTGAAGCGTGGCTCTTCAGACAAGGATCATCCTGCAGATAGAGGTCGTTCCAGCAAGAAAAGACGCCCTACAGAAAAACCTCAGAAAGGTCGGTTGACAGGGAGAAGTCCCTATGCTCCTGCCACAGTGAGAGGGCGTCCTACAAAAAGAGGTCAACCCACAGAGAAAGGCCTTTCTACTAAGAAGGGTCCCTCTAATGAGAACCGACCCCCTGCAAAGAAAGGCTGCTCAGCCAAGATACATAGCTCTGCAGAGAGAGATCAGCAGATACAGAAAGGTGGTGCTACAGATAGTAGAGTCCCTAGAGAGAAATACTGCCCTTCAAGGAGAGGTCGGCCTGCCAAAAAAAGTCGTCTGGAAGAGAAGGGCCACTCAGAGAAAAGTGCCTGTGCATCAAGAGGAAGTTCTTCAGGAAAAGATCTCTCTGCAGGAAGATTTCACCGCAAGAGAAGCAGCCCTGCAGAGGAGGGTGATTTAGTCAAGTGTAGTATCTGTGAATCCAGTGTACCCTCTGCAGGGACAGATTGCTTTGCAAGAAGTCACTCCAACAAAAGCAACCCTGGAAAGAAGAGTCGCTCCATAGAGTGTGGAATCTTTTCATCAAGAGTACCCTCTGCAGGGAAAGATCTCCGTGCTGGAAGAGGGCACACCCAAAAAATTCATAGGGCAGAGAAGGGTCTCTTGGTGGAGAAATGTAGCAGTACATCAAGAGGACCCTCTACACGGAAAAATTGCTCTGGAGGAAGAGGTGGCCCCAACAAAAGTGGCACTGTAGAGGAGGGTCTGTCATTCGAGCACAGTCGCAGTCCATCAAGAAGACTCTCTTCAGGAAAAGATCCATCTGGAGGAAGAGGTTGCCCTAACAAACAAGGCCCTGCAGAGAGGGTTGGTTCTGTTGAAAGTAGTAGCAGCCCATCAAGAGGACACTCTTCTGGGAAAGATCGATCTCGAGGAAGATGTCACCCAAACAAACAAGGCCCTGCAGAGAGGGTTCGTTCAGTTGAGGGAAGTAGCAATCCATCAAGAGAACACTTTGTACCTGAAGATCGATCTGCAGGAAGAGGTGGCCTCATCAAACACAGCCCTGGAGAGAGAGGTCGTTCTGTTGAAAGTAGTAGCAGTACATCAAGAGGACCCTCTTCATGGAAAGACCGATCTGGAGGAAGAGGTCGCCCCAAAAAACTAGGCCCTGCAGAGAAGGGTCGTTCAATCAAGAGTAGTAGCAGTCCATTAAGAGGAACCTCTACAGGGAAAGATCAGTCTGGAGGAAGAGGTCGCCCTAACAAAAAAGGCCCTGTAGAGAGGGGTCGTTCAGTTGAGGGCAGTAGCAGTTCATCAAGAAGAACCTCTACAGAAAAAGAACGTCTTGTGAGAAGATGTCACTCCAACAAAAGTAGCCTTGCAGAGGGATGGTGTTCAGGGAAAGATTTCCCTTCAGGAGGTCACCCAAACAAAAGTGGCCCTGCAGAGGAGGCTCAGTCAGTCGAGGGTAGTAGCAATCTATCGAGTGGACCTACAGTAGCTAAAGATCGGTCTGCTGGAAGAGGTCGCCCCGACCAACAAGGCCCTGCAGAGAGGGGTCGTTCAGTTGAGGGTAGTAGCAGTCCATCAAGAGAACCCTCTCTTCCTAAATATCTATGTGCAGTAAGAGTTCACCTCATCAGATACATCCCTGGAGAGAGTGGTCGTTCTGTTGAAAATAGTAGCAGTCCATCAAGAGGAACATCTACAGGGAAAGATCTATCTGGAGGAAGAGGTCGCCCAAACAATCAAGGCCCTACAAACAGGTGCCGTTCAGTTGAGGGCAGTAGCAGTCCATCAAGAAGAACCTCTACAGGAAAAGAACGTCTTGTAAGAAGATGTCACTCCAACAAAAGTAGCCTTGCAGATGGGTGGTGTTCAACCAAGTATGGTATCTGTACACCAAGAGGACGCTCTGCAGGGAAAGATGGCCCTTCAGGAGAAAGTCACCCAATCAATAGTAGCCCTGCAGTTGAGAGTCAGTCAGTCGAGGGTAGTAGCAATCCATCAAGTGGTCCCTCTGTAGCTAAACATCGATCTGGAAGAAGCGGTCACCTCAAGAGACACAGCCCTGCAGAGAGGGGTCATTCTTTGGAAAGTAGTAGCAGTACATCAAGAGGACCCTCTTCAAAGAAAGATCAACCTGGTGGAAGATGTTGCCCCAACAAACACAGCCGTGCAGAGAGGGGTCGTTCACTCAAGAGTAGCAGCAGTCTATCAAGAGAACCCTCTTCAGAGAAAGATCGATCTAGAGGAAGAGGTTGCCCCAACAAACAAGGCCTGGCAGAGAGGGGTCGTTCAGTTGAGGGTAGTAGCAGTCCATCAAGTGGACCCTCTGTAGCTAAAGATCTAGCAGGAAGAAGTGGTCACCGCACTAGACATAGCCCTGCAGAGAGGGGTCATTCTTTTGAAAGTAGTAGCAGTACATCAAGAAGACCCTCCTCAGGGATAGATCGATCTGGAGGAAGACATTGCCCCAACAAACACAGCCGTTCAGAGAGGGGTCGTTCACTCAAGAGTAGCAGCAGTCTATCAAGAGAACCCTCTTCAGGGAAAGATCGATCTAGACGAAGAGGTTGTCCCCCAAATGAAAGACCTGCAGGGAGGGGTCGTTCAGTTGAGGGTAGTAGCAGTCCATTAAGAGAACCCCCCTGTCCCCAAAAATCGATCTGGAGGAAGAGGTCACCTCAACAGAAATAGCCCTGCAGAGAGGGGTCGTTCTGTTGAAAGTAGTAGCAGTCTATCAAGAGAAACCTCTTCAGGGAAAGATCAATCTGGAGGAAGAGGTCGCCCCAAAAAACAAGGTCCTGCAGAGAGTGGTTGTTCACTCGAGGGTAGTAGCAGCCCATCAAAAAGAACTGCTACAGCCAAAGATCAATCTGGAGGAAGAGGTTGCCCCAATAATAGCAGCCCTGGAGAGGAGGGTCTTTTGGTCAGGAATGGTAGCAGTTCATCAAGAGGACCCTCTGAGAGGAAACATCGCCCCAATGGCCAAAGTTGGCCTTTGAAGGAAAACCACCCTGCAGTGGAGGGGCGCTCAGCAGAGAGTGGAATTTGTGCAGACAGAGGGCCCTCTGAAGGGCAAGAGCAACCTGCAGTGAGAAGTTGTCCCGAAAATAGTCACCTTGAAGAGGAATTTCGGGTTTTTGGAAGGAAGAAAGCTGCAAAAAGAGGGCCTTCTGCAGCGAAAGATCACCCCTTTAGCAGAGGTCAGCCTCTGAAGAAAAGCCGCCCTAAAGAGGGAGGCTGCTCAGCAGAAGTGGGTAACCATGCAGAGAGGGAAGCATCTGCAGGGGAAGGTTACCCCACAGGCAGAGGTCAGCCTCAGAAGAAAAGCCACCCTGCTAAGGCAGGGCACTCAGTTAAGAGGAAACCTTCTGCATGGAAAGAGCCCCACACTGGGAGAGGTCAGGTTTTAAAGAAAAGCCACCCTGCAGAGAGGCATCCATCTGCCTCTATGAAAATTTGTCCTTCTAAAAAACATCGAGCTGCAGAGAAAGTTGTCTGTGCAAAGAGAGTTCGTTCTCCAGAAAGAGTTCACTCCATGGAGAGAATTCATCTTGCTAAGAAAAGTTGTCCTGCAGAGAGACAGCTCTCTGCTGAGGAAGGTAGCATGGCAGAGCCTAGTTGCTCCTTTCGGAAAGATCTTTCAAAAGAAACAGCTAACTCTTCCCAGGAAAGCTGCACAGCTGAAGAAGGGAGTAGGGTAGACAATATGCATTCTGTGGAGAAAGGTCATATCTCCATGGAGAAACACTTCCCTGAAGAGAAACTGTCTTCAGGATTCGTGTCTAAGGCGACAGAGCCAAACAATATGCCGAGTCCTCCAGAAAACAAAATTGGCAGTGATACCAATCAAGTAGCCCAGGTCTCTCACCGTAATGTGCCTGTGACTGTGAAGATAAAAATGGGAGTTGAGTTGAGCTTGCCTGGTGAACTGAAGTCTCGTCTTGTTGAGGACTGGGACTTGGTCACCAAGCAAAAGCAGTTATTCCAACTTCCTGCTGAGAAGAGTGTAGATACCATTCTTGCAGAATATGTGACTTTTGTGAAGTCACAAGGGCTTGCTGATAATAGAGAATACTCCGTTGATGAGCTTGTATTTGGAATAAGAGTGTATTTCAACGACATGCTGGCCACGCAGCTGCTCTACCAGTTTGAAAGGCCCCAGTATGCTGAAATTCACCTAGCTTATCCTGATAGTCCAATGTCTCAGGTTTATGGGGCTCCACACCTCCTGCGATTGTTTGTGAATATTGGGACTGCATTGGCCCATTCACCTCTTAACAGGCAGAGTCTTCTCTTAATGTGTAACTATATGCATGGTTTTCTTGAATATCTTGTAGAGAACTCTACTTTGTTTAATGCCAACAATTACAGAGTAGCTTCTGCTGAATATTGCTGCAAAGCCCTGTGAAGGGCTAAACACTTAATCCTGGACCAGTAAATATTTGTTTCCTGTTTGCACTGTGTAATTGATGTTCTTGAAAACTATATAACAGGGCTGAATGTTTCCATTCGATTATTTTTGTTGTGAGCAGAAAATAATAGTGATCTTTACCACCGTGTACCATCATTCAACAACAAATAAATGTTCACTAAAAACTTTGTTGCTTTTTTTACAATGTTGTTTGTATGTAGGTGCTTCTATGCCTTCCATATTATGAATTTCTCCTACATATTCATATTATATGATAAAATGCCCTCATTTCTAGTGCTAAAGGTTCTACACAATGGATATACACCAAACACATATACACATAATTAAAAATAAAAATCTTTTAAAAGATAAAAGGGCTAAGGAGGTCATGAGTTCAGTTCCTACATTAAAGAAGAAGAGAGGAAGAAGCAGAGAAGGCAGAGGAATGACTGATAAAGAAAAAGGAAGAAGGGGATGAGAGGGAGTTAGAGGGGGAAGAAGAAGAGGGGGAGCAGACTTGGAGGAGGGCAGGAGGAGAAGAGATGGACAAGGAGGGAGAAAGGAAGAGAGGAGGAGGAAAAGGAGTAGAGCAATTGGGAGCAGGAAGAGAAGAGGAAAGGAAAGAAGGAAGAGGAGAGGAGCAAGGAGAAAGAAGGGGAGGGGGTCCAGAAGATGAGGGGTAAGAACATGAGGAGCTGGAGGAGAAATACGGGAAGAAGAATGATGTGGGGGAAGAAGAGAAGAATGGGGGAGGAAGAGACACAAGACAAGGAGAGGAAGGAGGAAGAAGATAAGGAAAGAAAGGGCAGAGAAGGAAAGTGTGAGAAGAAGGAAAAGGAGGGAGAAAATAGGCCAAGAATATAAAGCAGACTGGAAGAAATGGTGGAAAAGGGAAAGAAAAAAGGAAGACAAGAAGGGCCAGGGCAGGGAGAAGAAGGAAAACAGAAGTAAGATCAGGAGGAAGAGGGTAAGTAGAAAGATTGGAGAAAAAGGAAGAGGAAGAGGGGGAGGAGGAGAAAGAAGAGAGGAAGATAAGATGGGTGAAGAACAGAAAGAGGGGGACAGGAGGACAAGACGTGGAGGGAGATGACAAGAAGAGTGTGGGCAGAGGGGAAAGGAAGAAAGAAAGAGTGGAGATGGAAATGGGTGAAGGTAAAAGGAGAACAATAAGTAATGGAAGAAAGGAAAGAGGAAGGAGAGAGTGAAGAGAGGAAATACTAGAAGGATGAGGAGAAGGGGCAAGGCAGGGTGGAGAAGGAAAGCTGGAGGAGGAAGACAAGGAAGGGGAAGAAGAGATGTAGACGATAATTGCAAGCAGGACAAGTGGGCCAAGAAGGAAAGGGGGGGAAGAATGAAGGGATGGAGGAGGAGTGGTTAGGAAGGAGGAGGAATAGGATGAGGAAAAAAGGGGGAAGCCAGAGGGGAAAGGAAAAGCAGGGAAAAGAGCAGATGAAAGGAAATTGTGGTTTGAATAAAGTAGTGCCCATAGAGAGTGGCACTATCAGGAGGTGTGGCTGTTTTTGGAGTAGGTGTGGCCTTCTTGGAGGAAGTGTGTCATATCTTCCTGCTGATTGAGTTATAGAACTCTCAGCACGATGTCTTCCTGAATGCTGCCATGCTTCCCACCTTACTGATAATGCACCAAAACTCTGAACTAAAAGATAGCCCCAACTAAATGGTTTCCTTTATAAGAGTTGCCTGGATCATGATGCTTATTCACAACAATAAAAATACTAAGACACAGGGTGAAGAGGAAGAAAAGAAGTGATGAAGAACAGGAACGAATAGAGATAGGAAAAGGGGAGGAGGAGGGGGAGGAGGGAAGAAGAGGGAAATAAGAGAAGGGGGAGAAGGAAGAGGGGACAAGGATGATGAGAGGAGGAGAAAGTGTGTGTGTGTGTTTGAGAGAGAGAGAGAGAGAGAGAGAGGGAGAGAGAGAGAGAGAGAGAGAGAGAGGGAGGATAGGTGAATACTGTTTGCCTTCAGTTCATGGTAAACAACATTTTGTCTTTCTATACTATCATAATTTATTGAATAACAATAAAGTCACAATGTTTAAAGGTTTCTGTGACAGCAATTTGTCACATAATCTGCCTATCATAGTAGCTAGGCTGTGGCAAATCCAGGTTCATTATTCCCATCTTAATTGCTAATATTAACCCATCACATAACACAGTAAATACATCTGTATGCATGCATAATAGTTACAGAATGGATATGAATTAAGGAGGCTGCAGTAAAGTTGGAGAGGTTTCATCAGTGGACTGAGAAGGAGTCTGTAGGGATAATGAACGAGACAGTGCCTCAAGCAAGCTGCTGCTGGAGCCAGGTTTGAGAGTAAAGATGATAGTTCAGCTGTCAGGTGAAAGGTTGAACTGCTCAGAAGTAGGAAATGGGTTAGGGTCAGGAAAAGGCTGAAGATCCAGGTCCAGATAGGCAAATAGGAGAACAGGCAAAGGGTCCAGGAGGCAGTGTCAACAGCAGGGGACATAGCCAAGCAGAAGCTCCAAGAATAGTTACGAGGTCCTCAGTTCTTCCTGTACATACTAGGTATCAGATGATAGGTTGATGTGGGAGCCATACCAACACAGTGTTAGGTGTCCATTACTTTATGGTCTCCAGGTGAAAGAGTTACATCCTTCCCATGGTCTGACATGTCTGCTAAGTTCTAGGACCTGATTATTTTATTTTTAATAGGATTTTAATATATTCTTGTGTCTCTACAGTTCAGTTCATCTAATAAATGAATAGAGTCGGTCTCTTCTATCCCCAGGAATAAGTTATTTGACAGTCTATGAGGGTTACCTAGGCTCAGCACAGCCAAATTATAAACAGACATTGGCATTGAGGCAGAATTTGGGCTGTACATTTCTAGTCATATCCAACATGTCCCTGTAATCAGGGTTGTTCTGTAGCATGTAGTTTTAAATAAAACCCACACTAAACCTGTCTACATGCTGGCATTGGGGGTTTTGCTCACTCCCACTGCTAGCTCTGTGTAGCTGTCTTGCCCTGCTTCCGCTACTAGCTTGCTAAGGAGGTTCAAACCAGTTTTTCCTATAAATGGCTGGATTGGTGCTTGCATTTCTCAGGCCATCCACCTCATGTGTCAGGCCTGCAGAATGCCAGCTACATGTCATTCAGCTCCCCTTACCCTTGAAAAATGAAATCACTAGAGACTTATATTATACCAGCCAGACTTATAAAAGTAAATCTCCAATCTCAAAATAGCCTTGAAAACAACACAGAATTCAGTTAATATGAATACAAGCTGCATGCCTAAGGTGGGCAAATATATCACTACACAAATATATGGCTGACCTATGAATTCCCTAGCTACTTGAGGCTCCTCCAGGCCACATGGCATCTGCTCCATTTTCAACCTCTGTCTTCCTCTCCCTCTGTCCTCCCTCTCATTTTCTTCCTCCACTCTCTCTCTAGAACTTTCAGCTCTGCCTTTTTCTTCCAGTTTTTTTAACTTTTTTTGATTTTTTGTGTGTTTCATATCATGTACCCTTGTGACTCTTCTTCCCTTTCCCCTCATTTGTCCCCTATTTGCTCTTGCAATTGAAAGACCCCCTATGAGGGGAGATCCTCACTCAAGCCTCGGGTGTCATGGCCACCCAATAATTCACAAGACACCAATCTAGGTGCAATCTGTAAGAAGTATATTTCGGGATCAACCGGCTGATGGTCAATCCATAACTCAAGCAGGAGCAGAGAAATTGACCCAGCAGCCCGGGAGAGTGGGACTTTTACAAATCAGGGGTAGATCAAGGGAACATCTAGAATGCAATCTCATGTCAATCTATCTATGTCATCTATCTATCTATGATCTATCTATCTTTTCATTCTTTCTATTTCTTATGTATGCATGGGTATGCCCATATGTATGTTTGTATTTTTAGAAGATGACAATCTAAGAATTATAGATATCCAAATACTCTGATAAAATATTAGACAATGAACCAATAAAATGAACCAATGGAATTTACAGGATCCTTAATAAATAAAAACTTAGTATATGCCTAGCATTATGGTTCATGTTGAGCCATTCTGCCAGTGTGTTTCTGTTTTGTGTTATGAGTGGTGTGTCTTGCTGATACCAGGAGAATATAGATGTAATCTATTCAGGCATATTTAGGCTTACATGTCCTCCAGGATGCTTTTCCAATCAACAACCCAGTCATATATGGGCTATAACTACTATTGCCAAGAAGACCTTCCTGCTTGTCAAAAGTAGAGCAGGGACTAACTAATATTTATGACTACTCTTTAGAACTAGTAGTAGCCTAGGACTGGGGCAGTGGAAAGAGTAACTTAGAAAACAATAGAATCACAAGAAAAAAGTAATCACAATAAAGTCAAGGAAAGGGGAAGGTATGATAATAGCTTAGGCACAGGGACTACTGATCATTTGTGCACAGGAAAAGATTCCATTCATATACCATATATTTCTTGACAAATATAATGAATGACCTAGACCTAGTTATAGGGCTTTTATAACAGAGCTTGTCAGGCTTCATAAATTCATTTTGTAGCTAAGACTCTCTTCAACCTGTAGTATCTTTAACAGTTATTTTATACTGGGTGGTAAGTATAATTAATATTTTCTAAAAGAGGAAAAAATCTTCACAATTAGAGACAACATACATTAGCATCTAACAGTCATCAATGTGCCAAATAGGACTACTGGTTCACCTATGTGATCCTTATTTTCTCTGAACCCTAATTTTCACAATTATAAGATGGAAACAATAATAACAAATTTTTAGGGTTGTTGTGAAGAATAAAGGATCTTGAGTTTTCTTTTTGAGATGCTCTTTCCATAAAAAAGCACCTAGAAATCATGGATAAAATATGAGCTCCCAGGAAAGTAAAGAAACTTTCTAGGTCACAGAGAAAGTAGAAAACAGAAATCAAAATGATAGACAAGCTTTCAAATCACTTGATGCTACTATTTGGGTTGTAGATCTCTGAGTCTTTAAAATAAGTTTCTTATCTTTATTAATTATGTTTGTGTGGAGATGGTTATGCACACCATTACCTACATATGGAGGTCAAAGGACAATTTGTGAATATCAGTTCTTTCTTTTTACAATGTGAAATTCAGGGAAACAACTCAGGTCATCAGTCTTGGTTATATCACCAGCCCCTCTGATCCTTTTTAATTTTTGGAGACAGGGTTCCACCATGAGACTCTTTTTGGCTTGAAACTCACTATATAGACTAGATTAGCCTGCCTGTACCTTTAGAGTCTTAGGACTATAGGTATATACCACCAAGCTCTTGGCCCCTTCTGATTCTTAATGTATATACATAAGGTCCAAAATGCAACATCACATGAAATCAGAACTCTGTAGAAACTGTAACCTTTAAAAATAGTAGGGCATAGAAACAGTCTGCTAATGGCAAGGGTAAAAATGGTTCTTGTTTGTCTCTGTTTTCTCTCTACGAGGGAGTCTGAAATAAGCTACTAAATATTTATAAATATAAACTTGTCCTCAGGTGTGTTTGGAATTCAAAAATGTCTCACTGGTTATCTTAGTTTACTCATGCTTTTTATAGCAAATTGTCTAATACTGGACAATGTATAAACAATAGAAATTTATTTAGCACAGTTTAAAAGCCTGGGAAGGTCAAGATCAATGCACTTGGCAGTTTTAGTGTCTGGTAATATCTTCTGTCTGCTTCTAAAATGGCCTCTCACTGTGTTCTTCAAGAGGGTGACTGTTGTGTTCTTACATGGTGGAAGGGATGGATTTCCTTCTCAGTTCTGTGTATTTACTTATTTATATTTTTTTGAGATGGGTTTTCATGTGTCCCATGCTGGCCTTACACTCCCTGTGTAGTTGAGTTAGGCCTTGACTTCCTGATCCACCTTCCTTTACATCCAAATACTGAGATTATAGGCAAGTACCACTACATATGGCCCTTAATCCCTTTCATGAGGCAGTAAGTTATTTATTTAGTTGCTGCAATTGAATCTATGGCCTCAAGAATGTTAAGCACACATTGTACCACTGTACCTATCATGTACTAATTCACTAACCAGGACAAAATCCTCACGACTTAACTAACCACCTATAAGATCTTCATTGCATTAGGTCTTAAACGTCAAACAAATTTTGGAGAGACATACACATTCAAATCATAGCACCTATGAAATTCAAGAAATAAATGTCTGGGTTCACGTTTATAATACCTCAGGATGCTTGGTTATACATGAATACATACATACATACATACATATATATACATATTATACATATAAACAGTATATAAATATACAATGAAGATTTTCTTTGAAAGAATTAAAAAAAAAAACAGCAAGAATGCACCTTCTTAGATTTAATTAAATACATCAAATCCAAGCTACAAAATGGTATTTCAAAGTTGTTTTAAATTTTATTGGCTTATTCAATAGGCCTGAAAACACATCTGAAACATGCAATGAAAAGCCTTTTCCAATTACATCCCGTAGTCATCCAGTCATTTTTGCATGGGCAATTAGATTTATTGCTTAGTTAATATGATGAGACACACATACATACACACACTTTGCAATTAGAATGTGACAAACAGCAAAAAATGCATTAAAAGCTAATGAAAATAACCCAATACAGTTTTAAAAAGGTTCAGATAGCACCTTTGGAAGTGAAAAATGTAACAATGAAAAGTGAAGACTGCAAGGACACATTACTAACACAATAAAAACACAGAACATATATTTCTAATGAAACTTCAGAACACCAGACCCTAGAATATTATAAAGTTTCAAAAATTTCCCTGGCATGGCATCATACACTGTAATCCTAAAACCCAGAAGGCTGAGAAGAAAGTGGTATTATGAGTTTGAGGCCATTGTGTAAGAAAATATTTTTTTATCATAGGTAAGTAGCCCACCAAGGGCCCATTATCCACAAATCTTCCCCATTGTATCAAATTTTTTTACAAATCTTTTAATCTCCCAGTCTTGGTAAGACTTTTGTTTACTCAAAGACCCTGCTGCTGCTGTCTCAGATCTTGGTGATGTAAGAACTAAATGTGAATCTAAAGTTATATAGATTTGTTCCTCTTGCAATTTCACTTTATTGTGTATGTGAATATATGTGTATGTGGGCAACTGTGTGCCACAGGATGTATGTAGAAGTCAGAGGGCAACTTTGGAAGTGGGTCTGAAAAGAATAGAAACTTTTGAGACCCCTAGCAGATAGAATGGAGCCTAAGACCCCTAGCAGATAAAGTGGAGCCAGGCTGGCTATGTTCCAGGAACTTAGCTGACCACAAAAAGGTGGAACCAAGAATGCAGGTCAGCCCATTCATGAGCTCTGGGTTCTAAGAACTGGCTAACCACAAAGTAGATAGTCAAGCAAGAATAAATTCCTGAGAAAAGCATGTACAGGGTGTTCCCCACATGACTGACTAAATGATGGACTGGTACTTTCCTCACCCTTTGGTCTGTGGATTTTTCCTTTGAATACCCCTCACATTCTGCACTTGGGGGTGACACTCCTTATTATGAGTCTCAACCTCAGCTAGCTGATCCCGAAATAAACCTCTTGCTGATTGCATCAAGATCAGTGTCTTGTTAGTTATTGGGTGGCTGTGATCTCCCGAGACTTGAGTGAGGGTTTTCCCTCTTGGGGATCTTTCAACACAAGTTATCATAACTGATGTCTGGAGACAGCATTCATTTATTCTCTTACAGTTATGGAGGTTAACAAAAAGTCAGAATCAAACTGTCATCCAATTGGATTCCTTCTGGGGATTTTGAGGGACCTTACAGTTTTTGCTCCTTTAGCTTTCTAGGCTTCCTCATAACCCTTGGGTTATGCCTTGGCTTCAACTTGTGATACTTTAAATATGGTCCATGTCTTCATATCACCTTGTCCTTTGTACCTCTAGTTCTCTCTCTCTCTCTCTCTCTCTCTCTCTCTCTCTCTCTGTCTGTCTTTCTTCCTCCTCCTCCTCCTTCTTCTTTTCTCTGTCTCTCTCCTTCCCTCCCCCACCCTCCCTACTACCTCTCTTTTCCTTCTCAATGAGAGGTTATAAATGGGCACTGTTTTTATTTGTTTTTTTTTTTAAGACTAGAACTTCCTATGTAGCCCAGGCTGACTTTAAATTCTTACCTTTGTCTCCTAAGTGCTTTGATTCCAAGAGTATCATCATACCTGACTCTGGCTTTCTTTTATAAGGACATTTGCCATTGTATTTGGGACCCACTCTCAAAATAAAGACACAGATATTGTGGAGAGAGTAGGTGCTAGCAAGACCAGCCTGTCCCTCATTGGAACTACATATCAGAAATAATAAAGAAGTGATCTATTTAATAATACATTTATTTATAGGCACCACTTTACAGACAAGATGGCTAACTCATTCACTTAAACTATTTGTCAGTTGGACAAATAAATGTAAATCCTGTGGGTACAATAGTCAAGCACAGCAGGAAAAGGGCTATTCATTTATGCCTTGCCAGTAAAATAAGTCAATTTTCAGATAAGATCTAGCTAAATAAAAATCTCACTGTTTATGATAGTAGAATTTTGTAAAAAAAAAAATAAAATAAAATAAATAAAAAGAAAGAAAGAAAGAAAGAAAAAAGAAAGGAAAGAAAAGAGATGATAGTTTGAAATTAAAATATTTCATTTAAGTTTTACCCTGATCTTAGAAGCTATAAGATCTAATGGGCTCTGAACTGCAGAATAAACATGAACTTCCAAACCCAAATCACTAAATTAAAGACAAAGGGCTATTTTCTATAACAAAAAATGGAAGCAAGGTTATATGAACATTCTGGAAGCAGTCAGGAGATGCCAACATAGAGAAAATTACTATAATGATTGATTTTAATTTAATATGAGTCTATCTTTAATAAGTGAAAATTTCTCTTTCTTAAATCTAAAATATCTTGGAGAGGTTGTCAAGAGATGAAAGAGCTAAGCTTTGCAGAGGGAAAAAGATGGAATGATGTTCATAAGGGGAATTCTGAACAGTATTAAAATTGACTAATTCATTATGAGAGCCTTTTGTGAGCTTATTACAAGTTCTTCATTATTGCAGGGCTTCTGAAAGAGCTTAAAGGGCTTTTCGGTGTGAAGTGAACAGTACATCTTGCTTTGATGCTCCTCAAACATCTGACTTTTTAAAAATAGGATAGATTGTTTTCAGCAATGATTTTTAAATGTTATTCCACATGATTCAGATAGTTCAGCAACTCATTTATTGCTATTTCATTTTGTTTCATAAAGTCATTATCTCATGCACAAAATATTTTTATTGCTGTGTGCAAGCATGCTTTATTAACTTCCATTATACTACAAGTTTGCAGAGCAATTATATCCCTCTGGTATATTAGTGCTTGTTGTAACACTCTCATTCTCTGAGAGGATATTTGAGTGTCAAACTACAGAAAAACAAAACAAACAAACAAACAAAAGAACTTGTTTTTCTCCATTAAATAATCACTTCTAGATCAACTGCCCAGGTATCTGACATGCTGGAGGAAATTTTCAGAACCAGTGTCAAGTGGAACTCTTGCATCTTCTTTTTTGACATCTTTGTTTATAGTCTCTCAACATGATAGATATTCTCTAGCCAGTCAGTGTTAAGAAAAATTATATAGGGCTGGGGATATAGCTATATGGTAGAGTGATTGGCTGGCATACATGAGGCCTTAGGTTCAATTCCCAACACTACACAAGAAAAAGAAAGGAAGAAAAGATGGGAAGAAGGGAGGAAGGGAGGGAAAGTTGTATAAAACTTAAGAGACACAACAAAGAAAAGACTTTCAATAGTATATGGAAAAAAGGACTCACTCAAAGATTTTCTAAGGCAAAGCCCCTTATTAGCTCACTTTACCACAGGCTAATAATGGTCAGAAACCACTTAAAATACTTAGATGATGTTGTCTAGTAAGAGAGAAAATAATTTACTCCAGTAGAAAAGATAGCCCTAAATACTCTAGATATGCTATACTGTTGTGTTGGGAGTATTAGTCCCTATAGGTAACTTATTCATCTAAGGTAGTCATTTTCTCCTAATATCCATTTATAAAAGTACTTGTCCAGATCTTGATTTTCACAGGTTCTTCAAATTTGTCTCACTATCCTCTGGTTCCCACATTAGTAGATGACTTGGAAAAACTCTTTGCTATGTGTTCATGACTTGTGATATTAGCTTTTTTCTTTATTATGGTTTAGGGCTCCTTTATGCCTTGCATTCCCACTAGCAGGTAAGCATTCTGTCTGAGCCCTGTGAGAAAGAAAGAAAGAAAGAAAGAAAGAAAGAAAGAAAGAAAGAAAGAAAGAAAAAAGAGAGGAAAGAACTACAGTATGAAAACACAATATGAAAAATTGCCAAGGTAAGAAAAATAATACATT